>NC_048232.1:19356009-19457045 GCF_002007445.2 Ailuropoda melanoleuca
AAAAAAAAAAAAAAAGATAAACTGAAGCATATCAAAAGTTTTAGGAGTTTATTGAGCATAAACCGGTGGGAACCAGGCAGCGATAAACCGGAAGTGGTTAGGAGCGCTCCTTCGACAGGAGGCAAGGGAAAGATTTTTTTTTTTTAAAGATTTTATTTATTTTTTTCTTAAGATTTTATTTATTTATTCGACAGAGATAGAGACAGCCAGCGAGAGAAGGAACACAAACAGGGGGAGTGNAAAGATTTTATTTATTTATTTTTTTCTTAAGATTTTATTTATTTATTCGACAGAGATAGAGACAGCCAGCGAGAGGGGGAACACAAGCAGGGGGAGTGGGAGAGGAAGAAGCAGGCTCATAGCGGAGGAGCCTGATGTGGGGCTCGATCCCATAACGCCGGGATCACCCCCTGAGCCGAAGGCAGACGCTTAACAGCTGCGCCCCGGGAAAGGTTTTTCTAGAGAAAAGACAGAAGCGAAGAAAGGAAATTATTTGATTGGCTGCAGCTTAAAGCCTAATTGGCTGTTTCTGATTCACTGTCCTAAGATTTCAATTTCATAACCTTGAGGCATTTACCCGCTTAGATTTCGGTTTGCTCAGGTAGGCCACCTCCGCATTAGAGCTGCCTCAGCCAACTGGCCTTCTTGTTTAACTAACTTAACTTCCCTCACATTGAGCAGTAGGAAAACAAAATAAATAACAGCCCTGTGTGTAGTACTATTTGAAATGCTAATCATTTAAGAGCCTATGCCTTTATTATAAGAATCAGTTAATAAGCTATTTTGACGGAGGGTGGTTTCCAGACAAACGTAGCCTCATTAAGACAGAATTCAAGAAAAGGCTATAAACCCGATTTTGCCAACTCTGTGCAACAGAGTCACGACTGTATTCATTAGGTAGGATCACCCCATTCAAAAATCTTTTTTTTTTTTAAGATTTTATTTATTTATTTGAAAGAGAGAGAGAGCATGAGTTGGGGGAAGGGGAAGAGGGAGAAGAAGACACCCTGCAGAACAGGGAGCCCAACACGGGGCTCGATCCCAGGACCCTGGGATCATGACCTGAGCCCAAGGCAGATGCTTAACCGACTGAGCCACCCAGGTGCCCCGAGAATCTATTTTTTTTTTTTTTAACAGTTTTTAACCTCAGACATAATGAACATAGCAAAAGTATCACTGGCACCAAGGATTCCCATAAACACTTGGAGATAAGATGGCTCACCCTAAAATCAACTTGTAGTGGATAAGGGATTGGCAAGGTCACCCCCAACACAGTAGTCCTCAAACTTTTTGCACAATAGACTCAAGTGGTATTTCCAGGCCTGGCACCTGGAAACCCGGACTCAGACCATCTGTGAGGACAAGACTAGGGAATTTACATGCGTATCCAGCACCCCCAGCACACACACACGATTCTGATGCAAGCCACTGATTAGTCCGAGGCTTCCCCTGAGAAGATGGGATGATTCCCAGATTACCAGGCTTGACCTAACCTGGTAGTCAGTATTCATAAGACTATGGTAAGCCCTAGGATCTTTTTTTAAAAAGTTGTACGTCAGAGGCAAACATTGGTAATAGCCCTTCGGCCTGGGCCAAGGGGGAGAGGGCCATGGTCTCACCAGACAACTCTCCCTTTCTGGGTGGGATGGCAAGTATCTCCCATGGTGGAGATGGGTTCATCCGGGCATCATAGCCTGGCTCATGAAACATCTGAATTACAGAACTAACTCCCTTCATTCCAATTTCCGCAGTCACTAAGCAACTTCCTCTTATAGAATTTGACTTCCATGTAGCCACCTGTGCTATTGGCCATAGGCTGCCAGTATTTGGCCCCACTTGGCCCCTTTAGTAATGATAAATTGGCAGTCAGTTTACTTTCTCCATCCTTCCCTGAGTTCAGTTCATGTGACTCCACCCCTGAGGAATGTTCCACTCTCCACCACTCACGGGTTGATGTGTGAGGGTTCTGCACTTCCAAAGCTTGGGAGCACACTCTCAGCTATGAAATGTTTTCCAATAAAATGACAGCTTCTCCGACCTCCTGGAAACATGCCTGACCACATCTGACCTCACCGATGACCATTCCCTTCCTTCTGAAACCTCCTCACCAAGAAGCTGTTAAGAGTCGTCAAATCCACTTGTGGGGAAGGGCCTCTGTGCCAGTTAGAATAAACTATAACCAAGGGCCAAAGGAGGTTCTGATATTAGTCTCCAACTGCCTCTCTCCAGAGCCGGGTTAAGGCACAAGCCAGACAGGCGAGAAAAGGACAAATGTCACGTTCTGGCATCAGCTCTGCTCCTCATTCAGGAACAGATGGAACTCCGGACCAGTGTGGCCAAGGGAAAAGGGCTATTCCAGTCATCACTGTCCCCCAGGGCTGTTTGCCACCCACCCCTCAAGTGTGATACCATGGGGTAGGCTGGAAAGGGAGACGTTAAAGCAAGTTGTCATTTACTGAAAGCACCGATGACTTAGGGGTGCGTGTTGGAGTCCTTCTCTCCTATATAACTCCCACATTCCACCAGAGTGCCCTCAGGGTGACTCCCCAGTGGTCACAGGCTCACCCTCCTCCTTTAACTCTGATCCAGCAAGACTCTGTACCCTTTTGCCTTCTCTTCACCTCCAGACCTGGGGGTGGGGGATAGAGGGTGTGGGATGGAGGACGTGGGGCAGGGAGATTTGCCCCCAGTTTCTGCCTACTTTCCTGCCAACTGTCCATAGCTTCTACCTTGTGCGTCCATGTCGGCCGCAAGGCCCTCTCTGAGATTGACCTTTCCCTTCAGCCTCCCTTTTTGGGGCCTCCCCCATCCCTACTTTCTTTCCTGTTCTCCAATCCATAGACACCTTTGCTAAGAGTCATAGTAGCCACAAGCACTGAGTGCTCACTACGAATCCAGCACTCTTTCGGTGCTTTCCATGCATTAACTCATTGGACCCTCATAACCCTTGGAGGATGCTTCCTATCACTTCACGGTATTAAAGCTAAAGAAACTGAAACTCACACGTGCTCAAGGCTCTTGCCTGAAGCTACACCGCTACCTGTTCTCAGCAAGACAGCAGAAGAGCTTCCTTGTCCAAATGAACTAAGAGTTGATCGCAGAAGGGAAAGACCCACCTACTGACTGGTAACGGTTCCAGCCTGCGACTCCACAGTTTGACCACTATGGGAATAAGTCATTCTGAATTTTTGTTGGGAGGCAGGTGAAATGGAAGGTGTGCATGGGCTTTGAAGTTGCAATTGCTGTTAAGCCACCGGCTAGCGATGTGAACTTCGATAGGTTAAGTAGCCCCTCTGAGCACCCATGTTCTGATCTGTAGAATGGGGACAGTATGACAATACTTACCTCACTGAGGTATTTGTGACTTCAAATGTGCACTTAAAGCACTGGGTGCAGTGCCTGGCACATGGAAGGAACTCGGTCAATAAGGGATTTTTTCCATATATTCACACCCCCCAAAAAAACCTTGTGTAATTACTTTGCCCTTTTAAATAGCATAGCACATTGTGCCTCTCTCCCAAATGGTACTAATCATATACTCTGCATTTTAGGTCATTTCATGCTCCTGATTTATCTGTCCTCTGCCAACAACCAGTGGCAGGAAATATGTTTACTCATCTCTGATCTTTCAAGAATGTCCAAGATATATTATTGAATAAAAAGTGCAAAGAGCGAGGTAAAAAATAGAGAAATACCATTTATTTATATTTTTAAATTTTATATATATATATAGCAAATGGTGTGTGTGTGTGTTTATGCATTCAAGATTTTTGGGAGGATAAACAAGAGACTATTATCGGAATTTACCTTTGGGGATAACTGGGGAAGAAGAAAAGGAGACTTACCTTTTATTTTATTTTATTTTATTTTAGATTTTATGTATTTATTTCAGACAGAGAGAGCATGAGCAGAAGGGGGTTTGGGGGGGACTGAACCACCTTTTATTTTTTCTGTTTTATCCTTTACCATGTTGTGCATTAACTTTATAATTAAAAAGAAGTAGGGGCGCCTGGGTGGCACAGTCGTTAAGCGTCTGCCTTCAGCTCAGGGCGTGATCCCGGCGTTCTGGGATCGAGCCCCACATCAGGCTCCCTCCTCCGCTAGGNTGGGGATAAGTGGGGAAGAAGAAAAGGAGACTTACCTTTTATTTTATTTTATTTTATTTTAGATTTTATGTATTTATTTCAGACAGAGAGAGCATGAGCAGAAGGGGGTTTGGGGGGGACTGAACCACCTTTTATTTTTTCTGTTTTATCCTTTACCATGTTGTGCATTAACTTTATAATTAAAAAGAAGTAGGGGCGCCTGGGTGGCACAGTCGTTAAGCGTCTGCCTTCAGCTCAGGGCGTGATCCCGGCGTTCTGGGATCGAGCCCCACATCAGGCTCCCTCCTCCGCTAGGAGCCTGCCTCTTCCTCTCCCACTCCCCCTGCTTGTGTTCCCTCTCTCTATCGCTGCCTGTCTCTCTCTCTCTGTCAAATAAATAAATAAAATATTTTTTAAAAAAAGAAGTGAAAAGAAAGTCATATACATGATAATATATAAATGTTAAGATCACTCATCTGAAAATATAGCTCAAAAGAGAAAATTTCAGGGGCGCCTGGGTGGCACAGTCGTTAAGCGTCTGCCTTCAGCTCAGGGCGTGATCCCGGCGTTCTGGGATCGAGCCCCACATCAGGCTCCCTCCTCCGCTAGGAGCCTGCCTCTTCCTCTCCCACTCCCCCTGCTTGTGTTCCCTCTCTCTATCGCTGCCTGTCTCTCTCTCTCTGTCAAATAAATAAATAAAATATTTTTTAAAAAAAGAAGTGAAAAGAAAGTCATATACATGATAATATATAAATGTTAAGATCACTCATCTGAAAATATAGCTCAAAAGAGAAAATTTCAGGGGTGCCTGGGTGGCTCAGTCGGTTAAGTGTCTGCCTTCAGCTTAGGTCATGATCCCAGGGTCCTGGGATCAAGCCCTGCATCAGGCTCCCTGCTTGGCAGGGAGCCCCCTTCTCCCTCTCCCCAACTTGTGCTCTCTCTCGCTTGCTCTCTCTCTCTCTCTCTCAAATAAATAAAAATCTAAAAAAAANTCTCAAATAAATAAAAATCTTTAAAAAAAGAAAGAAAGAAAGAAAAGAAAAGAAAATTTGAGAATCTCCAAATCTAATCCAACTGACCAGGACATAGGGAGCATGGTGGAATGTGACTTGAGCTTAGAGCCCTCCGTGATGAGGGTGTTTAGCAGAACACGGAGGCTGGAAAAATCCGAGCCCCACAGAGCAAGCATCGTCAGTGTTTATCCATTACTTTTCAGGTGGAGAGCCACTAGCTTTGAAAACATAAATACACCGGTTTCTGGAAAGCTGACTCCATGGTAAAGAAGGAGCAGCTCATCAGATTTACCACCATCTGGATGCAGCATTCTCTAGGACTACCCAAATCCCTTCACTCTAATTTCATGCTCCGCAAATGTATTGCTTAGTGTAAGTTATGCTGTGTAATGGATAACCCTGAAATTGCATTGGTTTAAAGCAATAAGGTGTATGTCTCTGTCGGGTCACATTCCAATGACGGTCAGTTGGGGCACCTGTAGGCTCTGCTCCACAGCCATTCGGAAACCATTTAATAGTGTGGCCTCCCCTCAGTCTTTAGAATACTGTCCATTGAGCGGGGGAATGGGGAAGGAGAGCGTAGAGAAAGTACACCCACTCTTAAGACTCTCGTCCCAGAGGTAATTCCTCACTTTTGCTCACATTCTCATGGCAAGAACTCTTCACGTGACCCCAGGTCAAAAAGGGGAGGAGAACATGGGTGTGGGTGAGTTACTCTCCCAGCAAGCGATTTCCCAATGAATAATTTAGTTTGTCTAATATTCTAAATCTAGAAAGGGTCTGGAACAATGTATATGAGCATTTCCGTCACTACGGAGCTATGTCTCCTGTCTTGAATTACAAGCCAACTTTTTAGTTTATAATTCTCTGTAACTTATCCCTAAAGAATGTATTCCGCTCTAGGCACTCTAATAAGATAAAAGTTTCTGGATCTGTAAGCCTGAGAACATAACTTTGGACCAGGGTGATCTCACCAGGACACTGCAAACCCATGAGGTCCTTTCTAACTGGCCGGAGGGCCAACTCTGTAATCTCTCTACTGCTTCCCTCTAAAACCTCAGCCATTCCAAGAACTGTCAGCTTCTGCCTGCGAAAAAGTATGATTTGGAGTTTACCTGAACAGGGAAACAATTTTTCCAACTGAAATTCCTTGCAAGTGGTATCAGGGCAGGCAAAGCGTGAAATCTTCAAATAGGCCAGGTGTGTTGGTCTCCTAGGGCGACTGTAGCCAATTACCACAAACTTGGTGGCTTACCACAACAGAAATTTATTCTTTCACTGTTCTGAAGTCCTGGAGTCTGAAATCAAGTGGTCAGCAGGGCTGCACTCCCTCCAAAGGCTCTTAGGGGAGAATCCCTCCCTGCTTCTGTCAGCTTCGACTGGTTCAGGACATTCCTTGGCTCCTGGTGGCATCGCACCCATCACCGCCTCTGTCTTCACATGGCCTTGCTCTTGTGTCTCTCTGTGTCCCCCTTTTCTGCCTCATTTAAGGAGACTCATTGGATTTAGAGCCCACCCTAAAGTGGAGTGATTTCATCGCCAGGCCCTTGATTCCACCTGCAAAGACCCATATTCCAAATATGGTCATACATATTCTGAGGTTTCAGGTAGACGTAACTTCTGGAAGGACACTCCATAACCCACTATATAAATAAAAAGCTTCCTTGCCCTGTAGCATGCTCCATTCAGATAGGCCCTTAGCAAAGGCTGATTGAGGAACCCAGGGGTGCTTGCGTAAATGACACCAGGTGGTATCTGGCACTCAGAGGGGTAGCTAGGGTTTGCAGACAGTCCTGCCAGAACACAGGGCAAACTTGAGATCACCAGCACTTTCCCTTAGGTTCTCAATATGGAAATTATTTTTCAGTTTCCCAAACTGAATTTTTACATGTGGCCGTGGTGTCACATCCCAACAGAGGACATGGCAACCAGCCATCTGGTAGCTAAGAGCTTCCACTTTCCCTTAGGGCAGGAGATGCTGAGGAGAGGCCTTGAGTGGAACAAGGGAGGCAGTCCTGCATCGGAGACCTCAGGAATTTGCATTTCTAAAGAGAACATTGCGGCTGGCAGGCCTGGCTGGCAGGCCGGGTGGCCAGGAGGTCCCCAGGACAGCGTCTGTAGATTGGCTAGCAATCTATAACTTGAGGTTTCGGGGTCTGTCACTGCAAGCTGAGAGGTCGCCCGTCGTCTCTTCAGACATCGTATCGTCGCCCCATGCAATACAGTTTCCCGTACCAAATGTTCTTTTCCTCCCACTTTGCTGTCACCACACCATCAGGAGTAAAGAAACCACTAGATCAGTGCTGGTACTCATGGTTATTGGAAGTAGTAATGAAGAAGACGGACACAATAAGCTTAATGTGATGTGACACTTCTAATTGACTCGTATTGCTTCTTTACACCCCTCCCCTACCATTTAGATCCAGAAACCTTGATAGATATGCAGACGGGGAGAGACTATAGATCTCCACACCCAGTGAATTCATGCCTTCTCCCACATGTCACGAAAGCTTTTGTACTTCTAAATTCATTGTATGGCCACCAGCCCAAGAAAAGTTCATCCGACCGTTCTTATATAGTGCTTTCTTCCCAAGAACCTTAATTCTAACCTCGTGGAGCATGTCATTTCAATCTTGTGGCATTCTGAAGATAGAACAGATTTCTGTCATCCCTCGTTTTCAAACAGAAAAATGAAGGCATGCTGGGGGGGTGGGGGGCATGGGTGTAACAGAAGCAAGTTATCCAAAGTAACACGGTCAGGAATAGAACTAGAACTCACAGCTTGTTCTCTGGGCCAAACTGAAATGTCTGCTAAAAGACCTGATACAGAATAAGTTAAATGACGCCACAACAAAGAAATCCGACAAACCTGGGGTATATTTATTAGATAGGACAAATGACCTAGTTTTACCAACAACTCAATGAAAGTAGGGAATGGGAAATTAACACCGATACAAGAAAAACCCAAAAATCAAATCCAATGTGAGGACTTTGGATAGTAATTTGAAAAACCCAACTGTAAAAATACATTTTAGGAGGGACACCGGGGGGTGCCTGGGGGGCTCGGTCGTTAGGCGTCTGCCTTTGGCTCAGGTCATGATCCCAGCATTCTGGGATGGAGCCCCGCAAGAGGCTCCCTGCTCAGCGGGAAGCCTGCTTCTCCCTCTCCCTCTCCCTCTCCCCCTGCTGGTTTTCCCTCTCTCGCTGTGTCTCTCTCTGTCCAATAAATAAATAAAATCTTTAAAAAAAAAAAAAAAAAAAAGGNAGGGACACCTGGGTGGCTCAGTGGGTTAACTGTCTGCCTTCAGCTTCAGCTCAGGTCATGATCCTAGAGCGCTCCTTGCTTGGCGGGGATCCTGCTTCTCCCTCTGCCTGCTGCTCCCCCTGCTTGTGCTCTCTCTCTCTCTCTCTCTCTCTGACAAATAAATAAATAAAATCTTTAAAAAAATTTTGTTTAGGAAAGACCAGAAAATCTAATATGGACTGGCTACCAGATAATCTTAAGGAATTCTTATTACTTTTAATAGCTGTGACAATGTTTTTGTGTTTCTTTAAGAAAATGTACTCAATTTCGAGAATAAAATGATATGGTGCCAGGCCTTTCTTTAAAATTCATTTCTTGCCTAGAAAAACTTTGGTGAAGGAGCACTTTCCAGGCTGGAGGGGAGAGGTACGCCTCCAGGCTGAGCAAATGCCACAGTCCTTAGCTTGGAAGTGACCACATCAGGTTGTCATTTACGGGAGTGCACTCAGCTGTCAAGCAGAGGGTGGGTTTGAAGAGAAAGGTGCCAAGGAGGTGCCCAAAATACATATCTGGATAAAAAGTGGGGCAGTCCCAACCTCAAGCAGTGGTGTTAGAGGAAGATACTAAAAGACAACATATTTAGGGGTGAAAAAAAATCACTCAATGACTGTTAAGTGTCTTTTTTTTTTAATTTTTTAAAAAATTTTAATATAGCTGACACACAATGTTACATTAGTTTCAGGTGTACAACATAGTGATTCAACATCTCTCTACATGATGCTGTGCTCACTGCAAGTGTAACTACCATCTCTCACCATACAGCACTATTGTAATACCATTGACCATATTCCCTTGCTGTACCTTTTATTTTCATGACTTATTCCATAAAAATGAAAGCCAGTATCTTCCACTCCCCTTCAGGCAGTACACACAATACACGAGAAACAAATCAACAAATCATAAAATGGGCGGAAGATATGAACAGACACTTTTCCAATGAAGACATACAAATGGCTAACAGACACATGAAAAAATGTTCAAAATCATTAGCCATCAGGGAAATTCAAATCAAAACCACACTGAGATACCACCTTACGCCAGTTAGAATGGCAAAGATAGACAAGGCAAGAAACAACAATTGTTGGAGAGGATGTGGAGAAAGGGGATCCCTCCTACATTGTTGGTGGGAATGCAAGTTGGTACAGCCACTCTGGAAAACAGTGTGGAGGTCCCTTAAAAAGTTAAAAATTGAACTACCCTATGACCCAGCCATTGCACTACTGGGTGTTTACCCCAAAGATACAGACGTAGTAAAGAGAAGGGCCATATGCACCCCAATGTTCATAGCTGCATTGTCCACAATAGCCAAATCATGGAAGGAGCCGAGATGCCCTTCAACAGATGACTGGATTAAGAAGCTGTGGTCCATATATACAATGGAATATTACTCAGCTATCAGAAAGAACGAATTCTCAACATTTGCTGCAACATGGACGGCACTGGAGGAGATAATGCTAAGTGAAATAAGTCAAGCAGAGAAAGACAATTATCATATGATTTCTCTCATCTATGGAACATAAGAACTAGGANCCGAGGCGTAGCCAAACCAGACTGCAAGAAAAAGGGAACGAGCTGAGTTCAAGGCCAGAGAATTCCTCCTAGGCAAGTGAATTGGAAGTTGTTCCCAACATTTTTGTATATATTCCATTGCTGAGCGCTGAGTCACTTGGTCACACTTTGCTGCAACGTTAGGAGGAGAGCGGGGACAGGCAGTCCCTGGAAATGCAGCCAAGACCCCACTACCATGCTAGCTCTGATGAAGAATGAGAGAGAGTGGAGATTGGTGGACTGCTAGCGGTTTTTCTTCACCTAGTGATACCTTTATGGGTAATGCCTATCTCCACCTTTTTGCAAAACAAAGTGTCCTGTTTATTACTAGACCAAATTAGTATTTATTCCAAATTGGAATGAAGAATTGATTAAATACTTACCCTAGCTGATGAAAATTATATTCTGTTAGCATATAATCTGTTTTCTGAATTCATTGATAACCACATTAATATTGAAATAAATAGACATTAAGAGGCAGCACGCATACTTAATATGCCTTTGTCTTTCTTCTGTTTTGAGGTGGTACTTAATTCTTGAAGTGTGTATTTGAGTGTGGGAAGCAAAAGAGGAGTAAGTCAGTACAATGCCATGTAAGAAAGAGAAATACAAGAAAAGATTATATTTCATCTATTATAGTCCTACCAACTATTTTCATAGCAGTAGCACACATAAAACAATTTTTTTTAATTATAAAAAACTCTCTGATAATGACTCATTTAATTACACTGTAGATTTTTCTCTTACGGCAATCATGTTTTACAATTTATTACAGTAATTCTGGTCTTCCCTTTTCCTTATATTTTTCCTTTATATTTTTCTAATGTATTCTAAAATTATTTTCAAGCCTAAAAGATGGCTTTGTAAAAATACCTACGTACTGAGTGAAGATAACCATTATCTTTTTTCTCCACTATCTTCTCATCAAATAAAGAGAGCCAAGAGTGATGTAACAGTTGCCAAAGAAACAAAGGCCTCTCGGTTATGTCTGTGCTGGGATGGTTCGCAGCTTGCTGTTGCTAAAAGCAAATCCGATAGAGCCAAGAAGCTGTGTTGTTGTTGCTTGGCTGGAACGAAAGTTCAGGGCACGTATGAAGTTCAAGGTGACCTTCGGGGAGAGCAAAGTGTAAGCATCCTGCCCGGTCCCACACAAGGGAAGAACATGCTCAATGACGGCTAGAATCTGTCTTCCTGAGGCAAACGTGCTGCCCCTATCACCAACAGAAACAATAGTGCAGGAAATACTGCTCCAACCCGGCTAATTGATGGAGCTTCTGGAAAACAAGGGATATTTTAGAACCTTTATTATGAGAAGCGATATTTGTAATTTCCAGGTCAATGAAGCAAGCACTGTGCACGCCCAGATGTGACCAGGCCTCTGTCTCAAGTTAAACGGGCTGTGTCTTAGCCTTTGAAGCAGCTAAGAATGGCCCGAGCTCAGGGCAGTGCTGGGAGGCCCCAGAGCTGACCCCTGGGAGGTTTGAGAATAGACGTGGAAGAGGGGCCTTAACCCGCAACGTTATCATTGCAGGTGTTAACAAGATAAACCCTCTCTACATCTACACTCTCCATGAACCTACTGTGCAGTTTATTGAATTAAATTCCCTGACACACCGCGCTGGGTTCCCGGGATCCCATCATGAACAAGCCCAGCTGGGTGAGGGGCTTACACAGCAGGATGATGGCAGCGCCTGGGGAACAGTCTAGGCCAGGTTTCAGCGGAGGAGTCTCAACCTCCTGAAGAGACCTGGTCAAAGACCAGGAAAGGCTCAGGGCCACGTATTCCAGAGCTGAGGCAGACAGGGAGCAAGGGAATTCCTCTAGCGCCCATGGAACCCAGCAAACAAAGACTTGTGGGATAACCTTCCTTTTTTTACGGCTTCATTGAGAAAGTTGAAGAGTAATAAAAAATGACGGCCATTTACTAAGCCAAACCCTGTGCTAAGCAATATGAATATATACACATATACTCATCTGCTTGGGTGGCCATAACAGAACAGCACAGACTGGGTGGGACTTAAACAAGGGAAGTGTTTTTGTTGTTGTTGTTGTTGTTGTTTCCTGCCAGTTCTGGAGGCTGGAAGTCCAAGATCAAAGTGCCAGTGGGGGTGGCTTCCTCTGAGGCCTCACTCCTTGGCTTACAGATGGCCACCCTCTCACTGCCCCTTCACAGGGCTGTCCCTCTGTGCAAGCATGCCCCTGGGGTCTCTGTGTCTTAGCCTCTTATAAGGACACCAGTCCCATTGGATGAGGNGGGATAGACTGGTGATGGGTAGTAAGGAGGGCACGTATTGCATGGTGCACTGGGTGTTATACGCAACTAATGAATCATCGAACTTTACATCAAAAACCAAGGATGTACTGTATGGTGACTAACATAATAAAAAAATATTGTTATATATATAAAAAAAGCAGAACTGGACCCATAAATACAAAGAACAAACTGGTGGTTGCCAGAGGGAAGGGGGTTTAAGTGATTAAGTGTCTTTAGGTCTTGCTCATTGAAGAGTCCATCTGGGGAATTCCAGGATGGTTGACGGCGTTCTTCAACACCTGGCTTCCAGGGTCGTCCGAGGCGTAGCCAAACCAGACTGCAAGAAAAAGGGAACGAGCTGAGTTCAAGGCCAGAGATTTCCTCCTAGGCAAGTGAATTGGAAGTTGTTCCCAACATTTTTGTATATATTCCATTGCTGAGCGCTGAGTCACTTGGTCACACTTTGCTGCAACGTTAGGAGGAGAGCGGGGACAGGCAGTCCCTGGAAATGCAGCCAAGACCCCACTACCATGCTAGCTCTGATGAAGAATGAGAGAGAGTGGAGATTGGTGGACTGCTAGCGGTTTTTCTTCACCTAGTGATACCTTTATGGGTAATGCCTATCTCCACCTTTTTGCAAAACAAAGTGTCCTGTTTATTACTAGACCAAATTAGTATTTATTCCAAATTGGAATGAAGAATTGATTAAATACTTACCCTAGCTGATGAAAATTATATTCTGTTAGCATATAATCTGTTTTCTGAATTCATTGATAACCACATTAATATTGAAATAAATAGACATTAAGAGGCAGCACGCATACTTAATATGCCTTTGTCTTTCTTCTGTTTTGAGGTGGTACTTAATTCTTGAAGTGTGTATTTGAGTGTGGGAAGCAAAAGAGGAGTAAGTCAGTACAATGCCATGTAAGAAAGAGAAATACAGGAAAAGATTATATTTCATCTATTATAGTCCTACCAACTATTTTCATAGCAGTAGCACACATAAAACAATTTTTTTTAATTATAAAAAACTCTCTGATAATGACTCATTTAATTACACTGTAGATTTTTCTCTTACGGCAATCATGTTTTACAATTTATTACAGTAATTCTGGTCTTCCCTTTTCCTTATATTTTTCCTTTATATTTTTCTAATGTATTCTAAAATTATTTTCAAGCCTAAAAGATGGCTTTGTAAAAATACCTACGTACTGAGTGAAGATAACCATTATCTTTTTTCTCCACTATCTTCTCATCAAATAAAGAGAGCCAAGAGTGATGTAACAGTTGCCAAAGAAACAAAGGCCTCTCGGTTATGTCTGTGCTGGGATGGTTCGCAGCTTGCTGTTGCTAAAAGCAAATCCGATAGAGCCAAGAAGCTGTGTTGTTGTTGCTTGGCTGGAACGAAAGTTCAGGGCACGTATGAAGTTCAAGGTGACCTTCGGGGAGAGCAAAGTGTAAGCATCCTGCCCGGTCCCACACAAGGGAAGAACATGCTCAATGACGGCTAGAATCTGTCTTCCTGAGGCAAACGTGCTGCCCCTATCACCAACAGAAACAATAGTGCAGGAAATACTGCTCCAACCCGGCTAATTGATGGAGCTTCTGGAAAACAAGGGATATTTTAGAACCTTTATTATGAGAAGCGATATTTGTAATTTCCAGGTCAATGAAGCAAGCACTATGCACGCCCAGATGTGACCAGGCCTCTGTCTCAAGTTAAACGGGCTGTGTCTTAGCCTTTGAAGCAGCTAAGAATGGCCCGAGCTCAGGGCAGTGCTGGGAGGCCCCAGAGCTGACCCCTGGGAGGTTTGAGAACAGACGTGGAAGAGGGGCCTTAACCCGCAACGTTATCATTGCAGGTGTTAACAAGATAAACCCTCTCTACACCTACACTCTCCATGAACCTACTGTGCAGTTTATTGAATTAAATTCCCTGACACACCGCGCTGGGTTCCCGGGATCCCATCATGAACAAGCCCAGCTGGGTGAGGGGCTTACACAGCAGGATGATGGCAGCGCCTGGGGAACAGTCTAGGCCAGGTTTCAGCGGAGGAGTCTCAACCTCCTGAAGAGACCTGGTCAAAGACCAGGAAAGGCTCAGGGCCACGTATTCCAGAGCTGAGGCAGACAGGGAGCAAGGGAATTCCTCTAGCGCCCATGGAACCCAGCAAACAAAGACTTGTGGGATAACCTTCCTTTTTTTACGGCTTCATTGAGAAAGTTGAAGAGTAATAAAAAATGACGGCCATTTACTAAGCCAAACCCTGTGCTAAGCAATATGAATATATACACATATACTCGTCTGCTTGGGTGGCCGTAACAGAACAGCACAGACTGGGTGGGACTTAAACAAGGGAAGTGTTTTTGTTGTTGTTGTTGTTGTTGTTTCCTGCCAGTTCTGGAGGCTGGAAGTCCAAGATCAAAGTGCCAGTGGGGGTGGCTTCCTCTGAGGCCTCACTCCTTGGCTTACAGATGGCCACCCTCTCACTGCCCCTTCACAGGGCTGTCCCTCTGTGCAAGCATGCCCCTGGGGTCTCTGTGTCTTAGCCTCTTATAAGGACACCAGTCCCATTGGATGAGGGCCACCCTAATAGCCTCATTTGAACGTAATTACCACTTTAAAGGCCCTATCTCCAAATGCAGTCAGATTCCAAAGGAATGGGGGTTAGGACTTTAGCATATGAATTTTGGAGAAACACAATTCTGCTTATAACACATATGTAAGTATGTATGTATTTCTACCTATAATTTAATCTTCAACACCCCTGGAATGATGCTGAAATTCCGTTTGACACATGAGGAACTGAGGCTCAGATAAGGTTGCACAATTCACCCCATGTCACACAGTCGTGTCAGAACTGTGCACCTGGGACTGCTTGCAAAGCTCAGGCCTCTTGTGCCATCCTTTGAAAGGAGAGAAAATAAGCAGCAGTTATGAAAATTCTTCTGTTACCGATACACCTTCACACACTCAGTAGTGGCGTGAATCGACCCAACATCCAAGCACATACCACGTGTCCCAGGTAGCAGTGGAATGGCTTGGAAGTTGTGACTCTTCCATGGAGAGAGCAGCAGAATTAAGTTGGAAATGATTTTTATATCTGTACGAATTGTCTGCTTCTCCCAGACAGGAAGCCTATGCGTGGGAAATGCAGAATTCTGTCAAGTTCAAGGAGAAAAGATTAGCATGCAAAATCCAGTCAACGAATGTGGGCTCATGTGCACTGTTAACAGAAGATTTAGTAAGAACTTGAATCTAAAGGATATGGAATTATGTGGCCACCTTCTTTAAGTTTTGGAGTCCCTGACAAAGCAACTAGGCTAGGGTCAGGGTCCTACCATGTTAGAGACATGAATTATGTTACATTAAATTATCTTGGGAAGGCAATCCCTAACCATGACTATTGTTTAGTGGGTAAGTGTATTTAACCTCAGGATGATTTAGAATTAAGTACAGAAATGTTTGAGAGAATGAAATTTGTCCTACTAATACCTTGATATTAAATAATATGTATATATTAATAGTGCTGTACTCAAAATCCTTCGAAGAACTGGGCCTTTTAGTTATTTGTCAACCTTGTAATTCCTATTTAACACATTTAGACTTACAAGTTTTTTAAAAGGCTTTTTAAAAGTTTATTTATTTAAGTAATCTCTACACCCCATGTGGGGCTTGAACTCACAACCCTGAGATCAACGATCTCATGCTCTTCCAACTAAGCCAGCTAGGCGCTCCTAGACTTACTATTTGATATTGAAATCTTATGAAGTTAGTATATAACATTGGCACTTAGAATTAAGGCTGGCTATATTTATGTTTCTTTTTTTTTTTAAAGATTTTATTTATGTATTTATTTGACAGAGATAGAGACAGCCAGCGAGAGAGGGAACACAAGCAGGGGGAGTGGGAGAGGAAGAAGCAGGCTCATAGCGGAGGAGCCTGATGTGGGGCTCGATCCCACAACGCCGGGATCACGCCCTGAGCCAAAGGCAGACGCCCAACCACTGTGCCACCCAGGCGCCCCTATATTTATGTTTCTTTATCAGGTTTATAGGAACTAAACATTTAGGAAAGTTTAACAGTCAGACATCTGAAGTACTCAAGAAGGGAATCAACATATTTATTGGTCATAACTGCAGTTTCAAATATATAAAAGTTTAGAGCCATAAATGGACCAAAATATTAATCAAAGCCTCCACTTAAAATGTTAAGATTCGCCAGATTCATATCAAGAGTCATAATATTTCTAAATTGACCTCAAAAGAAAGAACTTGATTTTTTTTTTATATGTAAGCTAAATGAATGAATGGACACAGGTACCAAAGAGGTCAGAGAAGTACACAGAGGCCAGATCACAAAAGGACTTGTAACCTGGGGAAAGGCATTTCTGTTTTAACCTGTAGGCACTGGTGAGACATTGAAGAATTTTCATCGGTTTGATCAGACGTGCCGTCAAGGAGCTCACACTGGGAAAAAACTAAAGTGAATCACAACGAACGACAGGAAAACTACTGAAGTTCAAGTAAGAGATTTTAGAGAGTGAGAGGGAAAACGAGAGCAGAAAAAGTAACATCACGCTGAGGACAAAATGAGTACCTAAATTACATTCTCCTGGGCTCTGCATATGTGCCTGTGGTAAGCTGTGGAGTTTATGAAATAAAAGAACTGGGGGGGGGAGAACTGAGGGAAGGAAGGAAGGAAGGGAGGTAGGAAGGAAGGGAGAGAGGGAGGGGATGGGAAGGGAGGAGAGGAGGAGGAGGGAGAAGGGGAAGGAGGAGGGACAAGGGAGGAAGGAAGAGATGAAGGGAGGGAAGGAGGGAGGGAAGCTGAGTCAGAAACTGAGTGAGCAGCTTGGGCTAGAAGGTGTTTTGGGCATCAAGAACAAACAGGGTAACAAATGAGATTTTTCCAAAGACAGCACGTACAAGGTAGGGGTAGAGAGCAGGGCTACAGATAAAATCAGGAGGAAAGTCAGCAGTGAAAGTGGAAGGAGCAGAAAAAGGAACAGGTCAAGAACGCATAGCCAGAGGGGTAGGAGAGAATGGGGACAGTGAGGGTCATGGTCCCAGCCGGGGGAGGCTTTCCGAAGGTGGAAGAAAGTGAGCTCAGCTGTCAAAGGGAGGATGAGAACAGATACCACACAGAACTGCCCAGCCAGGTGTGGGAAGAGCATCCCACCCTCACCTTTGTAACATTTCTGATAAAATAATGAGGGACAAGGGGTTTTCTCTGCCTTCCAATTCCCCTCCGTTGTCCTCAGAGGCCCGAGATCTACTAACTCCCTGACCACCACACAGTCATGTGTCAACGAGCCCTTCTCCGGCATTTGACCCCCAATGACCACCTCTGCCTTTAAGAAACTCTGCCCTTTTTGGACTTGTGTGATTTAGCCCTTTTGTGGTTGCTTCCCTCCCCCCAGCTCTGGGCCCCCCTCCCCTCCCCGCCTCCTCCTTTTCTTCTCTCTCTCCCTCCTCACTGCCAGCTTGTCTCCAGGCTCAATGCTCACTCCTCTGCCTGTCTTGTTCCCCGCTCCCGGAATAATTCTGCCGGACGATTTAATTTCCTTCTTCAGTTATAATTTTTCTGCTGATGTTTCCCAGAAATTACAAAATGTTGCTATTGTAGTTGTTCAATACATCATCACAGGGAAAGAACTGCTGGATGTGTATGTCCCACATTCAGCATCTCAGAAACAAAGTGCTGCCCACACCTCATCCATTATTCTCCTATTCTCCTTTTTCTATTATTTTCAAGTAGCTGTAGGCAGCTTGGTACTCCCAAGCTTCTGGGACCATTGGCAGGAATACTAATGACTTATCCAACTGCAGCAGCAAATCCAACCACACAACCACTATTTCTGTGAGGGAGCTGAAAATTGTGCACAGCCCTGCCTGTGAGAGTTCACCCAGAGAATATACTCGAGCTGCCGAGAAGTCACGTGGTCAGCACGCCCCATGCGGTGGGTTACACATCATTAGCCACTTATTTCGATAAGTTCTAAAATTTTATCACATTTCATCGATTCTAAGACTTACATACTTTTCAGGTTATCACTTCTCAGAAACTGAAATGCATCTTACAGGTACACTTAGTAGTACGTTTCTGCGTTATCAGAACATGAAATAATGATACGTCTTACAATCTATGGTACCCTAGATTTAATGGAGTTGGGGTATTTCAAGAATAAGAGGCAAAAGTAAATTCATCTCAGTCTGGGAGACAATAAGGGACCAGGTTGAAATGTCGGCTCTGACACTTGCTAGCCCCAATAACCTGGAAAATGTCCTTAGTCTTTCTGAGCCTCCCTTTCTAACGTGAACAGTTGGGTTAAGGAACCAGCACTATCTACCCCATAAGGTTTCGTGAGGTTTAAGCGTTATGTGTGTGTGTTAAGCTACAGCCTCAACCTCTTGCTTTTTCAAAAGGAAAAGCTGTAAGAAGCGGAGGGCCAGTATTGGATTCTTACTTTGAATGAACTAGGCAAACAAGTCTTTCGTCACCATAAAGAGAAAGAATAAATAAATAGCCTGCAATCCAGAGTTGAATAGGGTCCTGCAACAGGCTGAGGGAATTCTCATGCTTGTCAATCAAGAGGAACGTTTCTACAGGCTCTTGGTAGGTCAGGGCTGCTCCTTCCTCCCTACCTCACGCCAGCTCACAAACGTGGCGAGTTGCATTGTAGGCCGGGATTTACCCTGTAGGAGATCCACCTTCCCTCTGTGAGAGCCCGGTCTGGCTTCTCAACTGAGGTAGTCGCCTTAGTCAGTCAGATTGAGGTGTTTACCAAAATACTTGGGGGCTTTGTTTGGTTGTTTCGTTGGGTTTTCTTTCTTTCTTTCTTTTTTTGTTTTGTTTTTCTTTTAAGGGAGAAATTACACAACTGTATACGATATAATCTGATTTTAGTAAATCTGTAGAAATCCATAGAAAAGGAACTGAAAGGACATATGACAAGTTGCTAACTGGGCAGTAGGATTGTGAGACTTTTTTATTTTCTTCTCTTCACTCCATTTTTTAAAAATTTGTAATAATTGAAATGAATTGCTTTAGTGTAAAAAAATGTTTTAATCTTTTCATTGTATAAAAGAAAAAAAAGTGGCTTTTTTTTTATTATTATTATTCATTTGACAGAGAGAGAGACAGCCAGCAAGAGAGGGAACACAGGCAGGGGGAGTGGGAGAGGAAGAAGCAGGCTCCCAGCAGAGGAGCCCGACATGGGGCTCGATCCCAGGCCTCCAGGATCACTCCCTGAGCCGAAGGCAGACGCTTAACGTCTGAGCCACCCTGGTGACCCAAAAAGTGGCTTGTTTTCAACAGTGTTTAGGAGAATCTCTCTTCAGCCAGTGCCCCAGAGGTTATTTTTATGAATTTCAACACACTTAGGAGACATTAGTTCCGTGTTTCTAATAAGTAGTCCCCTGCAGGCTATGGCAGGACAGACACAGAGTGATGGTACAGTCATACTAACTAATGAGAAGTTCACTCTAGCAACTCAGAGTGAAACAGAACTTTCTAAGCAGGCATTAAGTGAACCCAGTGTAAAAGAGATCAAGTAATCACCTTACACAGACACGACTTGAGAAAACTATTTTCCTTTGGAGTACACAGGAGAATTGTTTTTTAAAAATTGTCTAGCAGTGCAAAGCAGTTTGAATCTGCCTTCCAACGTGTCTTACCAAATAGACAGCAGGAGTTGAAAACGAGAAATGAACTTTCTTCATCTTGTGTGGGTGTTAGTTCCTGCATAAGCTAAGCTGCTGTAACAACAGGAACCCAGGATAAGGACTCAAATGATACAACTAGTCCCCCTCTCCAGTGGTTCCTGAGGTAAGTGTTGGCAGTTCAGGGTAGTCGCTCTGCCAGCTGGGAGGGCGGCATCCTCATTTGTGGGATCAGACCGGCTCACCATCATATCTGCTTGCCTTCCCAAAGGAAGGGAAAGGAGAAGAGGCAGAAGGCAAGCAGTTTCTCGTTAAGAAAATGGCAGAAGTTGGGGCGCCTGGGTGGCTCAGTCAGTGAAGCATCTGCCTTCGGCTCAGGTCATGATCCCAGGGTCCTGGGATGGAGTCCCAGGCTGAGCTCTGCCCTCGGTGTGGAGCCTGTTTAAGATTGTCCCTCTCCTTCTGCCTCTGCCTCTCCCCACCGCTAATGCTCCCTCTCTCTCCCACTCTCTCTCTGTCTGAAATAAATAAATAAAATATAAAAAAAAAAAAGAAAGAAAGAAAGAAAGAAAGAAAGAAAGAAAGAAAGAAAGAAAAGGAAACAAAAATGGTGGAAGTTGCCCACATCACTTCACTCACAACCAGTAGCGAGAGCTCAATCACACACCTCACCCCTCTCACCCCTGCAAAAGAGACTGGACACTAAGGCTTCTACCTGGGCATCACCATCTCTGCCTGGGAACAGCAGTGTCTGCCTGTTAAAGCTCAGGGAGAGGGGGGTACACAAGAAAAGTTAGGGGGCACTGGGCTGCTAGTGGTCAGTCGCAGTTTCTGCTACAAAGAACAGGGTTGTGTGTGTGTGTGTGTTTTTAAAGACTTTATTTATTTTAGAGAGAGAGAAAGAGGTTGAGTGAATGCAGGGAGGGGCAGAGGGAGAGGGAGAGAATCCCCAGCAGATCCCTCGCTGAGTGTGGAGCCCCATGCGGGGCTCGATCTCACCACCCTGAGATCATGACCTGAGCTGAAAGCAAGAGTCGGGCGCTTAACCAACTGAGCCACCCAGGCGCCCCAGGATGGCATATTTCTATCTTAAGACTTGAATTCTTTTCTGTCCACCCACTTTAAAACAGGATTGATAAAGATTTCGGGGCAGCAGGCAAGCCGTGCTGGCAGCCACCAGAAGCCAGAAGAGGCAAGGAACAGATTTTCCCCACAGCCTCTGGAGGGAGCGAATTCCCGCCAGCGCCTTGGTTTCAGCCCGGGGAGACTGAGTCCTGACTTCTGGCCTCCAGAACTGGGAGAGAATAAATTTCTGTTGTTTCAAGCCACCCAGTTGTGGTGATTTTTATAGCAGCCACAGGAAATGAACACAATGCCATTGCCTTTGACTGCAGTCTCAGAAGTTTTTCACAGCCATAGCCCTTGGCCAAAGGGTTCCGATTCTAATATTGCCTATAAATTGGAGTCAGTGATTTGAATTTAGCTGAGCTTTTACCTAAGAAAAATAAATCTCTCAATCTCTCCAGGCAAAAGGAGTGGGCTCTAATCAGTATTCAGAGTTTCATAATACCAACGTAAACAAGGGTGCCTTATTTGGGGAATTTGGGGTTGGAAAGAGGGCCACACTCAATTTGGGGTTGTTTCACTCATTAACTCATTCGGTAAATATTCACTGGACACCTGCCATGGGCCAGGCACTGAGCTCGGAATTGGGGAAACAGTGATGTATAAGATAAAGGTCCCCCCGGGGAGTTTGTCTGGCTCAGCTTTCAGTGACAGAGAAAAAGAAAGAGCACCTAAGATGGAATAAATGCATTTGAGAAGCCCACTTTATAAAAAGATGCAGGAAAAAAACAGGCGAATTACTTTGTACTCTTCAAACATTTTAATACTGTCTAGGAACAAAACAAATGTTTTCTGAGGAAAGGAAGGCTTCCTGCGAGTGGAAATCAAGCCAGGAGAAGGTCGGCAGATCACCTGACCCAGAACAAGCCCCCAGGGCACGCACAGACACGAAACTTCCCAAAACACAAGCCATTATGAGGCAAAATGAAAGCAGAGCAGAATGCATTTGCTTCTTATTACCTTGTGCTTTGCAAGGGATCTCAAAAATCATATAAAAGACCAAAACATGTATAGAGTTTCTTAATTTCTTAAGCCAAGCTCTCGTTAGCTGCTGAGCCAAATGAATTAAAAACTAAATTACCATTTTCATCAATGTCGATAACACAATTTTGTTCTATCTAAAGTCTACCGTAATCCAAATTCTGCTATAGGTTTAAAAAGTCTGAAGCTGACGCAATTATCTTCACATACAGAGGGGAGGGAGGTCATCATCATCGAGGGGGCAAAGCCAAATTGCCCTAGGGAGCTGACTACATAATCAAATTATCCAGTTTGAAGGGCAAGTTGGATAATTCAAGACCATAAAGGAAAAGAAAAGCCCTCCTGTATTGCCCAGTAAGTTTCCATGGCTTAATATTTTTGTGTGAAATTGCCTTGATTCTTCATTGCGTTTTGCATTTTTAGACACAATCAGTGGGAATTTTTTCATTGGAAAGTGGCAAAGTGACAAGCATTCTTGCTAAAGAAATCTAATATCACACATCCTGACAAATCTCTTTGGACTCTCCTCACTTCATTCAAAGATTCCGAAGTGTCTGACGGACTGGTGGGCAGGCCAGCGGGAACCTGATTTGCCTGAATAGCTTCCTGGGAAATTCTACCACCCAAGGGAAGTTCGGAAAGGTCAGCCATGAGCTTGGCCCAGTAACAATGCCTCCCTGGTCCCAGAGGAAGGGTGATTCTGAGTGCAGCCTGGTCTGTGAATTAGATTTGTCCACCAGCCCAGCCCCCACAGACTCAGGTCAGAATCCTAGAGAGAGACATAAAAAAACAACAGCAGCATTTTTTACTAAAATCTGCTGATCAGTGGTAACATCACTAAAAGGGGACAGCCAGGCATTAGGGGTCTCTTAATGAGCTGGGTTAAAAAGTACTCCACACCGCCTACAAAGTATTCTTGCCCCCCACCCCAAAGCATAACAATAACTGAGGCACAATCTCATCAAGCCTCTAGACCTCACTGTTACCAATTTCCAGGAAACACAGGGAACCAGGAGCAAGATGAGCCACACGGTAACGACATAATCAGCCAGATACAGAAGGCGAATAATCCCACGGCATGAAGGACCAGCTTCCTGGAATACATACTTATTAAAAGGAGTAGTGGGTTTTATTACAGGTAGCAAGAGACTTCAGAGATACAACTAAGTGGAACTTCCTTAGATGCCGATTCAAACAAACCATCTGTACAAAGGAGACAACTGGAGGGGCGCCTGGGTGGCGCAGTCGTTAACCGTCTGCCTTCGGCTCAGAGCGTGATCCTGGCATTATGGGATCGAGCCCCACATCAGGCTCCTCCACTGGGAGCCTGCTTCTTCCTCTCCCACTCCCCCTGCTTGTGTTCCCCTCTCTCGCTGGCTGTCTCTATCTCTGTTAAATAAATAAATAAATAAATAAATAAATAAATAAATAAAATCTTTAAAAAAAAAAGGAGACAATTGGAGAAAATTGAACGTGACTGAGAACTTAATAATATATTAAGAAATTATTATTCTCTGTTAAGGTATGGTAATCTTATTGTGCTTACATTGGGAAAAGAAGTCCTTACTTCTTAAATATAATGAAATACTTAAGGGAAAGATGATATGATGTCTGGGATTTGCTTTAGAATATTCTGGTGGGGGAGGAAGGAAGAAGATGAAGAGTAAGGTGGGTAGAGAAAACAAGAGTGATAGAATACTGATTATTGTTGCAGCTGGCTAATGTCTGCAGGTGACTCATTATACTCTTCTCTCTGTGTTTGGATAAGTTTGAAGGCTCCATAACAGAATTTTCAAGAAGTGTGTGAAGTGCCATTTTACCTTTCTACTCTTACCTCCCACTACCCTGCAACAGAAACCCTCCACCCTCCATATCCTTGCTGTACAAGGATTATCTGTCATCTTAGATATCTTCGCCTAGGTTACTTTGTAGATGTGCAGTCCGCAGCCACACATGGCTCTACGTCCTTACAACACTCTCTGGAAATTCTCTCCAGCACTTTTCTGAACCGTCCTTCAATACCCAGCTCAAATCCCTGCATCCTCCCCAAAGGTTCCTCCTTGAGTACCCCCGAATATCATGGGCATTCTCTCCCTTCTCAGGACTCTTGGAGCACTTCAAGTCAGTTGGTCTCTGTCATAGCCTGCTTCAATTTCTTGGTTACTTTTTTAGTATGTTGCACACCTGAGTGGGTGTGAGGCTCTCACGGGGCAGGGCACATGTCCGTTTGTTACTCTCTTGGCTAGACAAATTTAGTATCTGTCCTAAATAATCTCAACGAATTGGGAAATCGTGAGGATGTCTCTTGAAAAGCCCCCGACCTAAAGAATAACACACTGAGGGGGGAAAAAAAAAAGAATAACACATTGAGATACAATCTGGAAATCTGAGTTAGTCCTAGCATTAGTCAGGATTGCAAGTGACAGAAAATTGGAATGTATTCATTCAAATAACTGGAAAGTTGAGGTATAGATTCAGAGACCTAATGACATTTCCAGACCTGTCTCCCCTTCCACTTTTCCCCATTTCTAAGTTTTGCTGTTTGTGAGACCCAGCTCTTATCAGCCCAGCATAAAAATACCGAAGGAGGGGCACCTGGGTGGCGCAGTTGGTTAAGTGTGAAACTATTGGTTTCAGCTGAAATTATGATCTCAGGGTCCTGGGATGGAGTCCCATGTAGGGCTCCCCACTCAACTCCGACTCCACTTGAGAGCCTGTCTCCCTCTCCCTCTGCCCCTCCCACTCATTCTCGCTCTAAAATAACTAAGTAAATCATTAAAAAAAAAAAAAAAGACAGCTTAATTTTTTTTCTCCCAACACACATTCATACAAACCTCAGTGGAAGATTCTGATTGGTTCAGATTGCAACTCAGCGTCCATCCTTCAGCCAGTCACTGTGGTTAAGGGAATAGGGCGCTACAATTGGCCAGATCTGGCTCACACATGATCTCTGTGGCCAGTAGTTAGACAGACCTGTGAGAGCTGCATGAAGGGCGGGAGGGTAGTGACAGCTCCCCTGGGGGAAGGGAGATACAGTTACCAAAAGAATGGGGAAAGGAGGGGCGCCTGGGTGGCGCAGTCGTTAAGCGTCTGCCTTTGGCTCAGGACATGATCCCGGAGTCCTGGGATTGAGCCCTGCATCGGGCTCCTCTGCTGGGAGCCTGCTTCTTCCTCTCCCACTCCCTCTGTTTGTGTTCCCCCCCTCCCTGGCTGTCTCTCTCTGTCAAATAAATAAATAANAAAAAAAATCTTTAAAAAAAAAAAAAAAAAAGAATGGGGAAAGGAATGCTGGGAAGAACCCATTTCCACCTCCCCAAAAAGATCTTCATCACAGCCTTATTTCTCCCCAAATGGTCTTGAGCCAGCTATTTAACAACATAATAATTGTCACACTTTGTTGCACTCTTACTGTGTACCAGCTAACGCACCAGTGCTTTGTAATGTAATTATAATGACATTTATAAAACAATATAATATATATGCATTATCTCTAGTTCTCTGAGCAACCCAATTAGGTAAGCATTAGACCCATTTTACAGATGAAAAAAGTAGTCCAATGGATCTGTGTCTTAGTTTGGACTGCCGTAACAAAGTTCCATAGACTGAGTAGCTTAGAAACAATAGAAATGTATTTCTCACCGTTCCCGATGCTAGAAGTCCAAGATCAAGGTGACAGCATGATTGAGTTCTGGCGAGAACACTCTTCTGGCTTGCAGACTAACAATTTCCTATTGTATCTTCACCTGGCAGGAAGAGAGGGAGGAAGCAAATTCCCTCGTGACTCTTATCAAGGCCCTAATCCCACTCTGAAGGCTCTACCCTCATGACCTCATAATCACCTCCCAAAGGCCCCACCTCCTAACACCATCCCACTGGGAAGTAGGGTGTCAGTATATGAATTTTAGGGACATACATTCAGTCCATAACAACCTGTTCAAGGCCACCTATGCTTTTTACTACAACTGTATCTTTGTGCTTCAATTCCTCTCTCTCTGGGGATTTCTGGTATCTCTCAACCTCACAGAGATGTTTTAAACGTAAAGGTAAAAGAACTATGGCAAGATTTTGAGACTTATTTATTCATTTCTCCCAGCAGGCCCGGCCTTGAATCTTTTCACGTGTGGCCTTGCATGACTTCAAGGCTATGTCCTCCTCGGGGCCCTCCTGTCCCTTCCAATGATACCAATGATACCAGCACTATCTCCTTGCTCTGGATTCCCTGGCACTGTATACACAGTGCTCTCGGGGCACCTACCACCTTCTCTTCCTTATCATAGACATGGATGTTAGCTCCCCCACTAAACTGTAAGCTACTGAGAAAGAGGACAGGCACCGATTCGATTTTATATATAGCATGTGTTTAGCCCATATGTAATAGGTTTTAAATAAACATGTTTTAATTAATTAATACATTTGCTTAATTAATTAATGTGTGGGTGAGGGGTTCCCCTGTAAACTCAAGGTATCACCACTTGGACTTCAGATAAAAGCACAGAATGTTGGGACTATAAGAGGTCACTGATATCGAGGCTCAGTTTGCAAGCTATTTGTTACTGATGCACAGCAAACTAGGTCAAGAAATTGAGATTAGCATTTAGTGACTTTTGTAGCAATTTGGCAGGTTAGATTTATGTGTTGGATTAATAATAAAGAAAAAGTCAGACTTGTATTTTTGTATGCCTTTGCTTTTTAAGTTTATCTTTCTAATTATTTATTTTTACTGTATTTTACCAAGTATCAGTCCAAAATGGATTGGAAGTGAAAAAAACTAATTCTTTGCCAGAGATTATTCGAGCAGCACGGATCTCATCTAAACCCCCACTCAGAGCAGGAGCCCTTCCTCTATTTCTGGCCAACTCGCCTCTTTTTAACACTTTCCAGTGGAACATTCACACCATTAATTCCCACTTGCAGATTGTTTCATAACTTAACTATTTCTATTCTGACCTTGGAAGGTTCTCTGTCAGAGAAGAAAAAAGACTTTCTCAGCTAAGAGTGAAGTTGTGGGGGGAGGGGTGACAGGCTTCCACAAGAAGTGGAAATTTCACTGACCTGATTTCTCAGGCTCAGTTTTCTCATCTGCAAAATAAGAACTTTCCATTTCTGACATTTTATGATCCCACTATTCCTTCACGCACTTTTCTATCTCCCTGAGATATGAGGCAAGTTCCTGCCTCTGAAGAACAGTCCACTGCAGCCCCGTCCCTTGAAAAAAGTTCCCTCTTTGACATTTAGTGATGTGATTTACAACTAAGGTACATCCCACGTACCATTTACATGGGATAAATAATATTATATTATTCAAAATCCAAATAAAATGGCCTTTCTGTAGGAAACAGATCTCTGCTTTCCTATACATTGTAAATTTTGTAGCAATAATAATAACAGTAGTGATAATAATATAGCTAACAATTATTGAGCACCTAGTGTATGCCAGGCATTGGGTTAAGTGCTTTACATAAATTATCTCATTTATTTATCAAAATAATAGTTAAGAAGCTAATGCTACTATTCCCATTGTACAGACAAGAAAACTGACGTATGGGGTAGGTTAAGAAACTTGCCCAAGGTATGTGACTAAAGAGTGAGTGGACCAAGATTAGAATCCTGATGATATGAACCCAAAGCCTGCATTCTTAAACACTGTAATATTAGAAGGGGGGAAATGAAAGGCATAAACAAGTGAAAAATAGTGAAGCATGCCGATTCTTTAAATACAGGTGTCATATTTAATACATGGCAGCTCAGGATCCCAAAAGCACAAAAACTAAAGACTCCTAGCCTTCTTAAGACGTGGGCCTGGAACTGGCAGAGCATTGATTTCACCACATTTTACTGATTAAAATGAGTCACGGGGCTATCTCTAATGGAATAGGTCCACACAGGAGTTATGGTTCACTGGGGGTCATCTTTGGAAATGAGCTGTTTTGTCAATAAGCCAATAGAGAGAACATAAGATAGAATACTCAAACATACCCCATTAAGCCAGAGAAAGCAGAAAGGGGAGGAAAAATAATAACGAAGAATAGATAGAACTAAAAAAAATGGCAAGAGGGTAGATTTAAACTTAAGCATATCAATAGTTACATTAAATATATATGGACTACACACTCCCAATTGTAAGACAGAGATTTTCAAACAAGATTTTTTTTAAAAAAAGCAAAGCTGCACTACATGTAATCCACAAGAAACCACTTTAATATTAAGACATAGATTCATTAAAAACAGAACAATCAGGAAAAGATACAGAATGCAAGTACTAGTCACAAAAAAGGAGGAATGACCATATTAATATCAACCAAAGAAGACTTTAGGTTAAGACATATCATCAGAAATAAAGAGACACATTTCATATTGACAAAAGCTCAGTTCATCATGATGACATAGTGATTCTAAATGTATATGCATTTATAAATAGGGCTTTTGAATACACGAAACAAAAACTGACAGAACCAAAGAGATAGAAAAACCCACATTTGCTATACAAGTTCTCAACATTCCTTATTCAGTAACTGATAGAATGAGGATCAGAAAATTAGAAGAATATATACAACATCAGTAACAAAATCAATCAAAATTGCTCAGCCAACATTTATGGAAGCTACATCTAACAACTGTAGATGTCACTTTTTAAAGTGACATGGAACATTCATCAGTAAAGATCATATGCTAGGATATAAAGTACATCTCAATAAATTCAGAAGAATTGAAATCATAAAGAGTACATGTTCTAACTATAATGGAATTCAATTAGAAATTGATTACAAAAAGAAATGTGTGACATATCCAATTATTTTAATACTAAGACACATACTCTACAATAAAGTGTGGCTCAAAGAAGAAACTAAAAGTAAGATTTTTAAATATTTTGAACAGAGTGACTGAAAGCATAGCATATCAAAAGTTGTGGGATGCAACCATACACCTGAAACTCACATAACACTATGTTAATTAT
Source organism: Ailuropoda melanoleuca (assembly GCF_002007445.2). Lineage (NCBI taxonomy): Eukaryota > Metazoa > Chordata > Mammalia > Carnivora > Ursidae > Ailuropoda > Ailuropoda melanoleuca. The sequence continues at coordinate 19,384,943 of NC_048232.1, forward strand.
ACTGGAATTTTTAAAAATTCTAAATAATTTAAAAATTAAACATTAAAATTTTAAAAAGTTAACAGGAAAACCAAATTCTCTTGCTATTATGTGGGCTTAAAATAGCAACGGATGTTTTATATTAACTTTTAAGTCAGCATCAGTTTTGATTGGATAATGTCCATATGCCTTTATTTGTTTTGGATTGTAAGACCAAGTATATGGCATTAAAGTTACAAAAACAAAACAAGACAAGTTGTAAGATATAAATTAAAGCAATGCTTAGGAAGTGTTTAAGTTTAAATGTTTATATCAGAAAAGAAGTTTAAAATCAGTGATCTATGCTTCCACCTTAAGAAGCTAGGAAAAGAAGAGTCACATAAAAGTAATAAGGGGAAAAATTAATATAAGAACAGAAATCAGTGAACTAGAAATTGGCAAAGAATAAAGTAAAATCAAAACTTGGGTTCTGGACAAGATAAATAAAATTGATAAACCTCTGGATAAACTGATCACAGATAAAAGAAGATAAAATACAAATTGTCAATATCAGGAATAAAAGAGTAAACAACACTACGAATTCTACAGATATAAAAAGGGAAATAAGGGAATATTACAAAAACATTTATGCCAATGAACATGAGGAACTTAGATAAAGTGGAAAATTCTCCTGAAAGACATTAATTACCAAAACTAACACAAAATAAATAATCCAAATAATTTTGCATCTATTAAAGCAGTTGAATTTGTAATTAAAATTTTTCTCATGAGAAAATTCCAAGACTTTACTGGTGAATTCTATCAAACATTTAAGGAAGAAATACTACCCATTTTTATACAAACTCTTTCAGAAACTAGAGAAGGAGGGAAGATATCCCAACTCATTTTATGAGGCCAGTAATACATTAAAAGCAAAACTAAGTAAAGACATTGTAAGAAAAAGAAACTACAGATTACTATCCCTCATAGACACACAGGGAATCATAGATACAAAAATCTTAAAAGACTGGCACATTGAATATTAAATACTAAGGGATATATTAAAAGTGATATATCATAACCAAGTGAAGTTTATCTCAACAATGTAAGATTTTTCCATATTTAAAATTCAATCACGGGTAACCTGGTTGGCTCAGTCAGTAGAGCATGTGATTTTGATCTCAGGGTTGTATGTTCAAGCCCCACACTGGGGGTAGAGATTACTTAAAAATAAAATCTCAGGAGCACCTGGGTGGCACAGTCAGTTAAGCATACGACTCTTGGTTCTGCTTGGGTCATGATTTCATGGTTGTGGGATGGAGCCCCACCTCGACTCTTTGCTCAATAGGGAGTCTGCTTGAGATTCTCTCTCCCTCTCCATCTGCCCCTCCTGCTCATGTGCTCTCTCTCTCTCAAATAAATATATAAATCTTAAGAAATAAATAAAAATAAAATAAAATTCAATCAATATAATTTACTACAGTAACAGAATAAAGGAGAAAAATCATATGGTTATTTCAATAAATGCCGCAAAAGAATTTGACAAAATTAAGCAACCATGCCTAATAAAAATAAATGCACAGGAAAACAGGACAAAGAATATCTGCAAAAAAAATTCCAGTTGGGATGCCTGGGTGGCTTAACTGTAAGCATCAGACTCTTGATTTTGGCTCAGGTCATGATCTCAGGGTCATGAGATCGAGCCCCATGTTGGGCTCCTCACTGGGCATGAAGCCTGCTTAAGATTCTCTCTGTTCTGGGACGCCTGGGTGGCTCAGTCATTAAGCATCTGCCTTTGGCTCAGGGCGTGATCCCCGCATTCTGGGATCAAGCCCCACATCAGGCTCCTCCCCTGGGAGCCTGCTTCTTCCTCTCCCACTCCCCCTGCTTGTGTTCCCTCTCTCGCTGACTGTCTCTTTCTGTGTCAAATAAATAAATAAAATCTTTAAAAAAAAAGATTCTCTCTCTGTTCCAAGAAAGAAAGAAGAAAGAAAGATCCATATATACAGAGAATCTATTTGTGGTTACCAGAGGTAGGGAGTGTGGGTTTGGTGAAATGAGTTATGATGATCAAAAGGTAGAAATTCACAGTTATAAAATAAAAACATCGTGAATATATAATATATAGCATGGTGACTATAGTCAGTAATATTGTACTGTATATTTGAAAGTTACTAAAAGACTAGATCATCACAGGAAAATTTGTAACTGTGTGATGAAGGGTGTTAACTAGGCATATTTCACTGATTATTTCACAATATATACATATATCAAATGATTATGTTGTATACCTGAAACTAATAGGTTATATTTCAATTTTATCTCAATAAAAAAAGTAAAATAAAATAAATAAAAATAAAAATAAAATATTCTCTTTCTTCCTCTCCCTCTGCCCCTCCTTCCCTGCTCTAGCTCCCCCCCCAAGAAAAAAAAACTCAGTTAAGATCAATATTTAATGGGGAAATGCTAACTGTTCTGTCCACTCTCACCAGTTCCATTCAACATTTGATTCAAGTTCTTAGTTATTGAAATAAAACAAGAAAAATAAATAAAATACATATGGACTGGAAAGGGAAGATCTGCATTCATAGGGGAAATAATTATTAATATAGAAGTCATGAAGAATCCATAAAATTTGAATTTTCTCATTCCAGTGTTTCTTGGTTTTAAGTAAGTGGAGTTTGAAGTGTTGGGAAGGTACCTGCATGGATAAACTTAAATTTGTCAGGCATTCTCATCCGGAAATTCTATTCTGAAGTGCAAGCCAATTAACCATATAAATATTTTTGTCCCAGGTATCTTTACCCAATCATCTGTATAGATTTGACTAACATGCAAGTGAATAAACAAATATATATAAAGATATTGATTCTGAGAAATTCCATGCAAAATGAGAAAAATGTCCACAAAATCTGAGTTCAGGAACCAAAATTCAAAGATTCTAGAGTCTTCCTAAATAGTACGCCCAGAACAAAACTGATGGTATCAGGTAAATCATGACGTGAGCAACAGCCTGGATCCTGTCTTGGGTTGTGACTCTGCATGAAAAAAGAAACAAATTTGGAGAATAGAATAGATTCTATACTTGGAAAACTAATTAAACTCTTTCTTATAAGAGTTGAACTATTTCTTAAGACATGAAATTAGACATTTTAGTAAGTGTTTAAAAAACATGAAATAAATTAACTAATAATATGTCCTAGGCTTTACCACAATTATTCAATAAAATGCATACATGCAGATTCAAGAGCCTACCTTTTAACCTAATAATTTTATTCCTGGGATTTTAGCCTACAGAGATACAAAATTCATAAATTGCTTATGTACAAAAACGTTCATTCGGGGCGCCTGGGTAGCGTAGTCGTTAAGCATCTGCCTTCAGCTCAGGGCGTGATCCCGGCGTTCTGAGATCGAGTCCCACATCGGCTCCTCCGCTGGGAGCCTGCTTCTTCCTTTCCCACTCCCCTGCTGTGTTCCCTCTCTCACTGGCTGTCTCTCTGTCACATAAATAAATAAAATCTTAAAAAAAAAAAGTTCATTAGAACATTTTTTAACAATAAAAAAGTGGATTCTGTCTAGATGTTCAACAAAAGTAAAACAGTTCAACCACAGGACAGGCTATTACATAGATGTATGATATATGGCAAGATTCAATAATATGGAAGAAATAATCATCACTAACATTTACTGAGCAGTTTCTGAAAGCCAAGAATGGTGTTAAAAGCTTCACACACATCAGCTTATTCCATCTTCCTATCAGAAAAGTCCTTTCATTGTCCCATTCTTAGAAATGAGAAAGTTGGGGCACTTGGGTGGTGTAGTCAGTTGGGTGTCTGACTCTTGGTTCGGCTCAGGTGGTGATCTCATGGTCGTGATCTCATGGGGTGGGATTGGGTCCCACATCAGGCTCCATGCTGAGCGCGGAGTTTGCTTGAGATTCTCTCTCCTTATCCCTTTGCCTCTCCCACTCAATCTCTCTCTCTCTCTCTCTCAAATAACTAAGTAAATCTTCAAAAAGAAAAAAAAAGGAAGGAAAGAAATGAGAAAGTAAGGAGTAGAAAGGTTACTAACTTGACCAAAGTCACACAGATACTAGGAGGAAGCTAGCATTGAACCCAGACAGTGTGACTCTAGAGACTGCACTTAACCACTGTGTTAAGTAGAAAACATAGGATGCAAAATTATAGAAAAAAAGATAATCTCTCCTACATTTTCAAAAAGGGAGAAGGATACAGAGGGAAAAAGTACAATAGAAGATTAACAGTGGCTTTCTCTAGATAAGGAGATCATGGGTTTTCTTTTTTTTTCCTTTTATACTTTCTGCATAGTCTAGTTTTTCAATAATATAGACAACTATCACAGACATTCATTTTAATTCCCCTTCTAGTTCTTTCTTATGCCTGGTCTTTTGAGTTAAAAAGAAGATGGCCCTCCCCCAAGTCTGCCCTCCAAGCCCACACCTGGGAGGGTTGGATTGTCACCTCACAACGCCAGGCAAAATTTACACTGAGACAATGCTAGAATGTAGTTCTCAAAGCTGAAGACTCATCTCCAGTTTGCCTGCACAAAACCCCTCCCTCTAGTCTCACTTTCTGTGGCCCTCTCCATCACCCTCCATTCCATCCCTTCTTCAACTTAGGAATCCCTTTGAGGAAAACCGCCTAATGTAACTCACCTTTCTATCCATCTTCAAGCCTAGACCAGCACTTCATGTATAATATAGCTCCCATATAATTTAACAAATAAAAACTTGAAAGCCAAGACGTTGTGATCAGAAGAAAGAATTTCTTAGAATAAAAGATGTGACTATACACTTGAGAAAACAGGAGAGTTTCTCTGACCAGTTGCATCAGATCCAGCTCCAAGAAGCCATGAGAGTAAAGTCTTAGCCCTGCAGTGCCCATCGTGGTGCCCTCCCACATCCCCTCTGGTGGAGGGTGGTGGGCACGGAGGGCCGGAGAACACAAGCATTAACTCCTCCAGCTGCTGGGAGTGTTGGCTGCTAAGGCTGCATCTGTGCCCCCTCCCCAGAGGAAGACCGTCCAGTGATGGTACAAAGTCCCAGCCCCCGTGCTTCAATTTGGGACAACTTCAAAGGCCCATCCCAGCCTCTGAGCTCTCCTGGGATTGGCTGAGGCCTTTGTTGTTACTGCATTGTAGTTCAGCTGCTCCCTCGGCTCAACCTGCTTCCTTCACTTAGAGCTGTCCATCAGTTGGACCTCTGCGTACACATCTCCACCTAGCATCTGTTTCTCAGAGACCTGACCTAAGAGAACCTCCAGAAAACAGCAGGTCCCACCAGGGCCTGGTTGTTAAGATGATAAAGATGTCTGAGATAAGTTGAGGCCTGGAACTCAGCCAAGGGGGAGGACTCGCAACAGCTTACCAAGTCTTAGGAAGGCAAGGAGAACCTTGAGGAGGGTGAGGAATGGGGAGTGTTGGGGTACAAGTTCAGGGATGAGTGAGCAAGCACTGATAGATGTAGGCAGATAAAGTCTGTTGGGTACAGTGGGTGAGGAATGAGCAAAGCCAGTTTTAAATTACCCTAGCAAGGTGGTTGGTTAACCATGATTCCAAGATGGAAACAGATTTTATAGTGCTTTCTAGAAATCCACAACAGTGGTCCCAGGGGTATAGATTACATAGCCACAAAGTCAGAAGCTTCAAGATAAAATTTGCCCCTAATTGAGGCAAATAGAGAAATGTCGGGATACCCCATAAAGACTCTGATTACAGTGAGCATTCAACAGGAGATAATATCTTTTTCCCATTAATCCAGGTGCCAGCCAGAATCTCTGATAATCCCTGAAATTACTACTGACACCTACCTACCTAGCGTATCGTCATTTCATACCAGTCTGACAACACGCCTGTGAAGCACCAATGCCACCACTTCCATGGCTGGGTTGTGAAACCACAGCCATTTAGCTAATTGTCCCCCTAAAGTTCTCCAAACCCAGCATCTAAGGCACATGAATATTTATATCTTCGGTCCCCAACTCAGGTGTTCCACACACTCACAGGCCGGTTGGCAACAACCCAGGACCTGCATGATTGAAATCCGCTCATCCAGTTGGGACTATGGCCCTTCACAGCCCCTGGCAGCCAGAAGTTTCCAAGGCAGACAAAAGGCAGATCCCTGAGAGAGTGTGGAAAAGCAGAACGTGTAGCAGGTGTACAGGCAAAGCTATCAGAGTCTGTCAATCAACCAACCAACCCAACAGCAATCAAAAACATTAAAATCAAATACCCTTTGACCCCCACTTTCAGAAATTTACCACAGAGTTACTTGTGCATATGTGTCTGAGAATATTAAGCAAGGATAGTGGCTCTTTGTGTCACCAAGATGTCAGATGATATAATGTGAGAGACAACCCCTTATACTGAGATTCCCTCCAAGGCTGCCACTGATAAAATTAGCAAACTTTTACTAAAGGTTTGTGGGTCATAGACAAGGATCACGACACCCGTAACAAACAGCTTAGCTCACATTTTATCCATTCTTGTTCTTAAGTCACCCTGTCAAGGAAAAATACACTACATTTTCCTCCACTCTCGTATTTATGATACTTCTGACACCAGATATGTGGGTTTTTTCCCACACCAACCAATTCCCTGATACCAGGTAGGTGTCCTCCAACTCAACTCAGTTCTGCCACTCTGCCTGGAGTTAGCGTCAGATTCCACAAACTAAGGTTCCCATAAGGCTGCCCTCATTTCAGATGCCAATCTTAAGTGCCAGGCTGTTACCAACACTTCTGACCAACCAGTTATGAATCAGGGTCCCCATGACCCCCTCCTCAGGCTCAATCATTCACTAGGATGGCTCACAGAACCCAGGGAAATCCTTACTGATAATTACTGGTTTATTCAATGATAAGGAATCTGATAAAGGATGCAGTGGAACGCCAGATGAAGAGGTACATGAAGAAAGATCCAGAAGAGTCCCAAGCGTGGGAGCTTCTGTCCTTCTGGATGAAGTGGACCACCCTCCCGGCACATAGATGTGTTCACCAACCCAGACACTCTCTGAATGCCATAGTACACATAACGGACTCGGTAAGGGATTGGCTAAGCTGCTATAACAAAAAGACCTAAATATACACTGGCTTCGATAAGACGGACACTTATTTCTCTGTCGCCCAACAATCTGGAGGTGACAGGTAGGTCTGCTTTCCTCATATCATGTGACTTCCAAACGGGCTCTAATTATTGCCATTGCCCGGCCAGCGAAAAGGATGAGCGTTAGAACCAAGTATCACTGAGAAGATAATCGTCAAGTAGCACACATCACCTCTGCCCACATCACGCTAATCCAAACCTAGTCCCATGTCCAGAGCTAGCTGTAGCCTGTAGCTGAGACACAAGGCGACCAGCAAAACCTCCAGAACATGCTTTTACTGAAAGGACAAAGAGGAAGTAGATACTGGGGAGAGTCAATGGTCTCAGAAGACCAGTTAATAAGTAGAGAGCTATAACTGAAACCCTGGTCCGTTTGGATCCAGGGCCTTCTTTTTTAATCACATCAAAGTGCTTCTCTAAACACTTGAAAAACCTTCCTTTCCTTCATTTCTGGAATTTTCCTCTGACTGTTCCTGCTGAGGCTTTAGGGTCCCTTTAGGTTTGAGGGGGATCCCAGTCCCTCACCCTCTATTCTATCCCACCTCCCCCCTGCCCCATGACTATCACTGGCTCCTCAAGTACAAAACTATCCGCGGTTTTCCTCTGCCCTGCTCACATCTTTGTAAATAGTCCTTCTAACAAACTCTCCACGAAGTCCTCGCTTTGAGTGCGCCATCTGTTTCCTGCCAGAACCTTGACTGATTCTCTTCACTCACGGTCCACCCCGCGGGGCAATGTCAGACAAGGCTTTCAGGCTCATCAGAGTGACATAAGCTACAAAACTCAGAACCATCCCCTGCTAACATTGACCTGCCTTCCTCAATAGAAGCTCCGAGGGGGCTGTGACCCTCTCTTTTATTATTTATTCTTATAGCCCACTGCAGTGTCTAGCACATAGTAGGCTCACTAAATATTAGGTACAAATAAACACTGGTCCTACATATAGTAGTCTCACGATTAACTGAATGGCCCCAATCTTACTTAGAATGCTTTAAACAATTCTTTATGAAGTAACAGATTTTTTTTTTTAGAGAAAATGCTGTGCAGTACATACTTTATTTCAGCTATGATGTTCCTATAATCTCAAATCCTCTTGCACCTTTATAGGTTTTAATACTTCCTGTCATTGCAACATGTTCACCAGATTTTTTAGTCCCCCTTTGTAATGCTTTGAAGTGGAGTATGATTGAAAATCTGCAGTTTGAACTTGAACAAAGTTCGTAGTAAACAGATTGCAGACAATTTCCTTTAAATGTGCTCTTGGAAGCTAGGAATACATTAAGCACATCAGAACAAGAAATTTACCAAGAAAAAGACATGAGATTCAAATTTTCAATCTGAAGTAAATACTACCATATTTCATTACGGCTAAGATGTCATTGATCTTTAGATATCCCACTGTGTACCACTAAAAGAGAGAAAATGGTACCAGTTAAATTCTGACAGAAAGCTTTCTTATCACTTAGAATTATTTTTTACATATGGAAAAAGGTCTTTCAGACTTATTTAGTCATGGATTTTCATTATATATCACAATGCTCTTTCTGTGCATTTCGGCAATTACAATAACTTGTTGTTTCAATGCCAAATCATACTGAGATTATTTTGAAGACGTTGTAAATGGCAATTAAATGCATATAACTCAATTAAAGTGACAGCAATATGAATAGCTATGACCAGATTCCTGCAACCACATGACAACTGCAACTCAGATACCATCAATTGTAAGATGCATCTTGATTTCAGAGATGTTAAAATGGGAGGGAGGGCATAGTAAGTGTTGGAACTGATGAAATATGAGACTTAACCCAGAAGCAAGATTCAAGGGCTAAGTCCCATATTTCATTGATTGAATCATTTGTAAATCTGTGCTAGGGATGGACAGAGGGGGCTAAGGGAAGGGGGGTGAGGAACAAGGATTAGGACAGGAGACAATGATTAGAAAATGCAAATATTCTCAAGTTTCAAATTCATCTTTAGCAAGTTAGTTTACAAAGAACTTTTCTTTCAAAAATCACTCACTAAATATTACACATTAAATATTTGCTAGTTAATGATTGCTTCAGTAGACGTTGAAAACTGAAGAATGATCCAATGAATTAATCAATAGAGAAACAAGTCTAGATCAGGGAATGCTCCAAAATACCCAGTAGGGAATGCTTCACATATTCAAATGCCAGCCGAGGTGTTTACAGGATTAACCTTCAAAAAGATGAAAAAAAAATCTATATTTGAGTCCTTATGAAGTCTTTCATATGACTTTATTTTGAACTACAAAGTATTATAATTCTCTGCCTCTCTCACTCTCTCTCTGTCTGACCTTAGCTCTTCAAAGTCTTCTAAAACTGAGAAGACTCAGTTTTCTTAAGTCATCAATGACCCAATAAAGACACAGGAAATTACTTTGGCAGAACACAAAATCTTTTTTTTCTAGGCAGATTACTTAAAATGTAAAGGGAAAAACTTTTACAATCTCTTATCAAGAGCAGACCACTAGTTCAAGAAAACTATCCTTTTAACAGAGAGAAAGCCACATTCTAATTTTGTGCCAGTTTACTTTTGATATTAAAATTCTTTTAACTTAATTAAATTCACTCTAATGTTAGATAGCTTGACCACACATCAAATTTCCTTCCATAGATCCTTTTCCACAAACCTTCTACAACTTTCTTTTCTACATTCAGGTTTTGTGCTATGTGTTTCCTCTTTTCCCATCTGAAATTACCAACACCACTTTAGGACAAATTTACTTTGTTTTCCCTCAACAGAAATGCATTTCTTTTTCTCATACCTTCTTTTAACAAAAACACATATCCTACTTTCCTTGCATATGGACGTATTTCCCTTATTATTCCTAGGAGTTTTAATTACATATATTAGAATTTTTAATCCTTAGAAAGCTTTAACGTCCAGTGAAAACTGAGAAGTAAGCAACTGTAAACTGTCTTTTATATTAACATTCTGTAGCTTGGTAAATTTATAAATACATTTTATAATATCTAGATACATATGCTTCCTCATAGTAAATTTTTTTATTTTTTAATGTTGTACTAATAAAACATGTTGTACTAATATACTCAAATATCTTTAGTTTCTCTGTATAAAGAAGCCAAAAGATAAACCTATATTCAGTAATTAATGTTTCAGTATTTTATCTTATTTTGAAATGATCTATATATTTAATGACTATCCATCATTTAATTTAACTTAGCAAAACTTTAAGGTTTCAGATTACCAAAAAGATCTGAAGAAACTATTTTAAACATTCACTTAAGAACTTTTATCCCACTTACACCTATTCGATTCACTCATTCTCAAGTTATGTTTAGATTACTTATAAAAATTTTTATAAAATCTTATAAAATGACTTATAAAAATTCATAGCAAGTTACTTTCCTCACTAACAAGTTTTATAACAGAGATAACATGAATTTGTTTGACTAGTAAACCCAGGTGGAATAAAAGTTGTATGTCTACATTATTTTTAATATTGATGATTCTAAAGACATGCCTATTTCAATTAGACCAACAAACTTAAACTAGCTTATTTACTAAAGATTATCTCAGATCACATGACCCTGAAAAGAATTTGGGTTAGTTTTTATTATATTTCTAGGCATTTTATGAATCCTTATATGAGCTTAATTTTCTTTAGGCCAATTAAATAGAACTCTTTTACAAATTAATTTTGGTAATACTACCTAGAAGTAGAAAATACCACACATCTGTAATAGATGATAGATAGACAGACAGATAGACAGATACGCATAAACATACCAACAGATGCAAACAGGGACCTTCAGCTTTCATTCTAAAATTATTGCTATGAGATGGGTATGATAATGTAAAAACTCACTAGCTTATAAAAGAACGGTTGAAATAAGTGAAGTTTATCTGCTCAGATGATAAGTCTTTTTATTAATATTTGTGGAAAAGACACTTGAGATTTTTCATTTGCCCAAGTTCCAAAAAACTGTTTTCCCCTTTTGTTTTTCTTCTGACAGGAATTGCCTCCCTGAAGTTTGTAGACCCTATAAAACATTTATATCTCAAAGTTACAAGGAAAGAATGCAAGTTCCTCCAAGAAGGACTTCTGTGCCCTAAGGCCAGAGTTTTTACAATACCTACAAATGGATATTTGAGACAAATAGATGAGGTTAATTGTCAGAAAGGATAGGTGGACTTTGAATTGTTATAAGAGCTTCATTTCGGGTCTTACAAAGATTTGTAAGGTAAGGATAGTTGCTTCTAATTCTTCAAAGACTTGGGTGGTAGCCTAATATCAAAGTATTGACACACCTATCCACCTATCATGGAATGCTTTTCTTTCTCTCTGGGTACATTTAGATTAGGGGGAAAGGCCTAAAAAAGTCCTATCAGGCTCTCCATATAAGTTTCCAATTTGGTCAAATTTCTAGTCATAGAGTTGTTAAATCCTTTCATATATCTTGCCAGGTTTCATCTGGGACAATCAGTAAATATTTCTGACAGTATTAAATAATCCTATGGACCCCAGAGGAGTCCTCAAGGAGGGTGCAAATGGTATTTGATTTTCCTCTCTTTACTAGGTACTACAGACAGAGATCTGAGAGAGCTGAGTCTGGTAAGAATTCTCATCCTTTGCCAACATCTTCAGGTTTTTCCAGGATCCTATCTGTAGGCTCCAAGTGGGATCTAAACTAGAGAGCATTGCTCCAGTATCTACCAGAATTTGGCAAAGCTTTTCATTAATTTTAATTTTAGTTTCCCTTTGGCTGTGAAAGGGAATTACTGGTAGCAGTTTACCAGAGAAACTCTGGGGGCCCAGTCAAGTCAGGGAAGGGCCCTGTGCGAACCCTCTTTCAAGGGTAAATATGAGGGTCTCTGTCAGGTCATTAACTTAGCAGACTTGTGGTAACATCATATAGTCTCTTCGGAGTGGAAAGACAATTTGGGGGGGGGTTTGTTTGTTTGTTTTGGTTTTTTGTTTGTTTGTTTTGGTTTTTGGAAAGACAATTTAGACAGATTACTAAAATGAGTATTCATGAAAAGGAGGATAAAAGACAGCAGTAAAAGTTACATTAGTCTTACGGCCCTTTGTTGTAGGCACCTCTTGTGTCTTTAATTTTTCATTACCTTTTATAACAAATCTTTCAATGAAGCTATTTTAGAATTTTGAAGACTTTTGGAGGCTTCTGCATGACATCTGAACTAGGTATCCCATTCTGTTTGCTTGATTTGGGAGCCCTAGCTTTCAAGTACTCTTGTTAAGTGATCATATCTAACTGGGACATTCCCCATAATGGCAATTGTAATTCTAGGTTGTTTTCAGGGAGATTTTGCCATTTTTGGTAGATATTTATAGCTTCCGGGATTATAGTTCTTAGACAAAAAAATAAGCAGGTGTGCCAGAAGGCAAGCATGCTCAACTCTTTGGAGTATAAGGATCCCATTTATTATTATTATTACTTTAGTTAAGTCCTTAGGTCTCTCAGAGCCAAACTAATACCTAAAAGGGATATGCCCCTGGGATGGAAGTTGTGTGGTGTTTTACAGTGTACCTTGATGCATGGAAATTTTCCTGAAGTTGGCAGGTAACCTCATGTCAATCTAATCCATAACGTGACCAATCTATCCTAACACAATGGTCTTAAAATTAGATGGCAAGCAACATTATACAGCTTTTAAATAAATGCTTGATCCATGCCCACCAATTTTGCAGCTTTTTTTCTCCATTTTGGGGGGCTTCTGAGATCCCCATTGACAATAGCCTTACCTACACAAAACAGAACAAACAAGTAGGTGCACATTAACATACCAGCAGTGACCAGAGAGATGCTACTGAGGGTTGGCGCTCAAGGCCCCACATGTACCACCAGTGATTCCCACCATGGAACTGGGAATTGGAGAAAGTAGTGGACCAGCAGAATGAGGATTGCAGACCGTTTCCAAACAAATGGGGAACTTGAGCTGCCACCAGCAATTTCTAACATGGAACTAGGGACTCCAACCAGATGGAGAGTGGCTAGAAAGCCAATTAGATCAAAAGCTTGAGGTAAAGAGAGCAGAGCTCAGAACCAAGAGGAACTAAGCCACAGCCCTCAGATATGGTGAGAAGGACAGAGAACTCAAAGAGTTCACAGGTACCACATCTGTGTTTCTTGTTGTTCCTGAGGCATCAGAAGTTCACTTCAGATCCCGCTGTTGCCACCAAATCTGTTAAAAAATGAAATTCAGCTGAATAAATAGAAGATCTACTTGCCTTTATTAATGATCATGATCATGAATGGGGCAGCAAACAGAAAGGAGCTCTAAGGAGCTATACAAAATGGAAGGCTTTCATAGGCAGGAAGGGGGGAAAGAGCAGCGGACAAAGAAAAATTGTATTATTTCAGGCAAGATCACCTATGGGGGATAGAAGGGTTCCATTGGGCAGATTACCTCATTAGTACTGACCACGTAATTCCAGATTGACTAGTCAAAGATTACATTCCTGGGAAAGGCTAAAACTGCAATTAGGTTAGGTATGAAGTGTTGGTTTGCTGACACAGAGCTTAGCACAGGTGACTCCATTTTGGGCCTGTTGTCTCTTTTTTAACACTTTAGATATTACATTTGAAATATGTAATTAAATTAAAATTAAATATTATGAGTAGACATTGGACTATTTCCTCTATATTCCTAGACCTATGTGTATTCAAGTTGATGAAAACAAAGCTTCTCATTGTAAAAAATGGAAACTTCACATTCAATGTTGCCTTATATTTGAACACATGATTTTTGCCTGAATTAGCTGGGTAATTTTCCGTATTCTTTGTTTTACCAGGTCTGGTTAAATGCCTCTCCTCCTTGAAAAATTATAGAAAAGACTGTAAAGATAATGGGCATGAAATGATTAAATAGGAAAACTCTCAAGTGACTGCAGTTAAAGCCACATCGATTTATCATAGTACCCAATTTATCATAGCACAGAACTTGCCTAATGGGAAATGGTTTCAAGTCCAACTCAGGCCAGAAGTTTCTCTTCCCACCAAAATAAGCAAGTACATAGCCTTCTCCTTCAGCCCCGTTGTGGAAGAGACACTCATTCGACAACTATTGATCAAATGCCCTCCGTGGGCGAGATGCTGGTCTAGATGCTGCAGATGCAAGAATGAACAGGGGAGATTTCCCTCTGCCCTCCTGGCACCTTAGTATGGGGCACACATGCCAGACACACCAGACACACGATGAATTATTTAATAACGCCACAGGCTGCACTCGGAGAGCGTTTTGTAGGGTGGGTCAGAGCTCTTGAGAACATGAAGAAGCAGAAAACAGTACCAGGAGGTGGGAGACCACACCTGCCTAGAACTTAGAGCTCTAGCATTATTTCTGAAAGTAAAAAGAGACAAGGAAAAGCCTTTCCAGGCCTAGACAACAGGCACTTAGCCACACACAGTGATGCATGCCTAACAGCCTTTACTCAGTTAATAAGGACCATGTTATTTGAGCTCTACACCGAGCATTTTTGCAGTAGGAGATGTTCAATTAGTAGTAGAAAAAGAAAAGTCTCCCTTAGATTGAAGCAACCATTCCAGTGCAAACTGGTGCAGGATAAGAGGGGCATGGGACATTCTGAAAAGGTCAGCAGACAAAACACAGAACCTGGCTAACAAAAGAGGAGAATAGGCACACAGCAGAAACCCTTCTCTTAGGCACACAGCTAAAGGTTTCACCAAGTCCCCAGCAGCGAAGGATTATAAATTAATAGCAGAACCGCACTGTAAGGTATTTGTAGTTGTTAGATATAAAATGGTGCTTACATTTAGTGCAGGGTGAGATCGAGGTCTCCTTCCACGTGTGGGTTTTGGCATTCTCAATTAATGCCTTTATTAACTATAAAATTCCAAACTAATGAACCCTCCAGGGACTGTTACAGCCACATTCAGGGAAAAAGCCTGAACATGATAGCCCAGATTCTGGTGCCTTGAAGGAGTGGACTAGGTAAGCATCGTCCCTTACCCTACATAATGCTCCCTTAATAAGCTGAGTGAGCAGCATGTTACAGTTACTTAGAAATACTTTTTCAACTAGTACTCTAGAAGAAAAAGAAGATGGATTAAATCAAAGGTTTTCAGTGCTACCAACTGTTGAGGAGAAATCTGTCACATTCTAGATCAGAAAAAAAAAAAAGATATTGTAGACTTAAAATTATTTTGGTCTTCTCTTTGTGCTCCCTCTGTTTCCGATTAACATAATATTTCTCACACACCCCAGCAGCCTTTAGAGTACAAACAAATTTCCCTGACATTACTCAGCTCTCCCATCCTTTATTCTCTTGCAAATTTACTTTATAAGTTTTTTTTCCTTTCTCATTCCGTTCCTATTTTGCAACATAAAAAGAACAACCACACCCCACACACACACCCCAGGCCCTATGGTAGCACCAGAAAGGGTAGAGGCTACATGACCTTGTGGAATTTTCCACCACTAATTCCTAATCTGATCCCAACATGTCCCCCCCATGATGCTGCCTGAAACAATCTGCAGTTTGAGCGTTTTCACTGTCCTATCCAATGCCCTCAGCAATTTACATTCATAAAGAATGAGAGTAAATGTTTAGAACTGTTGATCTGGACTCCCGAATTCCATTTCTGGCTCTACTAATGGTCTCTTTTCAAGGACAGATATTTACCTCAGTAAAGATAGTGATGCTGCTGTCATGGTAGGAGCAATTATTAAGAAACCAGGCTAAATCTCTCCACACAAATAAATTATCTGGCGAATTTAGTAAATTCAGGGCAAAGGACAGCGAGAGAATCATTCATTCGTTAAGCACATATTTATTGATTACGTACTTTATTCTCCGTAGGAAATTGTTGGAGAAAGTCATCAACAAGAGGTTGACCACAAGTTGACCAGCAAGCCAGACCCAGCCGATTGAACTCCCACCCACTCCTCTGTCCTTGAAAAGCATGTTCTGCTTGCCTTCCACACTCCTGGAAACTGCTCCAAGGACTCAGCCCTGCGATAGGAACATGGTGTTGAGACAGTCTGGACTGGGTACATGATTGAACCCAGTTAAAGCCTCTTGCATATGTGACTGAACCCCGCTAAGGCTTTATATAAACTATATATAAACTTTTAAGATTCTGGGAGGCAGGTGTGGAAATCTAATTGTCTTGCTGCTCTCCGAGAAGCTTCGTAAGCAAGCCCTTGCTTATTAAATCTGCCACCTACCAATCTGGAGTGGTCTGCCTCTTTCTTTAATCTCTCCTTGCCCTCCACATATGGGGGCTGGTTTCAGATTATACTCAAGGACGTTGCGAACTAAAAGAAAGACACACAAGTAGATAGTACTTATGCTCAAGAAACGTAAGGTCTAGTAGAGGAGATAAAACAAAAACATTTTCAAAATATGAGTACTTAAAGGTCCAAAGAAGTTCAGAGGAGGGAAAGAATTAAAACGTTCTTAGAAGGGCACCTAGCTGGCTCAGGAGGTGCAGCATGTGACTCTTGTACTTGGGATTGTGAGTTCGAGCCCCACGTTGGGTGTAGAGATCACTTAAAAATAAAATCTTTAGGGGCGCCTGGGTGGCACAGCGGTTAAGCATCTGCCTTTGGCTCAGGGCTTGATCCCAGCGTTATGGGATCGAGCCCCACATCAGGCTCCTCTGCTATGAGCCTGCTCCTTCCTCTCCCACTCCCCCTGCTTGTGTTCCCTCTCTCGCTGGCTGTCTCTATCTCTGTCAAATAAATAAATAAAATTAAAATAAAATAAAATAAAATAAAATCTTTAAAAAACAAACTATTCTTGTAGTTGCTTTTCTAATTCTTTTTGACTGGCTACGTACGGGTCTGTAGCAGAATATGTCACTCCAAAATAGGAGTTCAGGACATGATATCCCAAAATATGTCACTTTGATATACTGATTATTTTGAGCTGCAAGCACGTGAAAAGCAGCAAATGCAGGAGAGGCTTTCCCTGAATTCTCTTTATCTGCTTAAAGACAGGTCCTCCTAGAGGACCTCAGTAGTCAAAGATCCCCTTCTAGGCAGTTTTATCAACCTAGGAAGATTGATTCTTATCACAGGAGAGAAGACTAGATGAAATTTGTCACAAACTATCATAACTCCCATGTATTCTTCTAAGGTCCCGTTCATCTTCAGTAAAATTATTGACTCTCCCCTAAGAGACCTGCATCTCCTGTCCTCTTTTCCTATTAAGATTGTACTTAAATTTGAATTCTAAGCCACCTTGGGGGATTACTCATCTTTCCCTAGGTGTCTCCCATGTATACATGAGGTATACACGTTAATAAACTTCTGTTTCTTTTTCCCTTGTTAGTCTGTCTTTTATTACAGGGGTCTCTGCCAAGAACTCAGAAGGGTAAAGGGAAAATTATTTTTCCTCCCCTAAGGCCCAAATGTGCCAAATTCAATCCAAACTAATTCAATAGCCATCAAAGTCATGAAATACAAAAAGTTTGCTGTGAAGGCTACAAGCATCATGATGAACAACAGTAGCTAACACTAACATTTAATGAACACTTGCTATGTGCCTGATACTACGCTAAGCACTTTACATGCATCACCTGTTTTAATCCTCCCAACAACCCTAAGAAGTAAGTGAAGTTGCTCTCCCCATTTTACAGACGAAATGAAAGAGGTACACACAGGCTGAGTAATTCATTAAGATAGATGGCAATGCAAAAATTTAACAATACTCAACCCTGTCTCTCCAAATCTTTACCACTACATATACTGCCCCTTCTTTTACCAGCAAGAAAGTTATGTCAAGAAAAGAGAAACTTGTCTCTATCTTCTTACATTTGTGACTGGAGGCCTGCAAATTAAGCTGACAAGAGGCAAAACAAGGGGAAAAAAAAGTGAGGTTTGTATTTATGTATGTGCACAGGAATTCATATACACAAAAAAAGACTCAAGGAAGTGATTAGAATGGGGATGGAAAAGACTAGAAGAGAGAGAATAAATGACTTCTTAGAAGGGGGGCAGAAAAAGATGTTTTATGTGTGAAAACATAAAAGACGTTTTTCAAAGATAAATGAGACCTTAAGAGAATAGATGGGAAATATGATAATTTGGGTACAATGCCAACTTCTGGACCTCTGTCTCCAAAAAGAGAAGAATCGAGTTGCTCTAGGAGATTGAGAAAATTGAGTCATTTTAGGAGTTTCTGCTTTCAGGCAAATAAGGGATTTCAGGACCTCAATCTTCAGTTCAGAATAATTTGTATGCCAAAATGGCACACTTTTGCATCGCATTCAGTGATCCCTGTAAATTCTAATCCATTGGAACTCAATAGTACAAAGGAGGACATCTTAAACGCCATAAAAGAATGATTAAAATGCAGTGAAGTCTCAGAGAAGAGAGAGATCACTATACTGATTAGATCGAGAAAGACCGAACCAAAGCATGAGCAAGTGAGATGAATCTTTGGATTTCAAGCAGAGATAAGAATTGCATTCTAGTAGGCTGAAACAACATTTTTCCAATAAGCATAACGGTACGGGTATGGAATCTATCAAGAGTACCTTACATTATCTAGTCTGACTGAAAAGTCGAGAATATTTCAAAAATTTGCATGTAACCCTTTCAACTCCTCTATTTGAAACTTTGATATAAAGGCTGATCAACAGACATATTATTATTATTATTATTAAATCAAGAATGAGTTTTCACCAGGACTAGAACTATTTTTCCCTTTAGAAACACAGGACAGCAAATGATTTCCTGTTAAATGGTACAAAATTCCATTCAATCATAATTGATTGATCCAATTGCACTGGACTATTTGGGAGCAAAAGTCTTTAACGAGAAGGTCCTGACATGTGGGGTGTTGGCATCAATTGTGAGACACGTCACAAGGAGTTAGTCTCTAGCACATTTTTCCAAATAGATCTTTTTTACAAAAATAGATGGGACAAGGGGAAAATTCTGGGAAGATGGTGGTGAGGAAGCATGGGGACTCTCTCCCCACCCCCCACCTAGACGACAACTTTACTGCCAGAATCGGCCTGATGTAACCATTTTGGAATTCTGGAGTCTATTGAAGGCTTACGAATTTCAGGAGTTTGGGTGGTAAATTGCAGTTAATTTTTGTCAATTTCACCTCTTAGCACAGCAGCAGCTGTCCATCTCTCAACCCCAGGCACACGATGGGGAGCTGGGCACCTATGCTCCTGGAGCAGACTGCACACAGTCTGGGGGTGCCAAGGTAGACAAAAATGACCCTATCCCCCAGATATCAAGGGTCTGTTCTCCAATCACTGATAGCTGCTTCTAATCTCAGAGGTTCTGACAAAGAGGCAGGGTGCCATCATTGTTGTACCTCCCTCTATTGTTGGAAGTCCCTTCTTGTCTAGCTGAAGCGACTTCCAAAAAAAAATATAAAGAGCCAGTGCCCTCCCCTCACTTCATATCTCTCCTTTTGCCCTTTTAGGATCCAGACGTTTAAAGATTAGGGCATTCAAACACAACTGCATTTTGGGGCACCTGGGTGGCTCAGTCAGTTGAGTGTCTGACTCTTGATTTTGGCTCAGGTCATGATCTCCAGGTAGTGAGATCAAGCCCTGCATCAGGCTCCATGCTCAGCAGGGAGTCTGCTTGAGATTCTCTCTCTCCTCTCATTCTGCCCCTCCCCCACTCTCACATTTCCTAAAATAAATAAATCTTTAAAAAAAAAAAACTACATATATGGGTAAAATTAGAAAGTAATCAAAATTACCCAGGGAAAGTCTCAGAAAAGACCTAAGGAGGGAGATGCAGGCTCCCCAAGGAGCCAAATTATCAGCAGATTTCTCATCAGAAACTTTGGAGGCCGGAGGGTAGTTGGCCCATATTTTCAAAGTGATAAAAGAAAAAAAAATTGTTAACTAAGAATATTATATCCAGCAAAACTGTCCTTCAGAAGTGAAGGAGAAATTAAGACATTCACAAACAAAAGCTGAGGGAGTTCATTACTGCTAGACCTGCCCTTTAAGAAAGGTTCAGGGGAATTTTGCAAGGTGAAATGAAATGTCACTGGACACTAACTTGAAGCCCTATGAAGAGACAGAGATCTCAATAAAGGTAAATACATGGGCAATAATAAAAACTAGTGTTATTGTATCAGTAGTTTGTACCTCCATGTTTTGTTCTGAACATGACTTAAAAGCCTAAAATATGTTTTAAAGAAAATTATTTGTCTAGTTTTATTACTCTTAAACTTTATTATTATTTAAAATTCAGTTTGTAACTTCATATGCATTTTCTACATAATTTAAGGAACTAACACATTTAAAAGAATTAATAATTTATATTTCGGGGCACACAATGAATAAAGATGTAATTTGGTGACATTACCAACCAGAAGGGTGGGGATGAAACTGTAAAAGAACAAAATTTTGTATGTTATTAAAATTAAGCTGGCATAAATTCAAATTCAAGTATTATAAATTAAGAATGTTAAGCATAATCCCCATGGCAACCATAAAGAAAATAGCTATAGAATACACACAAAAGGAAATGAGAAAAGAATTTAAATATTTCACTACAAAACATTAAGTAAATAAAAGAAGACAGTAATGCAGAAAATGGGGGACAAAAAATGCTGTAAGGCATACAGAAAACAAATAACAAAATGGCAGAGCTAAGTCCCTCTTTATCATTATACTTTAAGTGTAAAAGGATTAAGCTCTCCAATCAAAAGACAGAGATTAGCAGAATGGATAAAAACACACAATCTGACTACATGTCCTCTATAAGAGAATCAGTTTAAAAGACAAAAAGAGATTGAAAGTAAAAGGATGGAAAAGGATATTCTGTGCACGTAGGAACCAATAGAGAGCAGGAGTGGCTATGTAATTATCAGACAAATAGACTTTAAATCAAAAAAGTTTATGAAAGAAAGAATGATATTATCATTTCAATACAGTTTCAATACTGCAAGAAGTTATAACAATTATAAATATTTATGCATCTAATGAGAGACCACCAAAATATATAAGGCAAAACCTGACAGAATTAAAGGGAGAAATAGACAGTTCTACAATAATAGTTGGAGATCTTAATACCTCACTCTCAGTAATGAATAGAACAACCAGACAGAAGATATAAATAAGGAAATAGAGAACAGAACAGAACAAACCAACTACATTTAATAGACATACACAGAACTCTCTACCCAATTAATTCATAACCAAGAAGGTGAAAGACTTGTGCAATGAAAACCACAAAACATTGCTGAAAGAAATTAAAGAAGACATAAATAAGTGGAAATATATCCCATGTTCATGTATCGATTGACTTCCCAGGTTTATTGAATAGAAGACTTAATACTGTGAAGACTAAAGCAATCTACAGATTCAATACAGTTCCTGTCAAAATCCCAAAGAGTTTTTTTCAGAAAAAGAAAAACCCATCTTAAAATTCATATGTAATCTCAAGGGACCCCAAAAAAGCCAAACAATCTCAAAAAAGAATAATGTTAGAAGACTCACGCCTGGTAATTTCAAAACTTACTACAAAGCTACAGTAATCAAAACAGTGTGGTACTGACATAAAGACAGATAGACCAATGGAATAGAATAGAGAGCCCAAAAATAAACTTTCAAAAATATATAGTCAAATGATATTTTACAAGGGAGCCAAGACAATTCAGTGTGGCAAAGGACAGTCTTCAATAAATAGGCCAAGGATTTGAATAGACATTTCTCCAGAGAAAATATACAAATGGCCAAAAAGCACATGAAAAGATGCTTAACATTACTAATCACTGGGGCAATGCAAATCAAAACTATAATGAGATATCACTTCATACCCATTAGGATGGCTACTATCAAAATAAATGAAGTAGATAGATGATAGATAGATAGATGATAGATAGATAGATAGATAGATAGATAGATAGATAGATAGAAGATAAATATAATTAAAAAGTGTTGATGAGGATGTGGAGAAATTGTAATCCTCATAGGCTGTTGGAAAGACTCTAGGATGGTAGAGCTGCTCTAGAAAATAGCATTGCAGTTCCTCAAAAAATTAAAAACAGAGCTATCTTCTGCTCAGGCAATCCCTCTTCTGGATATTTACTCCCAAAAGAACTGAAAGCAGGGTCTAAAATATTTGGGATATTTGTACACCCAAGCCCATTGCAACATTATTCACAATGGCTACAATATAGAAACAACCCAAATGCCCATCAACAGATGAATGGATAAGCAGAATGTGGCCTCTCCATACAACAGAATATTGTCAGATCTGAGTAAAGGAAATTCTGGCACATGCTACGACAGGGAGGAAACTTGAGGTCATTGTGCAAAGTGAAATAAGCCCTTTACCAAAAGACAAACATCTTATGATTCCACTTATACGAAGTACTTAGAGTAATTAAGATCATAGAGACACAAAGTCGAAGGGTGGTGGCCAGCGGCTGGGAACAGGGAGAGGGGGTTGTTAGTGTTTAACAGGTTGGGAGTTTCAGTTTTACAAGATGAAAGGAGTTACGGAGATGGATAGGGCTGATGGTTGTACACAATAGGAATGAATTTAATACCACTGAATTATACACTTAAAAATGGTTACGATAGTAAGTTGTACGTTATGTGTATTTTAACACAATAAAAAATTAGAGGAAGAAAAAAATGAACCATTTAAAAAACCTAGGAGGAATGAGAGAAGAATCGGCGTTAGCCCAACTAAGTGTACTCTCACCTCCTCTCTTTGTGTTCCAATGAGATTCCTTTGGTGTCTGAGAAAAGCAGGGAATTGCAAGTATGGCAAACTAGCACACAGAGCAGGCAGCCTCTCTTCCATCAGTAGCAGGAAGTGTATCTGACAGTGACTGCCATTCTCGAGTGTCCTGCCATGACATGCTTGCGGACCTCTGGTGCACGTGCCTTTCACCTCTACACAAAATAAGAGTTTTTCATTCCCAAACATAGAGTAGATATAAGTTCTTCAAGCTACAATAAGAGAAAGGCACGGTACAATCTTAAAGGTAATGGTACAATTTTAAAGGTGATCATCTCTGACTTTTTACAAACACATGCCTAGCATCCTCATCTCCCAGAAACATTTGGGGGAGCATCTTTTTGAGTGGTAGAGGGGTGCATGGGCGTGTGTATAATTTCATCTGTACTCCATGTTTTCACACTACCTGAAACACTGGCACAAAGAGACCCCAAGGAATGTTCTAGACCCCAGCAGCTTCTGCACAGTCTTGGGCTTTAATGCCTAGCACGTGGAAATAATTCATGAAAACAACCAGGCAGTCTCACACCATGGATCTCTTCAATAGCCTCTCCTGGTCTTCAAAATGTAGCTGGAAAAAAAGTGATCTTTTCACCTATTTTCACCTGCTCCCCACTTATAAGAAGGATCCTTAGTTTCATAAATTAATTTACTTAATGAATTGCTCCAAGGACTAATCAAGATGTAGAAATGATAGTGGTCCAAAATGTGCCAGTTTTGGGGGTTTTTTGTTTTGGGTGGAGGGAGTTGGTAGCATAAGAATATTCCTGGCTAAGTCAAAGGGTAGCAGTAACTACTGTCATAAATCACACTGACTTTTCCCAGGTTGTTTAAGGCAGGATGGAAATTTCAGCCAGTCAAAGCACCAGGCTGGCTCTCCATTCCACACCTCATAAAATGAGTACAAGGTACCTTTGCAAGAAAGCAACTTGGACCATACAATGCCAGAGTCACTGGGGAAGAGAGAAAATGTGAAAAGCAAACTATAGGCTTAAAAAAAAAATGCAAATCCAGCTTATGTTTGGATTCGGCTATTTTAAAATATGATCTCTCAGCCCACTAGCTACCCCACTTGGAAGGAAACTCTTAATTTATTTCTAAGGAGTGGCAGAACTCATTAGAATCACAGTCTCCTCATCCAGCGTTATGGTTTAAGAAATTGCCTCTGGGAACTTGCCTAAAATAACTTTTTAGAGTCCGTACTTCAATAAAGAGTCTTTTGCTGAAACTTGGATCAGATGTTCATTTATTACCCTCACCTTTTAATCAATTAAAAGATATATCATAAAAGCACATTCCTTATAAGAGGAAAAACATAGGAGTTATTCTCCTTGCTGTGCTCACAGCACAATTTTTCTAGAATGAAAGGAAGCTGCACATGTGTACTGAGTGTTAAAAGTGTGCCTGCATCATGGGGTAGCTACATGAACTATTATCTTATTATCAGAATCAGACAGAAACTCATGGGTAGGAGGTAATAACTTCCCTTTGCAAGTGTCAGCTCCAAATGGGGTGGGCAAGGGAGTGTTTAAGGGACTGGGGAAAGGACTAGAAAATCATGCCTTTATTCAATTTTTAAAACCGAACATTTTCTAAGTAACAGGAATCTCACTTTATCTGCTTTAGGATTGGGATGATCACGAAAATACTTGCAGTGAGGGTCTATTCCTAAATCCCCCTTCTTGGACAAAAAAAAAAAATACTTATGTTAAAGCTCGAAGACTGGAAACCCCTTACCACCTTTCCATTCTTCTTATTTTAAAAATTTTTATTTATTTATTTGAGAGAGAGGGCGCGAACACAGGCACATGAGGGGAAGAGGAGCAGAGGGAGAAGCAGGCTCCCCACTGAGCAGGGAACCCAACAGGACCTCCCTTCCAGGACCCTGGAATCGTGACTGAGCTGAAAGCAGATGCTTAACCGACTGAGCCACCCAGGCACCCCTCCATTTTTCTTTTTTTTTTTTTTTTTTTTTTTTTGTTTTTTTTTTTAANGAGGGAGAAGCAGGCTCATAGAGGAGGAGCCTGACGTGGCTCGATCCCATAACGCCGGGATCACGCCCTGAGCCGAAGGCAGATGCTTAACCACTGTGCCACTCAGGCGCCCCACCCCTCCATTTTTCTTGACGCATGACTATTGTGGACCCAGCCAGCTCCCTAATGATGTCATTGAGACATATGATGTCACAGTCTAGAGTGCATGTTCTTCTGCCTGCCCCCCACACTCCCATATACGCATACACTCATGAAGAAAGGAAACGGCTCTTAAAATCATGTGGCTGCATCCCCGCAGGGAAGAAAGAAACAGAAAACCTAGTCTGCAGAGAGAGAAAAGGTGTTATCACAGAGGGGTTTATTCTCCTGAACAGAATTTTCTGCTCTAGAATCAATGAGTTGGCCGCTCAACAAATGAAAACAAACGAAAACAAAATACACCAAAAGCTCTTGGCTGCAGTTTGAACCCCTTTCAAAAGAGGTCCTTGTGAAGCGTTGGCTCCCTGGTCCATCTACATCAGCCATGTTTGACGTGTTGGAGTCCACCTGACTTTGTCCCCCAGCTGGGCACCGTCCATCAGGGAACACGTAATGCCGAGTGCTATGCATGTGCTCGCGCTGCACCTGGAACTGGGGACTGGGCGCCAGGGCAGGGGAGGGTTCCACCCACAGAGAGTCTGTAGTCTAGTTTGGGAGGGATGAGTAAGGCGAAGTAGTTAAACTACGCCAGAGAACATATAATAAGGTGTGGAAGTGTGGGACCGTCGTGGGTGTGCCGCATTCCACTGGGGGTGCTGCAGGTGGGGCTCCTCAGAAGGCAGACTCTGAGGTAGCAGTTAGGGTGCAGGAGGGTCTTAGGGAGTGCTCTCGGGGTCCGCGGCCTTGGGGGGGGAGAAAAGACTGGGGCCTAGGCGGACGGAGAAGTTGGGCTGTGGGGCCGGCCATCTGTGGGAAGCTCGGAAGCTCCACTGTCCTTTCACAGTCGCCCACGCTGGGCCTTTAGGCGCACATTCCCGCCAGTCGCCGGGTGCGGGATGCCCAGGTGGGGACTGCCACCTGGAGCAAAGTGGCTCCTGGCGCAGAGGCAATTCCCGGGCGCCCCGACAGCAGGTGGCCCCCCGTCTGGGCTGCAGCACTCCCAGCAGCTGGGAAATAAGTTCTTCCACCTCGAAGGGCAGCATGGCATCTGCAGGACGTTGGCTCCGGGTCACAGCGGTCTCCCCTGCCCCTGGGAGAGGTCCCCACTCACCAGGGAGGCCCCAGCTTCCTCATGCGCATCCCCCTGACTGCATGAGCTAAATCACCAGCCTCACGCTTAAACATTCCAGGTTTTTCTGGCGGGACTTGAAAGTTGGCTTATGTTCGGGAAGGCGCAGTTCCCGAAGCCAAGGCAGTGGCCTCAAAGCCTAAACATTTCTGCTGCTGAGACCCCTGGAGGGTCTCTCTGCCTGCTGGCGGGAAGCCCACGTTTCAGCTCTCCCCTCCGTTCTGTGAGGTACCTCAGGCCCTTCCCTAAAACATCCGTGCTTGGGCCTGTATTCCAGAACAGGATTTTGTTGGTTGCCAACAAAAAACCAAACAGACAACCTACCCTTATTAATAAAGAGGGATTATAAGGAGGCTGAAAGAATCTGATTGTGTGATTTTTATATATGCCTAACGCCTAAACTCTCAGGCCCGTAAGGCAGGGGACAAGTCTGCCTTATTTGCTGTGAGATTCCCACTTAGGCATGGTGATCGGCATGACACAAGCATCTAACGAACACTCGTTCAGTGAACAAACGAATGAATGAAAGAATGAATGAATGAATAAAAATGGAGGACTTCGGTGTAGGCTGGAATCATCAAAATGTTTCATGAAAGAGATGGAACTTTCTCGCAGCATTACATGAAAGGAGTTCGCTGAACAGAGAAAGGGATCCTGCCAGGAAGAAAAGAGACCTGAATAAACAGGCTAAGGGGGCCAGCTGCTTGGAGCAGAGGGTATAGATTACAGGATTTGGGCCGATGTGCAGACCACTGACGTTCCCCCAGAGAGCAGGAGGAGGACCTGGCAGGTCCCGTGCAAAGGATCACCAGAGTCCTCATCAGCTTCCTTCCCATCTACTGAAAACTCACACTGACAGACAAGGTAATGCCAAAACCTGTTCGAAATCTCCCCCCACCGTTACTGCCCATGGAGCAGGCTGAGAAAAATCTAACCCGAGCCTAGACCGAGAAGAAGTACTAAGACATGTTATACCTCTGCCCCCCCCCAGTCTACTTCCCGTCTCAGAGACTGAGAGCCTGTGGCTGTCACAAGCTCCCCAAAGGCACTCCTGTGTCTCTGAAAGAAAAGTCAGGGTAAGAAGGATGAGTTGATAGCAGTGGCGCTTTGGATCCTGGGAGGCATAACCCCACAGGTAAAATTCTGGAGACTGAGTCAGAGAAGGATCTGGGTGGCAGTCTATGGGGATTGCAGTCTCTCCTGGAGGGTTCGGTCCGCCCTGGGACTTACAGTTGTTCCCATGCTCCAGGGGTGCAAAGAGTCAAAGAACAAGACAAGGGGGGTTAGAAAGGCCTGAGTACCTGAGTACCACAAGAGCCTCACTAGAGGAATCCCTCTGGGGACGCAAGTAGAGAGCTGAGCTACCAAGTGGCCCCCCAGCCCTAGATCTAAGGACGGGAAGGACCTAGTGAATAGAGCTGAGGGCATTTAATAGCACTTAAAGGTCTGATAGCAATCTTGTTTGAAGTTCAGAAAAGGGAAGTGGGGACAAACCTTGAGGTCTGTGAAATCACACATAGACAAAAGGAAAAAGGAAAAAAATGCTCAGAAAGCTCACTGAAAACTCCAGCCCGCCGCTGAAAAGGACCCTACACAGGATCCGAAAAAGAAATCAGAAAACAATTTGGTATCCTTCATCCAGCAAAGGCGAGAAGATGCATGGTGATGATTCAATAAAGTAATAAATACCAGCAAGAGAAAATGTTGAAAGGTTGCAATGAAGGCAAAGGTATTCATTATATTAATACTCATTACTTGCAAAAAAAAAAAAAAAGGTAAAAGCAAAAAAAGAAAAGGGGTTTATTGCAAGAGCATGGGATTTGCAGAATGGGGGAGGGCGGCGCTGGGACGCTGTGGGAAGCAAGGAGGCAGTGTTCGCCCTAAGTTCTTTGCCCCACTCCCTCACCAACAATGGGCATGACCGGTATCCTTCGTTTCTGTCACAGTGATAGGAGAAAAGGTACTATCTCATTTTCATCTGCATTTCTTCAATTATTAGAGAAGTGGAGCATGGTTTCACGTTTCTCAATATTTCCATTCAGCCTGTGAGCAGGGCTGCTGTGAGCAATGATATGAGAGACCAGGAGAAATGTTGAAATCGAATGGAGGCCACTGTGTTACTCTACTTTTTGTAAAAAAAAAAAACAAAAAAAAAAAAAGAAGAAGAACAGAGGTTTATATTGAATACATATTTCAAACAAATTCTGAAGTTCATCAGGTTTCTATTAAAGAAAAGCAATATGTATGTATACAAACGCCATTAGGGGTGCTAAAACTGCCACCAAGGAAATAAGCACTTGATGGCTAGATGATAAAGACCTGTCATTTAGCTCTAAAACAAACCAAAAAAGAAGGGAAAAGAAAAGAGAAACTGGTAAACCTGAAAGAAAATTTATGTAATAGGTCATCTTTTCCAGACTGTCTTTGTTTGATTTGGTGGGTTGGGGGAGGGGGGGGACACGCTATGTTTTCTGCAGGGAAAGAATGTATATGTTCACTTAGCTCTAATTATGAGGTATTTTCCTCAAGTTTTACCCCCAACAAAATCAAAACAACAAATAAGAATTTACCTGGACCTGTTTTCAGGGTTCGTTTTTCCAGAAGTCAAAACAAAAAGAAAAGGGGACGAACGCCTTTGCAGGGTTGGCTTCTCAAGGGCACGATGAAGAAAGAATAAAAGTGAGCTGAGCAGCACAGTATTCCTCTTACTATAAAGATGCCACAATTCTACATGTATCTTCAAAGAAGATAGTCTTCCAATTAGGCATTGTGTTCAGGGTATTTTTTTCCCCGATTGAGACTATGTCTTCCCTGTAAAAAACAACACGCTACGTGTTATTGGCCCCGAGTCCCACGGAGAGAGATTGTTTCCCAGTCAGGACCTCCCGGGGTAGAGCACGGTTCCCCTGGGCCCCCAGCACCTGGTGGGAAAGGGATAATTCCTACTGGACAAAAGGATTTATCTTGACGGAGTAAGTCAAAGGCCATTAGCATTTCCAAATACTCTGCCAAATGGTTCATTATAATCAGAAAGAAACGTTCTTTACTACTTAACAACGGATTGAGCACCCTGCCTCCCACCGAGGGATCTGTACATATGCAAACCAACATGCAACCAAACATCCACAAACTCTAGAGTCTGCTTTCATTTTTTTTTTTTTAATGCAGCTTCATTTTCCAGCTCTCCCCCCCAGACGAATATAACAAAGCAAATGGCACTGAGAGACTTTCCACCTAGTTCCTCACAGACCACTGGTTTGGTCCACAGGAGACACTCCAAAACATACAAAACAAATCGGATCTACATCAACAAAAAGATTTAAAAACAAAAAACAAGCTATTTCCTGACCAGAGATAACAGAACAGGAATCTTACTCTAGTTCCAGGCTATCTTTTCTATAAAAAAATATTTTTTTTCATGCCACCCATAGAACAATAAAGAAAGCCACGTGGAATTCTTCCATCTCTTCCTCTCAACTTGGGAAGTTATTTTCCTGCCTTTTCCATGTTCACGACTGGTCTCTGATTTAGGAGGCCCTAGATATATAAACTCGTGAGGCCAAGTCTCCGAAAGCAAGACTCGACATCAAACACATCTAGAACTGCGACGTGCACTTTCCAGCCAACTCGCACAGTGGGAGTACTTCAGGCATCTGTACAACATTTAAAGGCAAAATGCCCACGAAAGGGGAGAGGTAAGAATGAGCAAGCCATGTTTCACATCTGAAAATCTTCCTGTTTTAAAAACTTGAAACGGTCGGAAATTCAACTGGCCAGAAAGATCTGAATATATACTCACTTCAAAGCAGCCCAAGGAACCCTGGCATTGTTTCCTGGGCCCCCCCTCCTTCTGCAGCTCCTCTGTTGGAGTAAGAACCTCTTAGGGGTCCAGGGACCGGTCTTTCAAACCTCCCTTCTCAAAAGCAGGAAAAGATGGTGCTCATTCGTGAGATGATTTGCCTCCTCCCCAAAGAACCCCTCACTCATGCTGACCACATGTAGGATGTGATTGTCTGCTCACATGTGTTTGCTTCTTGAGGGAAGGGATGGTGTCCTGGAGTCCTTTTCTCCCTCACGCATTCCCCAGCGCCCAGTGACAAAGACTGTCTCCTTTACAAATTTCCGGACAGGATCCCCTAAGCTCTTTCTCAACTAAGCCTCGAGCGTGGGCATCAGAGACCATTCCACACTGGGCCTGCATGGCCCTGTTGTAGCAAGAATCTTGCTAAGTCAGTTGACAGAGGATCCCCCACCCTCAGTATCTGATCCCACATCTTCTTATCCCCGACCCTCCCCCCCAGATGATGTCTGCTTACCGTGGCCTGCCCTCAGCAGTGATCCCGTTCAGTCTTGTTTAACCATAATCCCTCTTTACTCCTGATGTTTCCTTGTTATAACTTCCATCCGCAGACCCCCACCCTGCTCCTTGGCTATAAATACCCACTTCTCCTCCTTGTATCCTGAGGTACCTCCCGCATCCCCACCCCATCATTGCCATAGTTCCCGAATAAAATGTGTTTTTACGGATGTAAACACAATCTGGCCCCAGTTTCCTTTGATAACAGCACAGCACCTGGAATATAGTCTTCACTCAAAAACTGGGTTAGTTGAATCATGGACCAGACAAGTGTAGGGATGGACAAATTAAAGCAGGAGTGAACTTTCAGCCCCGGCTGCCATCAGAGGGCGGGGTAAACCACACGGATGAAATGACAGCCCTGGGGGGGGGGGTCCTCCGCCTGCTGTGCCCTAACACAAAATGGTAATCTCAGTCTGCACAAATAGGGCAGCCCAGGAGGGGAGGGAGGGGGGGAATCTCTTCCTCTACTCACGTTAAGGTCCCTGACAGGGGCCGTGCCTACTGGACTGACAAAAGACAGATTAATGACGGAAAAACCTACAACTTCATTCATGACCTGGGAGCCTTCATAATGAAATGAAGCCCTGAAGAAGCAGTTAAACCCAGCATTACTATATGAGGTTTGATGAAGAGTGGAAAGTCATGGGGGGGGGGGAACAATAGGACAGAAAGAGTATGAGCTAAAGGTAGTAAACTGGGGGAACTTAGCAAGACGGGTTCACTCGGATTCCTCCGTCCACAGAGATTAGGAAGCTCCATGCCTCTGAATGTAGGGAGGGCACCTGTCACATGAGGGTCTCGTGACCTGCTTCAGAGAGCCCTGCCGACAATCTTTCCTGCACCTGCGTCTTCCAAACTCCTTTGACCCAAATATTCAGTATGCCAAGGTACCGTATTTGGGCGGGGGGGGGGGGTAGCCTGCCCTGAACTCTATCAGCCTTAACCCCAAATGGAGATGGAGACTACGGTAAAAAAAAGTATCTGAGCTAAGAGTCTTGCATGGTGAGAAGAAAAAGGGCGAGAGAGAAGGTAGCGCAGAGTGGACGTGTCCCAGAGGCTAATGAAGACGAGCAGGAAGGCCTGGGGCCTGGCTCCCGGGGGAGGGTTGAAGTGAGCTCTGATTCCTGTGTTCTGGAGGCTTTCGTGGGGCCAATGACGCCAGAGGAGGAGCCAATTATGGGCTTTGGGCACAGCCAAGCAGTGGCATTAAAAAGAGACAGAGAGAGGATCTCAAAATTGAGGGCTTATTGTGAAAATTAAATTATTCTTATGTGATTGTTTTTCTTTGTTTTTGTATATATATATGAGGTGTCATCGTCTCTGTGGGGTCTGGGCCTCTGAAGGTCATAATCCACTCTTTGATTACCCATATGAGCAGAAACAATATCACTATAAAGTGGAGAAACGGACTCTCGTGAGCAGCTTATGAAAGCCGGCTCCTTATTTGCTAGTGGCACTTTGGATACTTGTGAGTACGCGTGTGATTAAAGGCTTGAGCTGAGTCCTTGCGTAATTAGCCCTGCGTGCGTGTGCGTCCCTGTAAATGTTTGCAGACGCATGTGTACGCAAGACGTGGGTAAGGATCCCAAATGCTATCCTAATGTCCAAAATGTTGGCTCAGAAGAGAGACAGATTGAAACAATCTATAGAGAGAACAAGAAACAGAAAGGAAATTGAGTCAAAAGAGGAAAAAGGCCAACATCTTATTGAAGAGGCGCAAATGCCAAAAACTGAAACTACTTGTTCACCATGAGTTATAACTATTCGCTAAGCTGCTGTGACGTTTAAAAATTACCAACTCCATAACATGGTTTAAAACAGTGTTTATCAACCCTGACTGGGTTTAGACATTCATTATTCACGTAAACTTCTTTTAGGGCAGGCTGCAGAAAAAAACTTACTGAAGAACAGAACGAATTTCTAGTGTATAGACATAATTTGTGATAGTTTCATTAACCTAAGCTATTACAAAATAGTGCATTACCTTGTAGAAAGAAGCAAAATCCCGGGGAAATGATTACCAATTTATCACTTCTTGTTAATAGGAAGAAGTTAATTCTAATTTCTGAAGAGAAGTATGGGAAAACCTTTCATTTGATTGACTCTGCCAATGTAAAAGTGAAGAAATATAATGTGTTTTAAATCTCATCGATAAGTTTAGCATAAAATGTTACAGTGAAGTGAAAGAGGTTTGTAGATTTAGCCTGACCGTCCCGTGGAAACTGTTTTCTTGAAAATATGGGTGTTTTGCGAATCTCCTTCATTTATGTAACGGTTCACCTTTTCTCAAAGGGCTTTCATCCTGCTGATCCTTGTTGATCCCCATCACAAGGGGATCCCCCACTCACATACTTTGCACGGTGTGTGAGTATGAAGTGTGGGGAAAGGGAGCTACAGGGAGGTTGTGTGGCTTACTCAAAGTGCCACAGTCAGTGAATTGAGCCCCACTCAAGTAATTCCTACTTTCCTTCCACCAGTTGTTAAAGCCTCCCTAAAATAACACAGAGTATCTGCACGTGCATTCCAAGAGCTATGGAGACATCCATTGTATTGTGTGTGAGTGAGATGTTAAGTGGGACAATTCCTGCTGGGGAGGAGGACGCCAGTATGGCTTCCCCGGTTGTATGAGTTCATTCTGACCAATGGGTGCCCCAGCCACCATAAACATCATCTGTGATGACGTGCGTAGAGGAAAAGACCCTGATGGGGGCCAGGAAGGTTGAATTCTACTCCTTATTCTTACCAAAAATACTCCAGCAATCACCACTAACCCTCCCTGAGTGCTTACTACGAATGAGGCATCTTGCTAAGCCCGTCACGTGGAGACTCTCTCAAATCTCACTGCCACTCTAGGCAGTAGATAATCCTAGTGTCTACTTTGTCTTAAGAAAACCTAGACCCAGAGGAATGAAATCAGTTGCCAAAAGATATGTAGCTAATAGGGTGAGAAGCCAGGGCTTAAATTTGGCAGTCAAATGCCACAACTTGGGCTTCTGATTGTTGTAATAACCTGCCGTTCAGTGGTTGACCAATTTCGGCAATCTCTTCGTTTCTCTGGGTTCAGTGATTATTTAGTAAAAAAAGTTTCACTAAGCCCCTTCCAATTCCATGTATATATGAATTAAAGAAGAAATACAGACACATAGCTGAAGCACAATTTCCCCTTCGTTAGGACGTAAAAGGTGCTCCGAACCAAACAGATGAAACAGGGACTTCATAATCCCACCTGCACTGTAAACTTTATGTAAGCTTTTTGTGTTATATTAGTTCATTTTACTTTGACTTTAGATATGTTCCCAGGATATTAACAAGACAGGCTTTTAAATCCCAAATGCCATGCTAAATTGACTAGATGACAAATCCTTTAAAAAATTCTGCTGTGAATCTTTTTGTCTGTTGTTTTCAAATTCTATTTTATTATTTTTAAGCCACTTTATTGAGATGTGATTGGCATAAAAAAGCAGTACCTATTTAATGTGCACAACTCGATGAGTTTGGAGATAAGCACACACTCCTGAGGGCATCACCACTGTCTATGTCATAAACCTATCTATCATGTCGAAAAGTTTCCTCCCACCCTATTTATTATTATTATTATTATTTTATTATTATTATTAGGGATTAGAACAAACATATGATCTACCCTCTTAGCAAATTTTTAAGTATATAATACAGTGTCATTATATTGTAAATCATTTATAAAATGAAGAGTTATCCCTTTAAATTGCTTTTGTAAAACTCAAGTTTTCGGGGCACCTGGGTGGCTCAGTCAGTTAAGCGTCTGCCTTCGGCTCGGGCTATGGTCCCAGGGTCCTGGGATCGAGCCTCACATGGGGCTCCCTGCTCAGTGGGGACTCTGCTTCTCCCTCTTCCTCTGCCGTGCTCCTGCTCTCTCGCTCTCTTTCTCAAATAAATAAATAAAATCTTTTAAAAAAAAAAAAACAAAACAACTCAGGTTTCCATTATGGAGTGCTTAATTAGAAGTGCTCCTGTAATTCAGTAGCTCATTTACACAGCTTTGTGCTTCTGTCCCACAATCCCAAAAATGGCTGCAAAGAAGTAGTTCAATCTGATATCACAACAACCCTTTCTTTCTTCTTAAAGAGATTCTCCATTGCCCTAATTCTCTGCAGGGAAGGCTTCTGGTCTCTCCAGTGGTTTTCATTAGCACATCAATTATTTTACTTCAGTGACATATTTTGTGGTGATAGTTCATCAATAGATTAAGGAAACATTGCAATCGAACACATTCCAGTAAATAATCAGGACAGGATTAATGGTTGTAGTTAATGAAAGCCATCTGTTTGTTAAGCCTCATTTCATTTCAGATTCCTATACATTGTGAACGCCTTGAAGCACACTTGAGCCAGGCTGCGTAAATGTAGCTCTTTGGGAGTAATAGTCACCCCTTTGGGAACACTAACCAATTGCCACATGGTCTAGAGCTGGAAGAGGGAAAGGATAGTCAACTGACAGGTTATTTCGTTGACTTGATGGCCACCAGCAGGTCTGGTTTTTTTATGTCCCCTTGGCTTAAATGAATTGGCAAGTGTTCTCCTGGTGTGCAGGCATCATCACAGAATGATGGAGCCAGACAGCTAAATTCACTGGTCTTTTGGGTCATACTTTACCCTTGTCTCCAAAGCATGATGAGTCAACCACTGTAAAAATGACCTCGTTGTCTAAAGAGAAATAGACAGTTCCTGGCTTGGTGAACTTGTAACCTAATAAATGGAGTAAAATACAAGTTGGAGGCAGAAGAAAGTTTGCATTCCAACTTTTGAGGGCACTCTTCCTGAGCGAGTGTATGCACTCAGTCTAGAAGGACACGTTAAAAAACATTAACAACGCCTATCACTGGCAGCGAGATTAAATGGCTTTTATTTCCTTTCAAAATTGTTCATGATTTGTATTTCCAAACTGTTCTTCATCATCTTTTATTACCATCTCGAAAATACAGGGGAAAAATTTTTATTATTAGCTGCAATTATGTCATTCCCTGACTAACATTTTGGTGGCAAATTTACAAGGATGGAAATGAATAAGAGATTACAGTTCATACTATTTTTATTTGAAGATTTGTACCTTCACTCCTACTCTGAACCAAGGGCATCCAGGGCTTATCTTGAGGACGTTTTTTTGTACACAGTCATGCTAGCGATGAAATCTCGTTCCGCTATCGTAGAATGGCAAAAAAAGCAAAACAAAAAAAACAAACAAAAAAACACAAGAAATTCTAGTTTTAGGAGCACATGGGTGGCACAGTCGTTAAGCGTCTGCCTTCGGCTCAGGGCGTGATCCCAGCGTTCTGGGATCGAGCCCCACATCAGGCTTCTCTGCTGGGAGCCTGCTTCTTCCTCTCCCACTCTCCCTGCTTGTGTTCCCTCTCTCACTGGCTATCTCTCTCTCTGTCAAATAAATAAATAAAATCTTTAAAAAAAAGAAAAAGAAATTCTAGTTTTAAAATAAATGCTTCTTCATATATGGAATTGCTGAATCACTATGCTGTACATCTGAAACTAACATAACACTCTATGTTAACTACACTAGAATTAAAAATAAAATTTGAAAAAACAAAAACAAAATAAAATAGATGCTTCTTACATAGGAAACAATTTATCTGGAGGTCATCACTGATTAAGCAACCTTAGCTAACCAGAATATAGCCAGGCATCCTAACAATCCAAAAAGGCCTTTGACCAGTCTGAAAAATAGAAGGTAAAATATCTTGCTCAAAAGAGAACCACTCAGACCTTACTATCAATCAATATTTTCTTGCTTTAGATAAATGGAATGGAGTCCCAGTGGAGAGAGAGAAAACTGGGTCCGTTTCTAACGGACTGATTTACCAGTGTCGGGAGGCCATTTTGGAGTAGCTACTGTGGTCCTCCATGTTCCTAAGGGTCTTTTGAGACCTACCAGAGTAAGATCCCTCAGCTACAGGGGAATAGGGACCCCGTTAGCGCTCCAGGGAGGGGAAGGTCATGCATAGGCTCTGATGAGCCTGAGGGTTAGATGACAGTGCATGGCACTCCCTTTAAAAAGTGCCAACACTTGGGGCTCCTGGGTGGCAAGCCAGTTAAGTATCTGGTTCTTGGTTTTGGCTCAGTGTCTTGGGATCGAGCCCCAGGTCAGGCTTCGCACTCCATGCAGTGTCTACTTGAGACTCTCCTTCCCCCCCCCATGGCTCTCTGTCTCTCTTTCTTTTTTTTTTTTTTCTTAAAGATTTTATTTATTTATTTGACAGAGACAGCCAGCAAGAGAGGGAACACAAGCAGGGGGAATGGGAGAGGAAGAAGCAGGCTCATAGCAGAAGAGCCTGATGTGGGGCTCGATCCCATAACGCCGGGATCACGCCCTGAGCCAAAGGCAGACACTTAACCGCTGTGCCACCCAGGCGCCCCTCTGTCTCTCTTTCTAAAACAAATACATAAATCTTAAAAAAAAATTACCAGCTCTCTAGGGCCAGCAGAATAAAACAGAAGAGCAACTAAACCAAAATCTTTACCACTTATTCTGGGTGAAATGATAACTCCAGGCAGTGTTTGGGAACACACCACCACCACTGTGGGGGCTGCCAGCAGACAAGCATTTTCCTATCTTCCTCTTTCAGTTATCCTTTGCTCCCATAACAAATCATTCCAAAACGTAATGACCTCAAACAACAAACTATTTATTTGTTCACGGTCTTGCAATCTAAGCCAGGATCAGCTGGGCGGTTTTTCTCCTGGTCTCAGCCAGGGCGACTGTGGGGTTGTAGTCGGTTGATGGCTTTGCTGGGGGCTGGCTGGCCCTGACTGCTCTGGGATGTTCTCCCTCAAGTGTCTGGGGCTTCAGCGGGGACCGCCGTGCCTCTCTCTCCATGGAGTCTCTCGTCCTCAAAGAGACCAGCCCGAGCTTGTTCACAAAGCAACAGTGCTTCAAAGACAGCAAAAGTAAAGCTGCAGGACTCCCTCAGGCCCAGCCTCAGAGGCTGCACAATGTCACTTACACCCCAATCTGTTAGTCAAAGCAAGTCACAAAGCCACCGGGATACAAGACTCTATTCTTTTTGTTTTTTTAAGATTGTATTTATTTATTTATTATTATTATTATTATTTTTTAATCTGAGAGAGAGATTGCTCTCACGGGTGAGCGGAGAGAGGGGCAGAGGGAGAGGGAGAGAGAGAATCTCAAGCAGACTCCACACCGAGGGCAGAGCCCAGCACAGGGCTCAATCGCATGACCCTGAGATCATGACCCGAGCTGAAACCAAGAGTCAGACACTTAACTGACCAAGCCGCCCAGGTGTCCCTAGACTCTACTCTTGATGAAGGGAGTAGCAGAGGGACATCGCGAAGGGAGTGGGGACACAGGAGGCGTGGCTCACTGAGGTCATGACTGTCATACGCCACCACACTACCTTGACGTCCACTCCTGGGGCTGGGGTTAGTCTGACAAGTACAATGGAGCATAAATTCCTCAGACAGCCACAGCCACGTTTCAGACATCCCAGTGCCTTCGGAATGGACGGAGCATCCCATCAGCCACATACAGGGCCAGAGCCCATGGCCTGGTGAGTAAAGAAGGAAGTATGGATGGTAATTGAAAAATTCTTTGCTTTTTCTAGCTCAAAGTGGGGGATTTGAATGAAGTTGGAATTCCCACAGTTAGGCAGGTGAGGACTGAGACATCAAAATATTATCATTATTAGGTTGTTTCCATTTTTTTGTTTGTTTGTTATATGACCTATTTTGATAACCTTATATTTTCCCTTTGGCTTGTGACCTGGGAAGCACATATCATTCTAATAAGCTTGATTTACTGGCTTTCTAACCCATAGCAGATTAAAAGGAGCAAATAAAAGGGAAACAAAAGAACTACTGGTTCTCAGTTCTCTGACAAAAGCAAAAAATGACCATAGGAAGCCTGGCAGAAAAGGAGAGTTCAGAAAAGCTATAAAAAGCAAATTCAATTATTCAAAAAAACTTAACAGTCCGGGGTCACGTACTGTCAAGACAGAGCATCCTATATCATATCCCAACTGTGTTTATAATCAAGACCTCCAAAATGTTTAATAATTTTCAGTACATAAAAGTAAAGAACACAGGAGGTCATGAATAATAAAACTTCACAATGATGCAAAATTGCAAATTTGAATATAACTTAATTGGTAATTGGCCCCAAGGGTTGGGAGGAGGGGAATAAAGTGACCTCATGATCCTTTGGGATATTTTCACTTAGCGCGTGTGTGGTCAGTTGTGTATAGTATAATTTTCTTATGTTGACATTTCAAGGGCTTAGCCAACCCAGAAAATTCACTTTTATGCATTCCCCCAATGATGCCAAATGCACAAAGTGTTACTTAACTATTTTTTGCCTAATTGGCACTCACTTCAAAGGAACTGAAATCTACATTTTTTAATTGTACTATACATTTCTGCAAAATACATTTTATTCACAAATATTATTTGATCACTGTACGTTTCTCAAAGGGACAGGTATGTTTATTGCCCTTTTAAAGATGAAACTATAAATATTCAAGAAAGGCAAAGTAACTCACCCCATAGCTGATTAGAACTCACATATTTTGACATTAATTGACCTATCACCTCTGTCAGGGAGCATGTTTAGAGGATGTCTAGAGAGTTCACTCAATTCTAATGTATGGGGTTAGGAGGGATTCACAACACCAAGGAATTCTCAGACACCAGTTAGGTGTCCTACAATTCAACTCAATTCTGACCCTATCAACCAGAGATAGAGTCAGACTCCACAGGTTAAGGGTTAAATACTATAAGACTGCTCCCCTCCTGCCCCCACTTCAGAAACCAACCATACACCCAGTTTGGGGGTACCTGGGTGGTTCAGTTGGTTAAGCGTCTGCCTTCAGCTCAGGTCATGATCCTGGGATCCTGGGATCGAGCCCCGCATCGGGCTTCCTGCTCAGTGGCAAGTCTGCTTCTCCCTCTCCCTCTGTGATCTCTCTTGCTTTCACTCTCTTTCAAATAAGTAAATAAATAAAATCTTTAAAAAATAATAATTATAAGCCCAGCTTGTTACCTGTGCTTCTGACTGACTGACTATAGAGATGTTCCCACGACCTCCACCACCTTGGGATTTGATTAATTTGCTAGAGTGGTTCACAGAATTCACAGAAGCATATTCCTTACTAGATTACCAGTTTATTATAAAAGACTATAACATGGGAACAGCTGGATGAAAGAGATGCATAAAGTAAGGCATGGGGAAGGGGTGGTGAGTTACATGTTCTTTCCAAGCGTCCCACTCTCCCCCAAATCCCCATGTGTTTACCACCCAGAAGCTCTCCAAACCCCGTCCTTCTGGTTTTCTATGGAGACTTCATAACATAGCCCTGATTGATTATATCATTGGCCATTGATGAGTGATTCTACCTCCAGCCCCTCTTGCCTTCCCAGAGGTCAGGAGGTAGGACTGAAAGGTCTAACCTTCTAGTCACATGGTTGGTTCCCCAGGAAACCAGCCCCCATCATTAAGTTTCATCCAGAGACATCTCATTAGCATAACAAAGACACTAAATTCTCATTGCTTAGGAAATTCCAAGGGTTTTAGGAGCTCTTGTGCCACAAATGGGGGACAAAGACTAGATATATATTTATTGTAAATCACTATATCACAACCTCACCAAAAGCCAGTTGAGGAGGGCCCAGAGGCAGTTTGGGGGCTTTCAAAAGAGGCCCCCTCTGTAATAGAACTGTGTCTACATGAATTGATGGAGATCCATAGTGCCCATCCTCTCTGCCTTTTCTACATATATGACTTTAGTTTAATTAATCCATGGAATCTGATTATAACCTTTTCCCTACACAGAATGGTGTCTGGACCCCCAACCCAGCTCTTCTTTCACATCATAGACTGGACATGAGCATTCAGTCCATTCAGATCCTCACACCACTCCTGTTCCGGACCTCATTTTATTTCCAATCTTGGCAAGGGCAACTTGTAGGAATTTTATCCTGTTGCAAAGCCTATATAGGACATCTGTATTCTTATATACACATTACCTATGATCCATTAGAAGTATTTTTTTAAGATTTTATTTTTAAGTCGTCCCTACACCCAACTCGACCTCACAACCCTGAGATCAAGAGTCACGCACTCTACCAGCTGTATCAGCCAGGCAGCCCCTCCCATCAGAAGTATTTTTATTACTACTTCTTCAATGGAAAAACTGAGATAAAGATACTTTATAGTAGTTTGGTCAAGTTGGGGGACTAAGTAGGTAGCCACGCTAAGACTAGAATTTGAGACTCATTACTTGTTTCTACCACGGCTTGAAACTAGAGAAGAGAAGGATAGCTATGTATTCACTTGACAAACATTTATTAGACAACTTCTATAGCCAGCCATGGTGCCAGCTCATTTACAGATGGTTATGCAGTGCTACCTGACATCAAAAAGCTTATAGTTTAATTAAATCCAATACATGTGAGCTTATAATCAGTACCATCAAAGAGATAAAAAATAAAATGCTATTGGATGACAAAGAAAGGAAATATTATTGCCAGCTGTGGGATCACTCTTCACAAAGGCGTGACCTTGATGCTGCTGCTTAACGGATCAGTTGGATTTGCATATGCAGAAATGGAGGAGGCAGAGAAAGAACATTTCCAAGTAAAGAAAACTTCACAACTTGGAACCCAGCTGTGAGGATCCTGGTTAACTGCTGCTAGGGAGGGTAGAAAGGAAGGCCACAAGACTCTCCACAAATTTGTCTATTTGGGTAGGACCACCTCGAAGGAAGAAAAAAGCTTTTGGGGCCTAGAGAAATTCACCCAGCATGCAAAACTTGATAGTCTTAACAAAGGTCAATAGAGAAAATGTGGTGATCCAGGCAAACAGCCAGCATTGGAAAAGTCCAGCAAGGGTTCATGGGAAGACCCACGGACAGACCAAATGCCCCCGGGGACAGGAATCTAGGACCTACCTTAAGAGGCCCTGGAAGGCAAAGCCTGTAAGTCGGGCAGCTGGACTCCCAGGCCTGACCAGGTTTAAGAACTCGGTGTGAGATTGTAGGCTCCTGGAAGGAACTGTCAAGAGCGAGAGTATCTAAGTCCCTGAAGGCCCAGGATCTAAGCAAGTGATGAAGATGGGAACTTGGGCACAAAGTGCTAAAAATCCAAGTACCAGAACTAGGTGAGAAATAACACCAGGGGACACCTGGGTGGCTCAGTCAGTTAAGGATCTGCCTTGGGTTCAGGTCATGATCCCAGGGTCCTGGGATCAAGTCTCGCCTCGGGCTCCTTGCTCAGCAGGGATCCTGCTTCACCCTCTCTGCCTGCCTCTCCCCCTGCTTGTGCTCTCTCTCTCTCTCTCTGACAAATAAATAAAATCTTAAAAAGAAGAAAGAAAGAAAGAAAGAAAGAAAGAAAGAAAGAAAGAAAAAAGAAAGAAAAGAAAAGAAAGAAAGAAAGAAAGAAAAGAAAAAAAAGAAAAGAAGAAAAGAAAAGAAAAGAAAGGAAAAGAAAGGAAAAGAAAAAGAAAAGAAAAGAAAAGAAAAGAAAAGAAAAGAAAAGAAAAGAAAAGAAAAGAAAGGAGAAAAGAACACCAGGTTACCAAACCAAAGAACCAGGGTGCAGGAGCTGTGACT
The DNA here is from genome assembly GCF_002007445.2 of Ailuropoda melanoleuca. Lineage (NCBI taxonomy): Eukaryota > Metazoa > Chordata > Mammalia > Carnivora > Ursidae > Ailuropoda > Ailuropoda melanoleuca. Next base: position 19,426,969 of record NC_048232.1, read on the forward strand.
GGTACTTAGTCCCTGTTTGTTGGGCCATGTTTCCTTAAACTCACTGGCTAGAACCAGAATTAAAGGGTTCTGCCCGCAATGGAGGTGAGGGAGGGAGTTAGTTGCCTCATTTGTGGGAAGGGGAAAGTTTCAGAACCTGGAACCCAAAAGCACCCTGATAGAAACAGTGGGAACAAAGAACATTTTATGTTTTATTTAAATGTGTTAAGATGATAATATCCTATACAAATGTGTTCAAAAGATACAGTTCCCAGAAACATGCCTCCTGGATATGTCCACTCATACTCCACAAAGTATGACATACGGAGAGCCTGAGCTTACAAAGCAGACAGATAAGGGCTTCTTCATAAACCTGCTGTGTGACCTCAGCCAAGTTACTTAACCCCTCTGAGACTCAGTCTCTTTTTCTGTTGAATGACACTAGTAACACCATAGTGGCCTCTAGCATTTTGGTCCGAGCAGCGTCTTCTCCTTTGGGGATTCCCATTTTTCCCAAGTCATGTGTCTATTCACTGTGATCACTCAGTAAATAATCATTTTTATTGATTACTATGACCTAGTAGCCTTATAGGGCATACCTATGTCACTGAAAAGGGACGAAAATCTGCACTAGCACAATAAATACAGTCATTGATGCATAGTCTCATCGCACGCTCTCTGCTTTACGTCCTGGATCCTGACCTGAAGGCTTGTGGGGGGAACGCCCCTCACTGTCGCCACACAGTGCGTCCAGGGGCCCAGCAGCAACCCAATTCTGATGGCTCTCTCTGTGCTCCAAGTGTTCTTTTTGTCCTTTGTTTTCATCAGGCATTTCAGTAACCACCTTGGAGCTCTCTAACTAGTAGCCCCTGTTGTGAGAGTGATCGTATCACACTTAATGGCACATCTGGCCTGGGAGATTATGGGGATAATGTGGGTGGTGGTCACAGTTTAGTCAAAGTCTATATAAATTTCAATTACTACCTGCAGCTCTACCCTGCACACACCCCTGTCCCGAGCTGGACTCCACCGCTTTCCTTTTGCTGTAAACGGTGTGGCCATACCCTATAATCTTCCTCCATCTTGCTCTGTCCTTGTTTTTATTTTCATTCTTCTCTTTCCGCCACTGCAATATTCACAATTCAGATGCTGGCTAGAGAAGCCTATGACATTAATCATGGGTGAGGACATCTTTTATCTTATAGCAACAAAAGTGGTTCTTCCTCTTCCTGCTCATGCAAAAGTCCCAGAGTCCAAAACACAGGCATGGCGTGCATACCTGAGTCACTCTTAGCCATCCATACCTCTGACTCAGGTATTTTTAAAAATCTTGGGGCGCCTGGGTGGCACAGCGGTTGGGCGTCTGCCTTCGGCTCAGGGCGTGATCCACCCGTTGTGGGATCGAGCCCCATGTCAGGCTCCTCCGCCGTGAGCCTGCTTCTTCCTCTCCCACTCCCCCTGCTTGTGTTCCCCCTCTCGCTGGCTGTCTCTGTCTCTGTCAAATAGATAGATAAAATCTTAAAAAAAAAAAAAATCACTCATATTTCTACTTTTTTTTTATCAAAAGAGCACTTGACACTTTTTTTTTTTAATCTGAGAAGAGCTTTGTTAACCATGGGCCCATCCATGTGCAGTGGACAGAACACGTCAGAATAAACAGAAGGGCTCATTTAGAGGTGGATTCTACTTTCCCAAATAGATTTCACTTCCCAACAGTTTCATCCTTACTCGAAAGCAGCTAATTTCTGTAATCATTCTGTTGCCATGGGGAAAAAAAAATAGTGTTCAAATGTGTGTAACTGAAGCCCCACGTGTAAGGGACGCCAGCTGGTGTCAAATGCTCCAGTTGTAGTGAACCCCTCCCCTTCTCCCAGAAGTCCCCTTTGGGTGGTCCAGAAACACTGACTTTACCTGGCAGTCACTACTGTGTGAGAAAGGACATATTTTCCACCCGGGAGAAATCAAATCACAAATGCTAGAGATGAAAAATTTGAACACAGTTATCGTATAAATTTCCAGAAACTACGTGCATAGGAGATGGGTTACAGGTGCATTTCTACTTTTTAAATGTACAATAATTTTTTTAGGATTTTGTTTATTTATTCAGAGAGAGAGAGAGAGCACAAGAGTGTGCATTGCTAGCAGGGGGAAGGGCAGGAGGAGAGGGTGAGACAATCTCAAGACAACTCTGCATAGAGCGCAGAGCTGAACACGGGGCTCGATCCCATGACCTTGAGATCATGACCTGAGCTGAAATTGAGAGTTGACACTCAACCAACTGGGCACCCAGACGCCCCAAATATACATTAAATTATATCCATAAAGCATCAGACAAAAAGCTCTGTGGTCAAAACAGCCATGGCTTTGTGCATTCCAAAAAAAATTCTTTTTCTCTGGGCCAGGTTTTTGAAGGTAAAGAATATGGTCTCTGGGCAGGATGAAAATCCTGGCTTGCCAGTTTTCCAGGCCTGGGATGTTGGGCAAGTTACTTAAAAGTTCTGAATCTTGGTTTCCACATTTGTAAAAAAGTGATGCTAACAGCGTCTAGCTCATAAGCTTACGGGACCTCATACATAGCAGCACGATGGCTAAGACTTAGTGATTGTAAGTGTTAGCTATTATTTTTATTGCTAGCATTATCATTCTCATTTTGTTTCTACAAATTATCAGTGTGTTCTAGAGCTCCCTTTTCCAAGTGGGGTCAGCATCCATAACTTCATTTCTTGTTTTATCTAAAAGATTTACATTTGCCTCTTTTTATGCTTTTGAATTTTCATTTACTGCAGGCACAGTAAAATCTTTTCAGTAGTATTGGCAGTAGAGTCAACGGGTAGAACTCTAAATATCATTTTAAACTGTTTATTATGAAAGATTCCAAACAGAATAATACAGAGAACTCCTCCCCAGATTCAGGTATGGCCATTTTGCCATACTTGTTTCCTCCACTCCTTTTTTGCATTCTTCTCCTTTATGTTTGTGCAGTGATATTTTAATATTGTCAAGCAAATTTCACACATTGTCTCTATGCACCTATAAAAAATGAAGACATTTCTGTATATAACCACAATATCATTAGCTCTACTAATAAAATTAATGTCATCTAATACCCACTCCAAAATCAAATATCCTGATTTGGCTCAAAAATGACATTTTATAGTTGATTTGCTCAAACCAAGGTCCAAACAAGGTCCACACATTCTATCTAATTCCCGTGTTTCTTAATATATAACAATGTACTTAAGAGACATAACATTCTCTCTTAAGTCTTTTTAACCAATAATATAAAATAACTACAAGATTTTAATTCTCCTTAAAGACCTGTTATAAAATTTAAATGGAGGGTTTTTATTATTATTATTAAGCATTAAGAATGAATTTTTTTTTCCTTTTTTTTTTTTAAGTAAGTTCTATACCCATCGTAGGGCTTGAACTCACAACCTTGAGATCAAAAGCAGCATGCTCTACTGACTGGGCCAAACAGGCGCCCCAACAGTGAATCCTTAATTGGATTATGCTCCTCAAGTACAAGAAGAAAGACAAGGGGGAAAAGAGGGGGAAAGAGAGAAAAAAGAAAGTCAGAAGAAGGACATTTTCTCTCTCTGTTTTCTCTGTATCATTTTCGGCTTGTAGCTATTCATTCTTCAATAATTACCTTCTGTTATTTCTCCCCCCTGGACACTTTGTTATCCCACTTTCCATGTTGATGATAAGAGTGACCAAACAGGGGTGCCTGGGTGGCTCAGTTGTTAAGCGTCTGCCTTCGGCTCAGGGCGTGATCCCAGAGTCCTAGGATCGAGCCCCATGTCAGGCTCATTCTCTGGGAGCCTGCTTCTTCCTCTCCCACTCCCCCTGCTTGTGTTCCCTCTCTCTCTGGCTGTCTCTCTCTGTCAAATAAATAAATAAATAAATAAATAAATAAATAAATAAATCTTTAAAAAAAAGAGTGACCAAACAACATAAATTCAGATTATCAAGAATTAAATTTTAAACCCTAACAATACAAAGAACAAACTGATGGTTGCCAGAGGGAAGGAGGGGGCAGTTGGGCAAAACAGGTGAAGGGGGAGTAGGAGGTCCAGGCATCCAGTTAGGAATAAACACATCACGGGGATGAAAGGTACAGCATAGGGAACATAGTCAATGGTATTGTAATAGTGTTGTGTGGTGACAGGCGGTAACCACACCAGTGGTGAGCACAGCATTACATATCGGTTTGTCGAATCACCATGTTGTCCACCTGAAACTCATGTACACAGTGCATCAAGTATACTTCAATTTTTTAAAAGTCCAATAAAAAATTTTAAACCTATCACCCACTTAACCAAAAATTGATGGATCATTTTTATAGGCTGCCTTTATCTTACTTCCTGAGAAGTTAGTGGAGACTCATATGTGAAATATAAGAAATAGTGCAGAGACTGGGGTGCCTGGGTGGCTCAGTCGGTTAATCATCTGTTTTGTTTCAGGTCATGATCCCAGGGGTCCTGGGATCGAGGTCCGGATCGGGCTCCCTGCTCAGTAGGGAGTCTGCTTCTCCCTTTGCCTGCCTCTCTGCTTACTTGTGCGCTCTCTCTCTCTCTGTCAAATAAATAAAAAAATATTTTTTAAAAATCATCTTTCCTTAGTTTAAAAAAAAAAGAAAAGAAAAGAAAAATAGTACAGAGGATCATAGGAGAAGGGAGGGAAAAATAAATGGGAGAAAATCAGAGAAGGAGACAAACCATGGGAGACTCTTGACTCTGGGAAACAAACTGAGGGTTGCTGGAGGGGAGGTGGGCGGGGGGATGGGGTAACTGGGTTACCATTAAGAAGGGCACGAGACGTGATGAGCACCGTGTGTTATGTACTACTGATGAATCATTTAACACTACATCAGAAATTAATGATGTACTATATGTTGGTTAATTGAATTTAAATTTTTTTAAAAAGTTAGTGGAGAACATTATTATCTACCCTGAAGGTCCTCAGTGCCACCCTAGGTCATAGTGGAGGCAGGAAAGATACAGAAAACAAAGTCCTCACTTCTGGGTAAAGATGGAAGATTGAACCTGTGTATTTACTTCTACTTTCTCCTAAAATCATGCTAAAATAACAGTAAAGGGATTTTTTTAATCCAATAAAAGTAGTGCTTTATTGTATAAATCGGCAAAATATAAACATTCATGGTTTAAATCTACTTTAAAATGAAATCTGGGGCACCTGGGTGGCTCATTCGGTTAAGGGTCCAATTCTTGGTTTTGGCTCAAGTCATGATCTCAAGGTGCTGGGATTGAGTCCTGAGTCAGGCTCTGCGCTCAGTGGGAAGTCTGTTTGAGATTCTCTTCCTCTCCCTCTCAATTTGCCCCACCCCCACTCACACCTGCCTGCTCACTCTCTCTTAAATAAATAAATAAATTTAAAAAAAAAATGAAATCTGAGCCAAGCATATACAGAGCCCCAAAATGTCTCTATAGACCCTGGTTGAAAACTTTGGGCTGAGATCTATGATGAGACTTCCTTCTCCTCCGGAAGACAGTGGACATGGTAACAAGAACTGGTAGCCCAGGAACCACGAGATCCAGGCTGCAGTCCCAGCTCCGCCCTTGGCAAGCTGCATGAGAGCACACTTGCCTCTTTCCATTGTGACCCCTCAATTTCCCCATGTGGGAAAGGAGAGATCCGATTCCAAATATGATCTCCCACACCCCTTCCAGCTTTAAAGTGTTTGCTTCTCATCCCAATGCTAAAAATCTTAGGCAAAATTGAGTGAAATCTAAACTCAGCTCTTGCTGAACCCAACAGAAGCGACCCAGTTCACGCAAAGGATTTCAGTAAAAAAAACACACCCATAGAGAGAAAAAGAGAGGAAACAAAGCACAAAACTTTTGAACGCTGGAAAGCAGATAGTTAAGTGACCAATGATTTAGCACCGTGATAAAACTATATCCTAAGCTGACAGTGAAGAAAGCCAAGAAGCAACAGAGAAGCCCCAAAAGGCTCAAGAAAGTGTGACACCAGATACCACTGGAAGTGGAGCTAAACTGGGGGGAGGGGCGCCTGGGTGGCTCAGTCATTAAGTGTCCGCCTTCGCCTCAGGTCATGATCTCAGGGTCCTTTGGCTCAGGTCATGATCTCAGGGTCCTGGGATCAAGTCCCACATCAGGATCCTTGCCCAGCGGGGAGCCTGCTTCTTCCTCTGCCTGTTGCTCCCCCTGCTCGTGCTCGCTCTCTCTCTCTCTCTCTGGCAAATAAATAAATAATAAAATCTTTTTTTAAAAAGGTAAATAAAAATAAAATGGGGTAGGGGTGGAATGGAGAAAGGGAATAAAAGAAGGGGACTGTTGGAAGTCTCCTTGAGAAGCAATCAGATCCTCATTTCCCTCCCCAGCTACCAACAGACAAGTGACTGCCTCACCCCCACAAAAATTTTTATTTCTGAAGGGGAAGTAGAGAGGGGCTGGGACTGGGGGCACCAAGGAACACAGACTGGATTCTTCGACTATCACCTTTCCTTTCTTTCCTCAGCTTGTGGAACATGGACAACCAGCCACCCCCTTACGCGGGATTTGACAGGGTCTTCTTTTACAAAATTTGACCGGCCCAAGAGCAAAGACCTACTTGGAGGTCCCCCACTAAAGTCAGTCTACTGTGAAGTGCAGTGAACAGGTACCATGCACAACTTTGTAACCACCCATGCTTAGATGGAAGATGACACTCAGATAGCAACAGATATCCAAAGAAAGGCTCTAATGGGAAAGACAGACACTGCAAAGTTCAAGGTAACAGTCCACAAGACTGCCCTCACTTCTGACAACAGTTGTAAATTTGGGGATCACCAAGACTAGCCTCAGGTTTGCTCGTTTGCTAGAAGGACTAACAGAACTTACTAGAAGTTGTTAGACTCACAGTTATGGTTGACTATAGCTAAAGGATACAGATTAAAATTAGCCAAGGGAGGAGGTGCATAGGGCAGAGTCTAAGCACAGATTTCCAGTCCTCCTCTCCCTGCAGTATCATAGACAGCATTAGCTTCTCCCAGTGATGATGTGTGGCAATAGGCACAGTCTTGCCAACCAAGGAAGCTCACCCTGAGCCCAGAGTTTTTACTGGGGCTCCATCTTACAAGAAGAGCCAACTGTCCACATGGCTGATCTCAGTCTCTAGCCCCTCAGGAGGTCAAGATGATTTGGCATGACCCAAAACACCCACCCTAAATCATGTCATTGGTAGGGCTCAAAGCGCCCCGGAAACAAAAACATTCCTATTGGCATGACATCGAGGGGCTTAGAAGTTGCCTCCCAGAACCCTAAGGCAAAGGCCAGAACACTCTTTGGGCAAGACTAAATTCTTTACTATATAGGCCACTGCCTGATTTTCAGCCAAAACTTTCTTACAACAAACAGTGTGTCCCTAGCATTCCCATGGTAACATGTCCTCACACAAACCCTTTCCATCTTATTATTAAATACTTATGGGAACTTATCTCCCCATTAGAGTATTTCTTCAACATCACCCAAGACATTTGGGATATTTCAGGTTTCAAGATTGTTTTATGTCCTTCAGTCATAGAGACAGTTTCAATTAATGTTAGTAATCTCTCAAATGGGAATTTTATGGTCCCAAATCCCAGGGGTCGCTGCTGGGTGGTGCTCGCTGGCTTTTACCTTAAGCCTTAATCTGCACTCCACACAGGGTTACTGTAGAGAGAATTGGTCTGTGCCAGCACTCCAGCTTCTAACAGGAAATTAATTAAAGTAATAATGTTTTTGTCTGCCAGGTATTCTATATTGTTTCAAATTAACACCCTATGTGGGCTAGGGTAATCTTACAGGTTTCCATTGAGCATGTCAAATCAATATTGGCTGAAAGGCAAATTTATATGACTACTGTTTTAAAATACTAGGTAGATGTATTCCTCTGCCAGACACAATATCCATCCCCCTAATACATTCAGGTAAAGGAGACACAAATACTTCACATGCACTTTGTTCAGTCATTCCAATTTTCACCCAAATTTTCATCTTGATCCTATCAAACACTGCATTTCCATATCCTGCCAACGCAAGTGTAACCCTGTTAGGATTATACCAACAGATTTGGAACCACAGTGCGTTGGACTTCCATGTCAAGGAATCCCAGAAAAGTCTCTTCTCCATCCTCTGACCATGTTACCCACTCATGTGCATAGGACCTTGACTCTTCAGACAGGGGTTGGGCCAAGGGACCTAGACCCTTTTGTCATTCCTTATCTTAATTAGATTGTAGAACTGTCACTCTGAGGGATTGGAGATCAGATTTCTGTTTGTTGTCTTTGTCTTCTGGCCTTCTACATTTCCCAAAACTATGATAAATAGAGCAGACTTGTTTAGAACCCTTCAGGGTTAGGGTAACAGCAGAACCTCTTATTAGTACTTCCAAGTTCCCAGAGTGCTGCTGTAAGACCTTTGTTTTGACCCTAACAATGTCTACTTTATTCATCCCATTTCTTAATTACCATTCAGAGTCCTCGCCTGCTGGGATGAGTGCTTTAACTCTCCGCTTTCTCTTTCCCATTCTCTTATGAATCACTCTAATCTTCTTCACTATCTGCTGTTGCAACATAACTTTTCTCTTTGATAAGGGCCCAGAGGCTAGCTGCTGTAGTTCCTCTAAGCTTGGCCCATGTACAAACCAGATTCAGATTGTAAACCAGAATCCAAGATTGGCCCAGTGTCAGGATCAGACCCAACATTCTACTTTACTTTCATTTTGGCTGTTACAAATAGCAATCACCAAGGGATTGTATATTTAGCTTGTTTCTTGTTATTTTGCATTTCTGTATGTGTCTAGTGAGCCAGCTCCTTGGAGCTGGAGCCATCATTTCTAAATTCCATCGTTAACTTTTACCTCCAGGAATTGATGGCAGCAGAACTGCAGTTCTATACCAGGGGTGACCCTATAGTCATCTAGGAAACAAAGATTCACCATCCCACACCCTCCCATCCTTCCTCTTCCCAAAACACAGCTCCCCTGAGTTCTGCAAGGTCTTTTTGGGAATTATCAAACTTACAGTGGGCTTGGGAACCCCTGAAATTGCAGTTGGTTTCAGAAATGAGTGTGGTCTCGTGCACTATTTCCTCTAACTTCACAAACACCACAAACACCAAAGCAACAAATGGAAAAGAGCGAGTTGGAAGAAACAGAAAGAATGTAGGAAGAAGAAAGTTTAAGAAGAAAACTCAGAGAGATAAGATATTGCACCACAAAACAAGAATAGGATATTCTAAAAAGAGATCAGGAAAAAGAACGTTATTAGAAGTTAGAAATATGTTATAAGAAACTAAAAACTCAGTAGAATAATTGAAAACTAACACTGAGGACATTTCTCAGAAAGAAGAGCAAAAGATATAGAAAGGTGCTAAAGAGGAAGAGTCAGATTTCAAAACAACTACACAGTCCTGAAAAGTGTGTTAAAGAAAATATTTCATGACAAATAAACATTTGCCTGAGCATTTTAAAGGATAACTTTAGGAATATAAATGCAACCCACAAGTAGAAAAAGGAACAAATGGAGGGAAAAATCTAATAATGAAGGATTGTCTAAATTGTGAACTGTTCTGTGACCATTAAAAAATATTAACGTCTGGGTGTCTCAGTCTGCCTTCATTAGGCTCAGGTCATGATCCAAGGGTGCTGGGATCGAGTCCCACATTGGGTTCCTTGCTCCACAGGGAGCCTGCTTCTCTATCTGCCTCCACCTCTCTCTCTCTGTCTCTCATGAATAAATAAATAAATAAAATAAATAAAATCTATCTATCCATCTATCTATCTATATATACAGTTATCATTTGGGGTCCCTGGGCGGCTCAGTCATTTAAGGAACTGACTCTTGATCTCAGCTCAGGTCTTGATCTCAGGGTCATGAGTTCAAGCCCCACATTTGGGTTCCACACTGGGTGTGGTGCCTACTTAAAAAAAAAAATATATATATATATATATATATTTTTTTTTTTATACACACAAGTATGTATAAAATCATTAAAACTTAATGACAGGTAGATATGCGAAAGTGTATTGACTTAAAAATTCAAGTAACAGGGCACCTGGGTTGCACAGCGGTTGGACGTCTGCCTTCGGCTCAGGGCCTGATCCCGGCGTTGTGGGATCAAGCCCCACATCAGGCTTCTCCACTGGGAGCCNTCAAGCCCCACATCAGGCTTCTCCACTGGGAGCCTCTTCCTCTCCCACTCCCCCTGCTTGTGTTCCCTCTCTCGTTGGCTGTCTCTATCTCTGTCGAAAAAATAAATAAAATCTTTTTAAAAAAAAATTCAAGTAACAAAAAAATTCAGGTTACAAGATAGTACAAGATAGTATGTTTAATAAGATCTTATTATACAATATATTTTATCTATGGCTATGCACATTTAGTCATTTTTTAAAGAAAAAAGATACGCAACAAAGAACTAACAATGTTTATCTTCAGATGGTAGGAATGTAATACTTGTTTTTCTGTATTTTCCAAATTTTCTGTAATAAACAATTACTTTTGTAAATAGGAGGGAAAAGTATTCTTTTAAAAGGTGTGGTGTGGAACACCTGGGTGGCTCAGTCAGTTAAGCATCTGCCTTCGGCTCAAGTCATGATCCTGGAGTCCCAGGATCAAGCCCCACATCAAGCTCCCCGCTCAGCAGGGAGTCTGCTTCTCCCTCTCCCACTGCTCCTCCCCCCACTCATGCTCTCTCTCCCTTTCTCTCTCTCTCACTCTCTCTCACTCCCTCTCTTAAATAAATAAATAAGCAACTGACTCTTGGTTTTGGCTCAGGTCATGATCTCAGGGTTGTGAGATGGAGCCCCATGTTAGACTCCACGCTCAGTGGGGAGTCTGTTTCCCCTCTCCCTCTCCCTCTGCCCCCACTCCCACCCACCCCCAGCTCACACACACACACTGTCTCTCTCTCTCTAAAATAAATAAATAAGTAAATAAATAAATCTTTTAAAAAATAATAATAACCCAGATGATCAAAATATTTAACCAGGGTTCTTAATCTTTCTGCTTGTATAAGCAATAAGAGCCCTTCATGATTTTTGAAAGAGGGGATGCTGGAGTGCCTGGCTGTCTCAGTCAGTGGAGCATATGACTTTTGATATTGGGGTTGTGAGTTCAAGCCCCACATTGGGTATAGAGATTACTTAAAATAAATAAAATTTTTTAAAAACTGAAAAAGTTGGGGGGGGTGGTATGTCTGGGTGGCTCAGTTGGTTAAGAGTCTTCCTTCAGCTCAGCTCATGATCCCAGGCTCCTGGGATCAAGCCCCACACTGGGCTCCCTGCTCAGTGAAGAGCCTACTTCTCCCTCTCCCTCTCCCTCTGCCCCTCCATCCTGCTCATGTTCTCTCTTACTCACTCTCTATCTCAAATAAATAAATAAAATCTTTTTTTAAAAAAACTGGAAAAGAGGATGTTAATATTATTATTTGTTAATTACACAAATGATGCATGATCAATGTCAAAAAATGAGAAATTACAAAGAAAAAAACCTAAATTATCTAAAATCCCACTACTCAGAACAACTATTGTTAATGTTTTAGAATAAAACTTCCAGATCTTTCCCATGCAAGCATATACATAAAGATACATGTTTACAAAAATGGGATCATATTTACTAATTGCTTTTTTCACATACTAATACACAGTGAAAAACTTCCACAGCAGTAAATATAAGTATCAATCATAATTTAGATGGCTGCATACTACTCCATCAAAAGAATGTGCTATGGTTTTTTTAACCAATAATAGAGACTATTTTAACATTGTAGAGCGTGGACCCTACTATATGGGGTCAAAGACAAAGCACAGGACTTTGGTTCTATTCTTGGCTTTGTCACTTGCTGAGTGAACTTAGACAAATCAAAATCCATGCATGAAATTATAAAATCCTCAACTAGGGTATTATGGTAAGAAACACAATTTGAACAAAGAAATCATAGGACTTGTTGACTGGTTAGACATGGGAATTACAGAAAAGCATTTTTAAAATGTAAGTTGATAGTAGATGAAGAAACAACTTTTACTTTTTTCTCTCTCTCTCTTTTCCAAAAGACCAAGATCAAAATTAACATACTTTGAAAAGCAGAGAGGACCATAATAGGGATATATATTCTTTCCTTCTCTAAAGAATATTAATACTTTCTTAAAGCTCTAATGGCAGTCTTACCTAATCTGTGTAGCCTGCTGTGATTTTTACCCTCTGATTTCCTGTGACACTTAGAGTCTAACACATGCCTCAGCCTTTAATCACAGAGTCTTTTATCCTTCCCCAATTATTGGTCTTGTTTCCCCAACTCAACAGTAAGCTCCCTCAGTACAGAGACGGCCCCCTCCACCGTCACTTTCAATACTTACTTTCTGGGTCCGTAATGCCTAAAGTAGTACGGGATACATGCGTATCTGTTAGGAACCTTTGTTGATCTTCAATTTTGCAATTCAGTAATCTGATCAGCAGACCACTCTTGTTACTGATGCATATTTTGTGTCCCCAAAGACAAATCTCTAGGAATCCTTAAATTTACAAATATGTCAAAGACAGCCACTTCGATTTAGACAGTTTCTAAATAATCTAGCATTTAAGGTTTTCCCCTTCCATTGGCTCTAGCAATCTAAGCTCCCCAAAGCCTCTCTTTTCCTATTTTTCACCAAATGACAGCTGCAATGACTTCCAGAGTTCATGTCAGTACACAAATCATACTACCATGGAAATCTGCAGTTCAGTGTATTTGGTGAGCTCATTACACAATAAAATTTGAGGTCAGAGATTAAATTCTATTTCCCAGCAAACAAAAATTGGTTTGACAACATGCAACCAACAGTCTTTTCAATAAAATACTTACACATGGCAAATTTTGCTTCTGAGGTAGTCAAAACGTTTTTTTCATCTTATTAACATTTTGTTATAAAAGCAACAAAACTCATAATTTAATTTTTCCCTAAAAATCCTACAGAGAAGCAGTGAATGCTTTTTCTTTCTTAGTTCATATTAACTACCATTGAACTCTTAAATATGAAATCTATCAACTTGCTCAGACCGTCCAATATCCTCAATACTGGCAATTTTTCAAATGTAATTCTTTATAGAGAGAAAAAATAAATCAATTGCAATCTTGTATTCTTTATTCCTTCCTTCCTTCTTTTTCTTTTATTCCATAAATATTTAATCCCTCTTATATACCCCCACTGTGGCTGGCAGTGTGCAAACAGTGGTGACCATAACAGTCTAATCATGGAGACAGATAGAAACCAGAGATTGTAAACTGGCGGCTCTCAGATCTATTGTGACCCACAGATGAATTTGGTTGGCCCATACAACGTCTTTTTTTTAATAAATTAATTTATTTATTGTAAGTAATCTCCACACCCAACGTGGGGCTTGAACTCACATCCCCGAGATCAAACATCACACGCTCTTCCAACTGAGTAAGCCAAGTGTCCCACAATGTCTTTTTAAATTGAATTATTTCCTTGCATTTCAAAACCAAGACATTTCCTATAAAAAGTCAAAATTTCTGGGTTATGTGAGAAATTGGAAAATCCAGCAGCACTGAACCCCTTGCTCCCTCAAAAGAACAACTGCCAGATCCAAGTGGAAAATGCCCTGGTTGGAGACATGGAGTTCTTCCCAGTCCACACGTGATCTTTCCAACTCAGCACTGAGTTTGCAACTGCTAAGCTGACCAGTCACAGAGATAATCAATGTACGGTTACCAATGGCAGCAAATGCTATAAAGGGAAACACACAGCTTGAGAGAATGTAAGAAAGGAACCTAATTTAGCCTGAGGGTCAAGGACGATCTCTTTGAGGACACGACATTTTTAACTTTTTCAATATTGACACTCACCTTTTATGAAGTATTTATCCAAATAATAATAAGTACCATTTATTGAGTGTATTGGTGCGAAGCACCTTATTTAGTTCTCACCGAAATAATCCTGCATCATCCCCATTTTGCTTATGAAACACCTGAGATAAAACACGTGTGGTTTAAGAAGGTCCAACAATGAATGAACATTGGGGAGGGTATGTGTTGTGGTGAGTGCTGTGTATTGTGTAAGACTGATGAGTCACAGACCTGTACCCCTGAAACAAGTAATAATACATTATATGTTAATAATTTAAAAAATGGAATAAAAAATTAAAAACAAAAATGATATCCTCAAAAAAAAAAAAGAAGGTCCAACAATGAGTCCAAATATACAGAACGAGAAGTAGAGAACCTGAAGTCAGAGCCAAATCCCGATTGATTCCAAATTATGTGCTTTTTCCAGTAAAAACAACCTAGCATGACTTTCATAGAAAACTAAACAGGGGTGCCTGAGTGGCTCAGATGGTTAAGCGCCTGCCTTAGGCTCAGGTTATGATCTCCAGGTCCTGGAGATTGGGCTCCCTGCTTCTGCCTCTCCCCCGCTTGTGCTCTCTCTGTCTCTGTCTCTGTCTCCCTCTCTCTGAAATGCATAAATAAAATCTTAAAAAAAAAAAAAGAAAGAAAGAAAACTAAACAACCCCTATGAAGATGAACTTACAGTAAAAAATCAGAAACCATATCAAGAAATAAACCACTATAAGGAAAAGTCAGCAGACAGGATGAAGGTGATCGTTTATACCCAAGAACTGGTTTTAGTAAAACAATTTAATAGAGAGTTTAGGGACACCTGGGTGGCTCAGTCGGTTAAGTGTCCAACTCTTGATCTCAGTTCAGATCTTGATCTCAGGGTTGTGAGTTTAAGCCCCATGTTTGGCTCCACGCTGGGTGTGGAACCTACCTAAAAAAATATATAGGGGCGCCTGGGTGACGCAATTTGTTGAGTATCCAACTCTTGGTTTCAGCTCAGGTTATGATCTCTGGGTCCTGGGAGCGAGCCTCTATGCTCAGTGAGGAATCTGCTTGTCCTTTTCCATCCCTCTCTCTAAAATAAATAAATATATATATATTTAAATATATATATATATATATAACAATAAAAGATAATTATGGGGAGGTGGGGGAATGGGTGAAATAGGTGATGGGGATTAAGGAGTATACATGTCAAGGGGCGCCTGGGTGGTGCAGTCGTTAAGCGTCTGCCTTCGGCTCAGGGCGTGATCCCAGCGTTGTGGGATCGAACCCCACATCAGGCTCCTCCACTAGGAGCCTGCTTCTTCCTCTCCCACTCCCCCTGCTTATGTTCCCTCTCTTGCTGGCTGTCTATCTCTGTCAAAGAAATAAATAAAATCTTTAAAAAAAAAAAAAGGAGTATACATGTAAAGATGAGCACAGGGTTTTGTATGGAAGTGTTGAGTCACCACATTGTACACCTGAAACTAATATTACACAATATGTTAACTAATTGGAATTAAAATTTATAAATAAATAAATAAATAAATGACAGTTTAAAATAAGCATGTTCAAAATACTTGAAGGGATAGTACAAGGGGAGAAAAATCTCTTTCGTTCCCCATAATAGGTTCTCTTGCTGGGGCCCTGTAAACTGGACTGATGAAGAGAAATTAACAAGAGCAAAGCATACAGATGTATTTTATATAAGTTTTATATGACACAGGAGCCTTCCTAAAGAAATGAAGATCTGAAGAAGTGGTTACATGTGAGCATTTTTGTGCTAGGTTTGATGAAGAGTGAAAAGTTGTGGGAAAACGTGATAAGACGAAAGGATATGAGCTAAGGGCAGTAAACCAGGGGAAACTTAACAAGGACTATTCATTCAAATTCCTCTTATGTTCCCTCTGTCCTCAGAGGTGAGGATGCTCCTTCCCTCTAGGAAGAGGGAGCGCCCTTCTCATACCTGAATCTCATAACCTGCTTCAGAGGAGACAAGGAAGATCAGGGAATTCTTCCTGCATCTGTCACTTGTCAAACTCCTTCATCTTAAAATACTCAAGAAGCCACAGTGCTGTATTTGGGGCAGCACATCTTGGCTTCTGTTCCTGGGAGTCAGTGCAGAATGAGGGGATGGGAACTATTGGACCTTTATGATCCCCTCTTCTTACCCTGACGTCATTAGATTCTATATACAGTGGTGCAAATCTTAATCTACAGACTCAGACGATCGAGAAATATAACTTTCTTAGAAAAAAAAATAAAACTTTCTTTATTTTCCTTACCTTAGTTTTCATTTTGGTCCCTTATTCCACTAATCTGACAGACAGTATTAACTCTTCAGGATTTCCCACCCCCTTCCCTGTGGCGCCAAGATGCCAGGGAAATTTCTACCAAAGCATTAGAGAAGTGAGTAATCTTCAGATCACCACATACAGTTTTTAAAGCCTCACATTTTCTCAATAAATACTTGTTGATCTACTGTTTTTAGAAAAACACAAAAGTATTTATAGAAAAGGTTTTTATCTGTAGCCCACTCCATTCATAAAATGATTTGATATCACTCAATCATAAAAAAGAATGAGATCTTGTCATTTGCAACAACATGGGTGAACCTAGAGGGGATTATACCAAGTGAAATAAGTCCGACAGGGAAAGACAAATCCCATATGATTTCACTTACCTGTGGAATCTAAAAAAATAAAACAAATCAGTGAACAAACAAAAAAAGCAGAAACAGACCCATAAATACAGAGAACAAACTAGTGGTTGCCAGAAGGGAGCAAGGGAGGGGATGGGCAAAATGAGTGAAGGGGACTGGGAGGTCCAGGCTTCCATTACGGAGTGAGTAAGTCACAGAGATCAAAGGTACATCATAGGGAATATAGTCAGTGATACTGTAATAGTGCTGTATGGTGACGGACGGTCCCTATGCTTGTGGCGAGCACAGCCTAACATTATCAAATCACTATGTTGTGCACCTGAAACTAATGTAACTTTGTGTGTCAACTATCCTTCAATACAACATAAACAAATAAACACATAAATACATAAATAAGTCCGTAATGAAGTACAAACTGAAGCATGTTAAAGAACAAATGGTTTGAATAATAAAGTTTGAAGGGGCGCCTGGGTGGCTCAGTCGTTAAGCGTCTGCCTTTGGCTCAGGGTGTGATCCCAGGGTCCTGGGATTGAGCCCTACATCTGGTTCTCTGCTGGGGTGGGGGGAGCCTTCTTCTCCCTCTGCCTGCAGCTCCCCCTGCTTGTACTCTCTTTCTGTGTCAAATAAATAAAGAAAATCTTTTAAAAAAGGAAAGAAAATGTTTCTAAGAATTGAGAACATTTTGTTCTTAGCACCCAAGTAGCCAAGGCAAGGAAGAAAAAAGAAAAGAAAAGAAAAGAAAAAACACACTATTCCTTAATGGACATTTTACTCATCAATTAAGTTGAGTCTCTTCGAAACAATAATATTTAAACAATGAGAGACTAACAGCTTAATGGTGAGCAGAATAAGATAAGAGAGATACTGAAGTTAAAACAGTAGGATAAAGTTCTTCAAGATTCATGAAAAAATGACAAGAAAATCTGGTGCTATTTGTTTGTTTCTTTAAAGTGATTTGAGGAGTGTAGGAAAAATTTGTCTGTGGTAAATCAGTCGTTTTATTCCCACTTACAGCTATTACAGAATTGGAGACTTCAAGACCAGATATATATTTAAGGATGAATAACACTGCCATTTAGTAACTTATTACTGCTATTAATCCAAATCAACCGAAATTGTTCCTTAAAAGTCCGCGCGAACCGAAGTCAAATCAGAGATAGCATAAAAGCATTAACAAAATTAAAAGGCAAATTTTGTCAGTAAGTAAAATCAAATCAAACGAGCAATTTTCAAGGCTCAGAAATGAGTTACTGACCTCGTATAAACCTAGTTCGAGAGACAAATGACACAGGGAATTCGTGGTTGAACCAGAACTAGCCCCATCAAGCCCTGCCGTACTAACTCGAAGGAGGACGAGCTGCCGTTTGAAATAAATTGGGAAAAAAGAGAGAGAGAGAATTGTGTTAAAAACTGTTCTCCCATGATCATCTTGTAAGAAAAAAAAAATGCCTATTTACTACCAAATGAAGTCCATCCAAGAATTCCCATCATTTCAATGACGAGAAAAATCACGATAATAATAATTAAATTGCATGCATGTGAATTTCAGAGAAAACCCATGAAAAAAGAAGCGCAGTTAATCAGCCTTAATCTTGTTCTAACGTCCCCGCCCCAGTCGGTTTAAACACTGTAAGCCCTCTGGGAGCCACCTCAGCTGCTCAGGTCCACAGGATGGCTCAAGGGCCTTGCTACTGTGATGGATAAACGGCACCCTTCTGACCCGAAAGAGTTAATATGATGCCCCCCTCCCCCCACCACGTACTACTAGGGAGATCTCTGAGATCTCATCTGGCCCTGGAAAGAAAAGAACCCATTTGTTCCCAAAGTTTTCTACTCATAAAGCCCAGCAAAGACCCCTTCTTTCTACATCCAACCCCCATGCTTGCCTACCCTAAAGACCATATTTTGTAAACCAAATTTTCCGACTGTAAGACTGGCTTTTCTCATGAGGCAAAGAAAAAAACCGCTGTGATTAATGTTCTGGCTAAAAGCATAGAATGTAAAATGGGAAGATTATTTATGGTTCTTCTCTTTAGGAGCTAATAGAGTCAGACGTTAGCCTAAAAGGTTGGAAATCCTACAGTGGGATTTTTTTTTTTCCAACAGATAAAAGTGGCTTCTGGAAAGCAGCATAAATACTGTCTGCAGTAAGCCATAAGCACTAATAATTCTGCTATAAGTGCTCAGTCAAAGGGAGATGAACATTTTAAATGTTATTAAAAAATGGACAGCATATTATCTTGAAAGCCACAGTGAAATACTAACCGAAGTGACAAGCATTGCTCTCTGTGCCATGTTTTAAGGACGGTGGTTGGAGGGATTTACCAGGCCACTCTCCCATATAGTCAAATCACATTCAGTAACTCAAAATGTAATATGGATTGAATTTTCAATTTCTAGTTATATTTTCCCCAAGGCTGTTACATTTCTTTTTTCCTAAACTGTTCATTCTTCTTTGGTTAATTCTGTTTGAAAGATCTGCTTTGTTAATTATCCAAGATAGGCAAGAGAACATAAAAGCTTGCTTTCACTACCTTTGACATTGTTAAAATTTCATTTGGCAGATAGAGGTTTGGTAGTTTTGTTTGTTTGTTTCTACTTTTTTTAGTAGGGTATTTCCAGTGAAAAGCTTTTGGCATTTTTGCTCCCTTTTTGTTTTTTTAAAGTTTTTTTTTTTTTCTTTTAAGTAAACTCTATCCCCAGTGTGGGGCTTGAACTCACAACCCCAAGATCAAGAGTCATGTGCTCTCCCACTAAGCCAGCCAGGCATCCCTTATTCCTTTTTATGAAAATCGGGAGTATAAGAGCACCAGGGTGGCTCAGTGAGTTGAACATACGACTCTTCATTTCAGCTCAGGTCGTGATCTCCGGGTCGTGGGATAGAGCCCTGAGTCAAGCCCCATGTCAGTCTCCATGCTCAGTGGGGGGTCTGCTTGAGATTCTCTCTCCATCTCCCTCTGCCCCTCCAGCCCGCAAATAAATAAATCTTTTAAAAAAATAAAATAAAAATCAGGAATACTTAAAGTTTACTCTTCTTTAGTGGTGTTCTTTTAAACTTTTTGATTTAATGAATTACTAGAAATAAAGAAATAACAATTTGGAAATAAAAGGCTTGAGGTGAAATGCTCAGATAACTGTATTGCCTCTTTACAATAATATTTCCACCAAACAGATGTGTGTGTTGTCACTAAGTCAACAATTGCTTACTGGTCTCTTTTTGGGGGTGATTAAAATATTTATACGCACAGAAATAGCACTGTTACCAAATGATTCCATGGCTGATTTTGAACAAAGTGACCAATGAGTGATAGCATCTTGGAGGGACAAACAGCTCCGGAGGAGTCCTACTTCCATGCAAGTGGAAAAGTCTAGATGTGGGCTGATATTCGAGGAGTATGCTAGATCAGACCTCCTCAGTATGTTCAGAGTGTTGTGCAAACATATGTATTGACATGAAAGCAGTTCATGAATCTGCAGTGTTCAGTTTCCTTATTTTTTAAAGATTTTTATTTGGAGAGAGAGCATGTGGGGGGTAGGAGCAGAGGGAGAGAGAGAGGGAGAATCTCAAGCAGACTCTGCACTGAGCACTGAGCCAGATGCAGGGTTTGATCCAATGACCCTGAGGTCATGACCTGAGCCCAAACCAAGAGTTGGACACTTAACCTACTGAGCCACCCAGGCGCCCCTGCAGTGGTCGATTTCTTAACAGAAAAAAAAAAAATCTGAAGTAAATAAGGCCTAGATAAGTTGATAGATTATAGACCTAGATCAATCCAGTTCCAACAGGAAACAGATAACACAGTCAAATGAGATAATTAAACATTATTAAATAGACTATTTATAAAGGTGTGGTATTAGTTTGCTAGGGCTGCCATTATAAAATGCCACAGACGGTGGCTTAAACAAGTGGAATTTTACTGTCACACAGTTCTGGGGGTTGAAGTCCCAAATCAAGGTGTTGGCAGTGTTGATTTCTTCTGAGGGCTGTGAGAGAAGGGTTTCTCTCCTTGGCTTTTCAATGGCCCTCTTCTTGCTGTGCCTTTACAATGCCTTTCCTGTGACTGTGTCCAAATTTCTCCTTTCAAGAAGGACAACAGTCATATTGAATTAAGGTCCACCCTATTGACCTCACGTTAATTCGACCCTCTGTAAAGATGCTATCTATGAACATTGGGGGGAAGAAGAGACATAAATGAACCCATAACAGCTGTAGACACCATTTGAGGAAACCAACAAGAGAGAGTACAGTATTCTCAAGGCTAATCACAGCAGAGAGCTGTTTCAACTGTAGGTACAAAGAGCTTATCAGAGCACAGAGAGAGCATAGCTGTGGGGAGACGGCTGCCATGCAGGAACCAGGGCTTTCAGTAAAAGGATTCCCCCAACAAGCTGCAACCTGGCAGGAAGGGAGCTGGAGAGTGGGAGGAAGACATGCCCTGACCTCTCTCACCTCCTACCCTTCCATCTCCTCCTGCTGGTTCCTCCCATAGGTCTTCCATTGGACCAACTGGAAGCCAAAGAGCAAGGCAGTAGGTCAGTCCATACGAGCCAGGCTTTTGGGGCACTCTGCAGGGTGCAGAAGGGTAAAGAACAAATCTGGAGTGATAACCAGAAGGTATCCAATATATTGCCTATTAAAATTCAAAAAACCAGTGACTGGATATGCAAGAGTTCCTTATATTTCCATTTTTCACTATATATTTGAAATAATTTACAGTAAACATTTTAAAAGAAATTTACAGCTTATATGTTATGTGGGGAAAAAATACATATAGTGTAATCACCACATGTTTTGAAGGCTATACTCAAAATATAAAAATGTTTATCTCCTGGTTGTGGGCTACGGAAAGTTTTTTTCTTTTCTTTTCTTTTCTTTTTTTTTTTTTTTATTGCTTTGCTACTAAGAAATTTTGGGGGGGCACCTGGCTGACTCAGTCAGTCTCTACTGAGAGTCTTGATCTTGAGGTGGTGAGTTCAAGCCCCATGTTGTTGGTAGAGTTACTTAAAAAAAAAATAGGGGCGCCTGGGTGGCTCAGTCAGTTAAGCATCTTCCTTCGACTGAGGTCATGATCCCAGGGTCCTGGGATCGAGCCCCAAATCCGGCTCCCTGCAGCCTGCTTCTCCTTTTCCCTCTGCTGCTCCCCCTGCTTGTGCTCTCTCTCTCTCTCTCTCTCTGTCAAATAAATAAATAAAATCTAAAAGAAGAAGACGTTTTTTACAGGAATGAAGACTACCAGGAAAGCAACACTGCTGGCAACAGCNCTTCTCCTTTTCCCTCTGCTGCTCCCCCTGCTTGTGCTCTCTCTCTCTCTCTCTCTCTGTCAAATAAATAAATAAAATCTAAAAGAAGAAGACGTTTTTTACAGGAATGAAGACTACCAGGAAAGCAACACTGCTGGCAACAGTAAGGGAGGTAGTAAGAGTGAGTAGATCTCTTTGAGGAAGGAGAGGAAGACTGGAAGACTTCTGGAAAGATGCTTAAGGTACAGGGTGTTTGCTTTTGATGGAAGAGCTTCCAGAGATCAGAGTTCAACAGCTGGAAGATAAATGGGGAAAAGGAAATGTAGAACAATGTGGAATTTAAACCAGAGGAGAGGATGATACAATGGGCTTGCAGTTTAGCCAAACATTCAGGGGGTCCTCTGTGAGGTACTGAGAAATGAACTACCTTCAGTGTTCTAAAAGGAACTCTGATGTAAGTTATTTTTAAGCCACAAGTGTCAGAAGCCTGACCCCACCAGCCATCAACAATCTTTGCTTGGGGTTCTATCTGGAATATGTGTGAGAATCTTGTATGGATCCTCAAAAAAAAAAAAACCACAAAACACAAAAGACAGGAAAAAAAAAATAAACCTAGCTTATGGAGAGCTAGAACATTCCGGCTTCCTTTGCTGGGGACACGAACAGAGCTGACATCAGTTCTTTGGAGTCGCCACCGTAAGACTTTCTACATGATATTTGCAACGTCGAAGTATCATCTCCGTTTTTATATTGCTAAACAGATGTAAAGCTCTAACTTCAAGAGAAAGGTTACAGCATATTCCATATGTCTTTATAAGTTCTAGGACATGGTAAATAAAGGGAAAAACCTGCATCTACACATACGCCATAAAAGTGTCCTATCACTTTTCATCCACAGACTAGGAGTTATGTACCAAGCATGTGCAAACATGTAATAGTAGAGCTTTCCAACTCAAAAAAATAGTAAGCTTTGTCTCAAACTAACAATGAGTGTATTCCTCAGAGAGTTGTGAATATGTAAAGTTTGAAGTTTTTATGTCCAACTGTTCTTAAAGTTATTTGAGGGCAGAACAAGGTCACCAGGATTTTTAAAAATCATTTTCTACAAAAACAGCTGAACGGGTCCGGCGTAGCATCCCCCAGCTATGAAATGGAAAGAAGAAACCTGCCTTGCTTAAACCTGAGCAGCATGGCCTCACTTCAGAAAGAGAATATTTTTACATTGGAACGCAGTCTCAGATCTCATCATTGGCTGTTATCTATTAAAGCTGTTTTCACTCTAAAGAATGTGACTCCTCGTGACAAATAAAACTGATTAAGAAAAAAATTTGAAATTTGGATTATACTAAGTAAGAGAGAAAACAGAAATTCAAAACATCATGACTTAATTAGTACATTTACGTTTCCTACCAGTCTCCACGCATATATATAGAAACTCGGAGTGCAATGCAGAGAAAGAAGCTGAAAGACTATTTCTAAAGCCCAATTAAGGTTCAAAGTATTCTCACACCTTTTAAAATTAATCTTTCATTCCTCACCAAAATATTTAGTTTGGCTTTGAGGGGCCACCCCCTTCTAAGGTGCTCAAACCTTTAAAAGGGTTTGGCTGTTCATTATTCCTGCGTTCTCGTAAACAGAACAGTCTGAACATGGTATACTGGCTAATGCTTCTTTTTTNAGTTTTATTTATTTAAAGATTGATTATTTATTTTGAGAGAGAGAGCACGAGTGGTGGGGAGGAGCAAAGGGAAAGGGAATCTCAAGCAGGCTCTGCCCTGGGTGCAGAGCTGGACTCAGGGGTCAATCCCAAGACCCTGAGATCATGACCTGAGCTGAAACCAAGAGTTGGATGCTTAACCAAATGAACCACTCAGGCCCCCAGGTTTTTATTTAAGTAATCTCTACACCAGGAGCACCTAGATGGTTGAGTCAGTTAAGGGTCTGACTTGAACTCAGGTCATGATCTCAGGGTTTGGCACCAAGCCCTGCATCAGGCTTTCCACTCAGTGGAGAGTCTGCTTGTCCCTCTCCCTCTGCCCCCCCCCATGGCACTCATGTTCTCGTGCTCTCTCTCTCTAAAATAAATAAATAAAATCTTTAAAAATAAGAGTCACATGCTCTTCTGACTGAGCCAGCCAAGTACCCCTATATTTGCTCATTCTAAGTGATGAACCTTTCAGACAATATGCAGATTTCCACTGGTATAGGGAAATCTATTTATTGATATAGATAGATATTCAATATATTATCGAATGTTGGAGGAGCGAGGAATTAGAATGATGTCCTTGAATTATTTGCCAATAAAATTTAAGGGGGAATACTTAAAAATGGTTAAAATGGTAAATTTTATGTTATGCACATTTTATNCTGTCAAATGAATAAATTAAAAAAATCTTTAAAAAAATAAATAAATAAATAAATAAATAAATAAAATCTTTAAAAATAAGAGTCACATGCTCTTCTGACTGAGCCAGCCAAGTACCCCTATATTTGCTCATTCTAAGTGATGAACCTTTCAGACAATATGCAGATTTCCACTGGTATAGGGAAATCTATTTATTGATATAGATAGATATTCAATATATTATCGAATGTTGGAGGAGCGAGGAATTAGAATGATGTCCTTGAATTATTTGCCAATAAAATTTAAGGGGGAATACTTAAAAATGGTTAAAATGGTAAATTTTATGTTATGCACATTTTATCACAATAAAAAATTTCTCCCAAAAATTATGTTTATAAAATCTAAATACATACAATTTTTATTTGCCAATCACACTTAAATAAATCTGGAAAAAAATTCAAGGGGAAAAATAGCAGAAAAATATGAGACAAACATTCACATACATTGCAGGAGCTCTGGTAGTGCCTTGAATAAATAATGCAATTGCAGCGAGCTCTTTGATTACAATACGGTGAACCTATATACTTCCCCACTCAGCAATATAACAAACCTGAAGTGGCCAGCCGGCATAGGAAAGGAATCAGGCCACTAGTCAGATTTCATATTAATGAAGTATGATTATAGTCCCTTAAAGAACAAACATAATACTTCCTATTTCTTAATTTCAAGAGTTGAGGCACATCTATCATCCTTGGAGCATAAAATTTTAAGAAAGGAAGGGACCATTTTACAAATAAAGAATACTGATCCCAGGTGAGAATAAAGGATTTTCCCCAGATCACATGCAACCCCAGACTGTGGGTATCAATCATGGAGTCAACAAATTTGTATTTAGTGCCTATTATGTGCCAGGCACTGTGAGTTGTCGGGACTATGAAGATGATTACGATGCTTGGACCCTGTCCTCATGGGAGTGTCTGTGGAGCAACGTAGTCACACGACTGGTAGTCCAGGGTGAGGAGTACAATAATACAAGTTTGCCCTCGCTTCCACAGCAACTCAGAGAGTGATTATCTCCATCTCAAGGATTCGTTATGAGAAAGAGCAGAAAAGAATTCGTTAAAGAGGTTACCCTTTAACCATATCCCTATTCAATAAGTAAGCCAGGAAGGAAAAGGAGGTGTCAAACGGTAAGTTCAGTGTAGCTGCTGCACTCGAGGGTAAGTGCAACTGGGAGCATGTGGGAGGAACGGAAAACAGTGAAGCTCACAGGCAGATAGGATTCCAGGTGTCTAATGACTTTGTGCTAAATCACTCAGATTTCATTCTGGAAGCCACAGAGGTAAGACATTCAAGGTGGGGATGGAACTTGTATTTAAAAGGTAATTCCCACTCACAGTGAGCTGGAGGGTGGATCATAAAAGGAGAAACTGGAGCCTGGGAGGCCCGTCACAGAGGTATGTATGGCCATGGCCCAAGTTTCTACTTTTATTTTCTTCATCCAGCTAAGGCCTTGGAGGTTACCTTTTTCCACCCTGCAGTACAAAGCCAAGATACCAGACTATGACAACTGTTGTTGCTCTTCAAATTTGACCAGCCACCAGCTTCTCTTGAAGCTTACACCACCACTCCATCCTCATGGAGGACAACACATTCTTTTCACTTTCCCTCAAATACACCAATATTTACTCCTGTCACCAACCTGGGCACTGCTAGTGTGTATACAGTGGTATACAAATGGCAACAAAGAATACATGGGTTCGCATCTGAATGTATAGGTCTGGAAGGTACTTACCTGTTAACCTGGAAGCCATAGATGGAATCAAATCACTCAGGGAAGCATACAAAGCAAGAAAGAAAGAAGCTTAAAAGGTGGACAGAGGATGAAACCAACAAAAGAAACTGATGTAGAGCATGACAAGAGGACCACGGCCCTTGGGGCATCTGGGTGGCTCAGTCAGATGAGCATCCGACTCTTGATTTCGGCTCAGGTCATGATCTCAGGATTTCGGGATAGTGGGATCCAGCACCATGTTAGGCTCCTTGCTCAGTGGGGAGTCTGCTGGAGATTCTCTCTCTCCCTTCCC
Organism: Ailuropoda melanoleuca; assembly: GCF_002007445.2. Taxonomy (NCBI): domain Eukaryota; kingdom Metazoa; phylum Chordata; class Mammalia; order Carnivora; family Ursidae; genus Ailuropoda; species Ailuropoda melanoleuca. Next base: position 19,453,105 of record NC_048232.1, read on the forward strand.
ACACCCTTCCCCTACTCTCGCTCTCTCTCTAAAATAAATAAATAAATCTTTAAAAAAAGAAGAAGAAGAAGAAAACCAAGGCCCACCTGGTATGAACCACAAGGGTAGCCACAGGTGTGAAAGCTCCTAAAGCAATGCCAAACAGACAGGTAATTTGTATGTAACCAATACAAATACATTCTGACTTTCAAGCCTTATTATTTCAGAAATACATTTCATAAGGCTATAGCTGCCATAGATGCTGATCCTGTGATGGATCTGGGCGAAGTACATTAAAAACCTTCTGGAAAGGATTCACCATTTTAGATGCCATTAAGAACATTTGTGATTCGTAAGAAGAGATCAAAAGATCAACGTTAAGAGGAATTTGGAAGAAGCTGATTTCAACCCTGGTGGATGACTTTGAGGGATTCAAGACTTCAGGGGAGGAAGTAACTGCAGATGGGGTGGAAATAGCAGGAGAACTAGTGTTAGAAGTGGAGCCCAAAGATGCGAGTTGCTGCAATCTCGTGATCCAACTTGAGTGGACAAGGAGTTGCTTCTTATGGATGAGCAAAGAAAGTGATTTCTTGAGATGGAAACTACTGCTGGTGAAGACGCTGTGAAGATTGTTGAAATGACAACAAAGGACTTAGAATATTATATAAACTTAGTTGCTAAAGCAGTGACAGGGCTTGACAGAATTGACTCCAACTTTGAAAGAAGTTCTACCAGGGCACCTGGCTGTCTTGTTAGAGGAGCGCACAATTCTTGATCTCAGGGTTGTGAGTTTGAATCCCACATTGGGTGTAGAGACTGTTTAAAAATAAAATGTTCATTTAAAAAAGAAAAGAAAGGAAAGAAGTTCTACTCTGGGTAAAATGGTATGAAACAGCTTTGCGTGTGACAGAGAAATCATGCATGAAAAGCAGAGTGAATGCAGCAAACTTCAGTGTTGTCTTGTTTTAAGAAATTGCCACAGCCACCCCAGCCTTCAGCAGCCACCACCCTGATCAGCCAACAGCCATCAGGATCAAAGCAAGACCCTCCACCACGAAGAAAAAAAAAAAAAAGATAGACTTGTTGAAAGCTTAGATGATATTTAGCATTTTTTAGCAATAAAGTATTTTTTAAAGATTTTATTTATTTGTTTATTTATTTATTTAGAGAGAGAGTGCATGCACACAAGCAGGAGAGAGGCAGAAGGAGAGAGAGAATCTCAAGTAGACTCCCCTCTGAGCACGGAGACCCACGCAAGGCTTGATTTCAAGACCCTGAGATCACAACCTGAGCTGAAATCAAGAGTCAGGTGCTTAAGCGATGGAGCCACCCAGGCACCCAGCAATAAAGTATTTTTTAATTAAGTTATGTACATGGTTTTTCTAGATACAATGCTATTGCATACTTAACAGACTATAGTATAATGTAAATATAACTTTAATATGCACCAGGAAACAAAAAATTCATTTGACTCACTTCATTGTGATTTTTGCTGGAGCTGAACCTCACAATATCTCTGACATGTGCCTGTCTCTTGATATTACTGGGTTCTTAGGCTTAAACTCTGAGTCTTGCCTCCTATACAAGCTACACATCACTGTGAATTGTAGTGGCAGTCACTGCCTCTAATTCTGCCTGTGTGTGTTTTTTTTTTCCTTCAAATCTTTCCTGTCCAGATCTTAGAGCTCTTTGCAAAACTCTGTAATACTAACAGAAATGCATAGGGCTTTTCTCCTTCCAGTTAGTTCATCATCAAAAATTTTGATGTGTGGGTCCTGATTACTTCACCATAGAGAATAGTCTTAACAGCAATCAGTCATTGCCATGGAGGCCTCTAAAGTTTTGAAACTACATGTGACTTCTATCAGTATCTTGTCATTGTCCTTCACTACCCTTTCCCAGAGGTCTGTCACTATTAAAGATCTCTAAGGTATGGCCAAGTCACAAATTAAAGTCCTCAACTCTTGTCCTAAACCAATATCCACAATTTCTGGCAGCATATGGCCTCCTCCAAGGACTCCACTGATTGTCTAGTTGCCTGCCCTATGGTAGAGTCCCATTCTGTAGGGCACCCTCTCCTAGCAAATGCAGCAAGATAAGAACATTGGCTTGACCAAAGCACACCTACGAAGCACCTCCTTTCCTCTTTTAGGAATTCTGTGGCCATAGATTTGCACACTAATTTCCAGGACTCTCTCTCACATATTATTTCTGGAATGTCTTGGTCTTGAAATTCACACTCTAGGAAATTCACACAGTGTTGCATACACAATGCTCCTTCTGCATAAAATCTCCCTTCTTGAAGTATAGCTTCGAGGACCATCTCAAGTAGTTTCAGTAAGTTCTCTGACCTTGCCGTCTTGTTCAAGAACCAAAATATGCTGTGCAGGTTAATTTACTAGCAATGGTTGGGTAAGTGTGGTAGTCCTAGCAAAGATGTGTTCTTGGCTTGGTTCTGGAGTGATCGTTGAATCCGACATGCAGCTGGGTACTGCACCAGAGTTCAAACTGCTCTAGATAGGATCCCAAAATGTAACCCAGCAGTCAGGCACCTGGATGTCTGCCAGTCCTCTAGGCTGCAGGGTTTACTCCATACCATGACATTTAAATCCAAATGACTCAAATAATATTCCATGTATGGTAGGACATCAAGGATCTCACATCCTATATCTCTGAGGATTCTCAAGAAAAATACATCTCTCCTCGTCTACTTATTTTTAAGATTTTATTTATTTATTTGTCAGAGAGAGAGCACAAGCAGGGGGTGCAGCAGGCAGAGGGAGAAGTAGGCTCCCTGCCAAGCAAGGAGACTGATGTGGGAGTTGATCCCAGGAACCCGGATCATGACCAAAGACAGACGCTTAACCAAGCGATCCACCCAGGCATCCCTCACCTCATCTCTTGCTTCAGTGTCCTATTTCTGCTGATTTCTCAATCCCTGTCACATGTTAACCTGTGTAGTTTTTTCCTCCTCAAAATCGTGCTTTCAAAACATCCCACCCTTTGATCATCCCTTCTTATTTTTTTTTAAGATTTTATTTATTTATTTGACAGAGAGAGACAGCCAGCGAGAGAGGGAACACAAGCAGNACAACTTTGAAAGAAGTTCTACCAGGGCACCTGGCTGTCTTGTTAGAGGAGCGCACAATTCTTGATCTCAGGATTGTGAGTTTGAATCCCACATTGGATGTAGAGACTGTTTAAAAATAAAATGTTCATTTAAAAAAGAAAAGAAAGGAAAGAAGTTCTACTCTGGGTAAAATGGTATGAAACAGCTTTGCGTGTGACAGAGAAATCATGCATGAAAAGCAGAGTGAATGCAGCAAACTTCAGTGTTGTCTTGTTTTAAGAAATTGCCACAGCCACCCCAGCCTTCAGCAGCCACCACCCTGATCAGCCAACAGCCATCAGGATCAAAGCAAGACCCTCCACCACGAAGAAAAAAAAAAAAAAGATAGATTTGTTGAAAGCTTAGATGATATTTAGCATTTTTTAGCAATAAAGTATTTTTTAAAGATTTTATTTATTTGTTTATTTATTTATTTAGAGAGAGAGTGCATGCACACAAGCAGGAGAGAGGCAGAAGGAGAGAGAGAATCTCAAGTAGACTCCCCTCTGAGCACGGAGACCCACGCAAGGCTTGATTTCAAGACCCTGAGATCACGACCTGAGCTGAAATCAAGAGTAGGTGCTTAAGCGATGGAGCCACCCAGGCACCCAGCAATAAAGTATTTTTTAATTAAGTTATGTACATGGTTTTTCTAGATACAATGCTATTGCATACTTAACAGACTATAGTATAATGTAAATATAACTTTAATATGCACCAGGAAACAAAAAATTCATTTGACTCACTTCATTGTGATTTTTGCTGGAGCTGAACCTCACAATATCTCTGACATGTGCCTGTCTCTTGATATTACTGGGTTCTTAGGCTTAAACTCTGAGTCTTGCCTCCTATA
>NC_048232.1:19460802-19477651 GCF_002007445.2 Ailuropoda melanoleuca
CTTATGGAGAGCTAGAACATTCCGGCTTCCTTTGCTGGGGACACGAACAGAGCTGACATCAGTTCTTTGGAGTCGCCACCGTAAGACTTTCTACATGATATTTGCAACGTCGAAGTATCATCTCCGTTTTTATATTGCTAAACAGATGTAAAGCTCTAACTTCGAGAGAAAGGTTACAGCATATTCCATATGTCTTTATAAGTTCTAGGACATGGTAAATAAAGGGAAAAACCTGCATCTACACATACGCTATAAAAGTGTCCTATCACTTTTCATCCACAGACTAGGAGTTATGTACCAAGCATGTGCAAACATGTAATAGTAGAGCTTTCCAACTCAAAAAAATAGTAAGCTTTGTCTCAAACTAACAATGAGTGTATTCCTCAGAGAGCTGTGAATATGTAAAGTTTGAAGTTTTTATGTCCAACTGTTCTTAAAGTTATTTGAGGGCAGAACAAGGTCACCAGGATTTTTAAAAATCATTTTCTACAAAAACAGCTGAACGGGTCCGGCGTAGCATCCCCCAGCTATGAAATGGAAAGAAGAAACCTGCCTTGCTTAAACCTGAGCAGCATGGCCTCACTTCAGAAAGAGAATATTTTTACATTGGAACGCAGTCTCAGATCTCATCATTGGCTGTTATCTATTAAAGCTGTTTTCACTCTAAAGAATGTGACTCCTCGTGACAAATAAAACTGATTAAGAAAAAAATTTGAAATTTGGATTATACTAAGTAAGAGAGAAAACAGAAATTCAAAACATCATGACTTAATTAGTACATTTACGTTTCCTACCAGTCTCCACGCATATATATAGAAACTCGGAGTGCAATGCAGAGAAAGAAGCTGAAAGACTATTTCTAAAGCCCAATTAAGGTTCAAAGTATTCTCACACCTTTTAAAATTAATCTTTCATTCCTCACCAAAATATTTAGTTTGGCTTTGAGGGGCCACCCCCTTCTAAGGTGCTCAAACCTTTAAAAGGGTTTGGCTGTTCATTATTCCTGCGTTCTTGTAAACAGAACAGTCTGAACATGGTATACTGGCTAATGCTTCTTTTTTAAAGTTTTATTTATTTAAAGATTGATTATTTATTTTGAGAGAGAGAGCACGAGTGGTGGGGAGGAGCAAAGGGAAAGGGAATCTCAAGCAGGCTCTGCCCTGGGTGCAGAGCTGGACTCAGGGGTCAATCCCAAGACCCTGAGATCATGACCTGAGCTGAAACCAAGAGTTGGATGCTTAACCAAATGAACCACTCAGGCCCCCAGGTTTTTATTTAAGTAATCTCTACACCAGGAGCACCTAGATGGTTGAGTCAGTTAAGGGTCTGACTTGAACTCAGGTCATGATCTCAGGGTTTGGCACCAAGCCCTGCATCAGGCTTTCCACTCAGTGGAGAGTCTGCTTGTCCCTCTCCCTCTGCCCCCCCCCATGGCACTCATGTTCTCGTGCTCTCTCTCTCTAAAATAAATAAATAAAATCTTTAAAAATAAGAGTCACATGCTCTTCTGACTGAGCCAGCCAAGTACCCCTATATTTGCTCATTCTAAGTGATGAACCTTTCAGACAATATGCAGATTTCCACTGGTATAGGGAAATCTATTTATTGATATAGATAGATATTCAATATATTATCGAATGTTGGAGGAGCGAGGAATTAGAATGATGTCCTTGAATTATTTGCCAATAAAATTTAAGGGGGAATACTTAAAAATGGTTAAAATGGTAAATTTTATGTTATGCACATTTTATCACAATAAAAAATTTCTCCCAAAAATTATGTTTATAAAATCTAAATACATACAATTTTTATTTGCCAATCACACTTAAATAAATCTGGAAAAAAATTCAAGGGGAAAAATAGCAGAAAAATATGAGACAAACATTCACATACATTGCAGGAGCTCTGGTAGTGCCTTGAATAAATAATGCAATTGCAGCGAGCTCTTTGATTACAATACGGTGAACCTATATACTTCCCCACTCAGCAATATAACAAACCTGAAGTGGCCAGCCGGCATAGGAAAGGAATCAGGCCACTAGTCAGATTTCATATTAATGAAGTATGATTATAGTCCCTTAAAGAACAAACATAATACTTCCTATTTCTTAATTTCAAGAGTTGAGGCACATCTATCATCCTTGGAGCATAAAATTTTAAGAAAGGAAGGGACCATTTTACAAATAAAGAATACTGATCCCAGGTGAGAATAAAGGATTTTCCCCAGATCACATGCAACCCCAGACTGTGGGTATCAATCATGGAGTCAACAAATTTGTATTTAGTGCCTATTATGTGCCAGGCACTGTGAGTTGTCGGGACTATGAAGATGATTACGATGCTTGGACCCTGTCCTCATGGGAGTGTCTGTGGAGCAACGTAGTCACACGACTGGTAGTCCAGGGTGAGGAGTACAATAATACAAGTTTGCCCTCGCTTCCACAGCAACTCAGAGAGTGATTATCTCCATCTCAAGGATTCGTTATGAGAAAGAGCAGAAAAGAATTCGTTAAAGAGGTTACCCTTTAACCATATCCCTATTCAATAAGTAAGCCAGGAAGGAAAAGGAGGTGTCAAACGGTAAGTTCAGTGTAGCTGCTGCACTCGAGGGTAAGTGCAACTGGGAGCATGTGGGAGGAACGGAAAACAGTGAAGCTCACAGGCAGATAGGATTCCAGGTGTCTAATGACTTTGTGCTAAATCACTCAGATTTCATTCTGGAAGCCACAGAGGTAAGACATTCAAGGTGGGGATGGAACTTGTATTTAAAAGGTAATTCCCACTCACAGTGAGCTGGAGGGTGGATCATAAAAGGAGAAACTGGAGCCTGGGAGGCCCGTCACAGAGGTATGTATGGCCATGGCCCAAGTTTCTACTTTTATTTTCTTCATCCAGCTAAGGCCTTGGAGGTTACCTTTTTCCACCCTGCAGTACAAAGCCAAGATACCAGACTATGACAACTGTTGTTGCTCTTCAAATTTGACCAGCCACCAGCTTCTCTTGAAGCTTATACCACCACTCCATCCTCATGGAGGACAACACATTCTTTTCACTTTCCCTCAAATACACCAATATTTACTCCTGTCACCAACCTGGGCACTGCTAGTGTGTATACAGTGGTATACAAATGGCAACAAAGAATACATGGGTTCGCATCTGAATGTATAGGTCTGGAAGGTACTTACCTGTTAACCTGGAAGCCATAGATGGAATCAAATCACTCAGGGAAGCATACAAAGCAAGAAAGAAAGAAGCTTAAAAGGTGGACAGAGGATGAAACCAACAAAAGAAACTGATGTAGAGCATGACAAGAGGACCACGGCCCTTGGGGCATCTGGGTGGCTCAGTCAGATGAGCATCCGACTCTTGATTTCGGCTCAGGTCATGATCTCAGGATTTCGGGATAGTGGGATCCAGCACCATGTTAGGCTCCTTGCTCAGTGGGGAGTCTGCTGGAGATTCTCTCTCTCCCTTCCCACACCCTTCCCCTACTCTCGCTCTCTCTCTAAAATAAATAAATAAATCTTTAAAAAAAGAAGAAGAAGAAGAAAACCAAGGCCCACCTGGTATGAACCACAAGGGTAGCCACAGGTGTGAAAGCTCCTAAAGCAATGCCAAACAGACAGGTAATTTGTATGTAACCAATACAAATACATTCTGACTTTCAAGCCTTATTATTTCAGAAATACATTTCATAAGGCTATAGCTGCCATAGATGCTGATCCTGTGATGGATCTGGGCAAAGTACATTAAAAACCTTCTGGAAAGGATTCACCATTTTAGATGCCATTAAGAACATTTGTGATTCGTAAGAAGAGATCAAAAGATCAACGTTAAGAGGAATTTGGAAGAAGCTGATTTCAACCCTGGTGGATGACTTTGAGGGATTCAAGACTTCAGGGGAGGAAGTAACTGCAGATGGGGTGGAAATAGCAGGAGAACTAGTGTTAGAAGTGGAGCCCAAAGATGCGAGTTGCTGCAATCTCGTGATCCAACTTGAGTGGACAAGGAGTTGCTTCTTATGGATGAGCAAAGAAAGTGATTTCTTGAGATGGAAACTACTGCTGGTGAAGACGCTGTGAAGATTGTTGAAATGACAACAAAGGACTTAGAATATTATATAAACTTAGTTGCTAAAGCAGTGACAGGGCTTGACAGAATTGACTACAACTTTGAAAGAAGTTCTACCAGGGCACCTGGCTGTCTTGTTAGAGGAGCGCACAATTCTTGATCTCAGGATTGTGAGTTTGAATCCCACATTGGATGTAGAGACTGTTTAAAAATAAAATGTTCATTTAAAAAAGAAAAGAAAGGAAAGAAGTTCTACTCTGGGTAAAATGGTATGAAACAGCTTTGCGTGTGACAGAGAAATCATGCATGAAAAGCAGAGTGAATGCAGCAAACTTCAGTGTTGTCTTGTTTTAAGAAATTGCCACAGCCACCCCAGCCTTCAGCAGCCACCACCCTGATCAGCCAACAGCCATCAGGATCAAAGCAAGACCCTCCACCACGAAGAAAAAAAAAAAAAAGATAGATTTGTTGAAAGCTTAGATGATATTTAGCATTTTTTAGCAATAAAGTATTTTTTAAAGATTTTATTTATTTGTTTATTTATTTATTTAGAGAGAGAGTGCATGCACACAAGCAGGAGAGAGGCAGAAGGAGAGAGAGAATCTCAAGTAGACTCCCCTCTGAGCACGGAGACCCACGCAAGGCTTGATTTCAAGACCCTGAGATCACAACCTGAGCTGAAATCAAGAGTCAGGTGCTTAAGCGATGGAGCCACCCAGGCACCCAGCAATAAAGTATTTTTTAATTAAGTTATGTACATGGTTTTTCTAGATACAATGCTATTGCATACTTAACAGACTATAGTATAATGTAAATATAACTTTAATATGCACCAGGAAACAAAAAATTCATTTGACTCACTTCATTGTGATTTTTGCTGGAGCTGAACCTCACAATATCTCTGACATGTGCCTGTCTCTTGATATTACTGGGTTCTTAGGCTTAAACTCTGAGTCTTGCCTCCTATACAAGCTACACATCACTGTGAATTGTAGTGGCAGTCACTGCCTCTAATTCTGCCTGTGTGTGTTTTTTTTTTCCTTCAAATCTTTCCTGTCCAGATCTTAGAGCTCTTTGCAAAACTCTGTAATACTAACAGAAATGCATAGGGCTTTTCTCCTTCCAGTTAGTTCATCATCAAAAATTTTGATGTGTGGGTCCTGATTACTTCACCATAGGGAATAGTCTTAACAGCAATCAGTCATTGCCATGGAGGCCTCTAAAGTTTTGAAACTACATGTGACTTCTATCAGTATCTTGTCATTGTCCTTCACTACCCTTTCCCAGAGGTCTGTCACTATTAAAGATCTCTAAGGTATGGCCAAGTCACAAATTAAAGTCCTCAACTCTTGTCCTAAGCCAATATCCACAATTTCTGGCAGCATATGGCCTCCTCCAAGGACTCCACTGATTGTCTAGTTGCCTGCCCTATGGTAGAGTCCCATTCTGTAGGGCACCCTCTCCTAGCAAATGCAGCAAGATAAGAACATTGGCTTGACCAAAGCACACCTACGAAGCACCTCCTTTCCTCTTTTAGGAATTCTGTGGCCATAGATTTGCACACTAATTTCCAGGACTCTCTCTCACATATTATTTCTGGAATGTCTTGGTCTTGAAATTCACACTCTAGGAAATTCACACAGTGTTGCATACACAATGCTCCTTCTGCATAAAATCTCCCTTCTTGAAGTATAGCTTCGAGGACCATCTCAAGTAGTTTCAGTAAGTTCTCTGACCTTGCCGTCTTGTTCAAGAACCAAAATATGCTGTGCAGGTTAATTTACTAGCAATGGTTGGGTAAGTGTGGTAGTCCTAGCAAAGATGTGTTCTTGGCTTGGTTCTGGAGTGATCGTTGAATCCGACATGCAGCTGGGTACTGCACCAGAGTTCAAACTGCTCTAGATAGGATCCCAAAATGTAACCCAGCAGTCAGGCACCTGGATGTCTGCCAGTCCTCTAGGCTGCAGGGTTTACTCCATACCATGACATTTAAATCCAAATGACTCAAATAATATTCCATGTATGGTAGGACATCAAGGATCTCACATCCTATATCTCTGAGGATTCTCAAGAAAAATACATCTCTCCTCGTCTACTTATTTTTAAGATTTTATTTATTTATTTGTCAGAGAGAGAGCACAAGCAGGGGGTGCAGCAGGCAGAGGGAGAAGTAGGCTCCCTGCCAAGCAAGGAGACTGATGTGGGAGTTGATCCCAGGACCCCGGATCATGACCAAAGACAGACGCTTAACCAAGCGATCCACCCAGGCATCCCTCACCTCATCTCTTGCTTCAGTGTCCTATTTCTGCTGATTTCTCAATCCCTGTCACATGTTAACCTGTGTAGTTTTTTCCTCCTCAAAATCGTGCTTTCAAAACATCCCACCCTTTGATCATCCCTTCTTATTTTTTTTTAAGATTATTTATTTATTTGACAGAGAGAGACAGCCAGCGAGAGAGGGAACACAAGCAGGGGGAGTGGGAGAGGAAGAAGCACGCTCCCAGCGAAGCAGGTAGCCCAATGTGGGGCTCGATCCCAGGACTCTAGGATCATGCCCTGAGCCAAAGGCAGATGCTTAACGACTGAGCCACCCAAGCGCCCCTTTCCCTTCGTATTTTTATCCTTCAAACTTACTAATTCTAGAGCCCCTGCACTCGTTTGTTTGTTTGTTTGTTTTAAGATTTATTTATTTATTTAAGAGAGAGAGATGGGGAGGGGCAGGGTGGCAGGAACGGGAGAGAAATTTTAACAGACTCCCCACTCAGCATGGAGCCTGACATGGAGCTCGATCTCACGACCCTGAGATCACACCTGAGTCAAAATCAAGAGGCAGACACTTGACCAACTGCACCACCCAGGCACCCTGCTTTAGCTATTTTTTATCTTATGGGGATCTTTAATCCTTTGGTCTGATCATTTTTTCACTTTCATCACTGCCTTCATGTTCTTACTTCCATCCTTATTAATCTTAGATGCTGTGAGCCAGCACTACTTCTAGGAAAATGCCCTTAACCCCCTGGCCTATCTCTTTCTTCTTTGCATTTGCCTAGAAAATTCCAATCCTGATTAGACCCCTACATACAATCCCATGACTACATGTGAGTGGCTTCCATAATTGCAGAAAGTCACACAATCATGCCGATTGTTGTCACGTTAAATTTATGATCACAAACCTCAAATAGGGAATCAAAGTTGCCAGACAATCCTACTGTACATCCTAGTCCCTTATCCATTCTTGAAAAGGACTGCTTTAGAGCTTCTTCTCTGTGCTCACACTTCCAACACCCTTGCTCTCCCTTCACTCTCAGCTGATAACCTTACCTCATGCTTCATTGAGAACATGAATGTAATCATATAAAAATATTCACAAACTATTTTATACATATTATTTGTCAAGAATATAATTAAGTAAATTACTGTTGTTTGGTATCAAGATGTCAGCATAAAGAGACAGAAGCATAAAATAAAAGAAGTAAATAAATACCCTGAAGCATAAAATAAAAGAAGTAAATAAATACCCTGAACTTATTAAATTTGAATTGGAAATATTAATATGAATTTGATTTTTAAATCTATCTACCTGAGGTGCCTTGGTGGGTCAGATGGTTAAGCATCTGCCTTCGCCTCAGGTCATAATCTCTGGGTCCTAGGATCAAGTCCTATGTCAGGCTCCCTGCTTGGTGGAGAGTCTGCTTCTCTCTCTGATTCTGCCTCTCCCTCTGCCCCTTCCCCCCACTCATGCTCTCTTTCTCAAATGAATAAATAAAATCTTTTTTAAAATATCTATCCATTGAAGGGTCACAAAACATTCCACCCCAAAATATGTCACTTTGACATAAGCATTATTTTGAGATGAGGGCAATTAAGAAAAGCAGACACAAGAATAGCTCTCTACTTTCCCTCTAAAGCAAGACATATGTTTAGAAAGGTGTCCCTTCTCTCCTTTTCTACCAAGAAGGACAAAAGTTAATCCTGAGAGACAACTTTAGACCCTTGTCAGTGATGAAGGCACTGACTTGAATCTGCATAATAAATTGTATTCTTGTTTACTATGCTTTTTCTGGCAACTTAGCCATAACTGGTCTCCCCCACACCTTTCTTTTGTCTTTAGCTGAAGATTGTATTTAAGCTGAAGTTCTAAGCCACCTCTGAGAGTTACTCATTTTTCCCTAGACATCTCCCTTATACAGGAGGTGTACATGTTAATAAACTTCTCTTTGTTCTTTGCTTGTTAATCTGTCTTTTAAAGGTTTTATTTATTTATTTGTATGAAGGAGAAAGAAAGTGCGCAAGAAGGGGGAGCGGGAGGCAGAGGGAGAAGTAGGCTCCCCGCTGAGCAAGGAGACTGATCTGGGACTTGATTCCAAGACCCTGAGGTCATGACCTGAGCCGAAGGCCGGCGTTTAATAGACTAAGCCACCCAGGCATCCCTAAGCTGTCTTTTATTACAGGAGTACTCAGAGGGTAGAGGGAAAATTATTTTTTTCTCCCCCACATTATCTATCTAGAGAGAGAGAGAAAGAGAGATAGTTATATCTCCCAGCTCTAACCACTCAAAAGACCTAGAAGCAATCTTAACCCAGTGGCAATAAGCATGACTTGCACCCAGATTCTGTGTTTAAAATACCATCACTCATTAAATGGAAGCAGGCTCCTTGGAGAAATACCCAATTACAAGTCAGAGGCAGGGAATACATGGATAAGCTGGAATAAGTGTTTCCATATGCTGGGTGCCTGATAAGGTAGAATTCAAGAGTATTTCCTAGGGAAAGAAGCCAATAGCCTGTGTGCAGTTTATTGTATATCAATTGTACCTCAATGTGCTTTTTGTTGGGGGGGTTGTTTGTTTGTTTGTTTTAATTAGAAGAAGAACTGTCTAACTCAATAGTTCTTAGAGTGTAGTCTGAAAATCTTGGGGGACCCAAGATCCTTTCAGGGGATCTGAAAGGTCAAGGTATTTTCATAATACTACTAAGATGTCATTTGCCTTTTTCTACATTTGCACTGCTTGCGTTTGCACTGCTGTACAAACCAACCATGGGTAAAACTGCTGGCCACTTAGCCCCAGTCAAGGCAGTGGCACCAAACTGTACTGGTAGTCATGGTATTCTTTGTTATCATACATTCACAAGAAAAGAAAATGGTAGACAAATGATGGATAAAAATAAAACTGCAATTTTTTTCAGATTTTATTTATTTATTTATTTATTTGAGAGAGAGAGAGCATAAGTTGGGGGAGGGGCAGAGGGAGAAGCAGGCTCCCCACTGAGCAAGGAGCCCATCACAGGGCTTGATCCCAGAACTCCAGGACTATGACCTCAGCTGAAGGCAGACACTTAACTGACTGAGTCGCCCAGGCACCCCAAAAATAAAGCCACTTTTACTTAGAGTCATTAATTGTATTAAATCTCAACCCTAATTATGCATCTTTTTAATATTCTATGTGACAAAATGGAAATAAAACATTTCTGCTGCATACGAAAGTAGCATGGTTGCCCCACGGGAAAGCACTTGTGTGATTGCTTGAGTTCGGAGCTGAACCAGCAGCTTTTTCACGGAACACCATTTTTACTTGAAAGAACTGACAGACGTATTATGATTATTTTGACTTGGGTATTTGGCACATTTTCTCAAACATAAATGAAGTGAGCCTGTCACTTCAAGGAAAACAACTGACAGTGTTGGTTGCCAGTGATAAAATGTGAGCTTTTAAGGGAAAATTAGAATTTTGGAAAACTTGTATCTGCCACTGTGAGTTTAACAGCTTCTGGATTCTTAAAGGTATTCTGATGAGATCAATGGTGAAAATAGCAAATGAGATTCTTTTAATATTGTTTAATGAATTATGTCAACATTCAAAAGATCTGCATAATTCAGTGGACCAGCATTTCCCACATGACCAGTGCACGATGTGACAAAGTAATGTGTGGGTAAAAGATCCATTCAAACTGCAAAATAGATCAATAGATATGATATGATTTCAGATTGTACATTGCAAGTAAATTTTAAGAAATTACCACTTGTCAAGTTTTGGTGTGATATCAAAGAATAATATCTGGGGCACTTGGATGGCTCAGTTGGCAAAATGTCTGCCCTCAGCTCAGGTATGATCCCAGGGCCCTGGGATTGAGTCCCGCATGGGGCTCCCTACTTAGCAGGGAGCCTGTTTAGCAGGGAGCCTGTTTCTCCCTCTCTCTCTGCCACTCCTCCTGCGTGTTCTCCCGCACTCTCTCTGTCAAATAAAGAAATAAAAATTTTTTTTAAAGATTTTATTTATTTATTTGACAGAGCTAGAGACAGCCAGCGAGAGAGGGAACACAAACAGGGGGAGTGGGAGAGGAAGAAGCAGGCCCATAGCAGAGGAGCCTGATGTGGGGCTCGAACCCATAACGCGTGGATCATGCCCTGAGCCGAAGGCAGACGCTTAACCGCTGTGCCACCCAGGCGCCCCAGAAATAAAATATTAAAAAAATAATAATAATATCTATGACTATCTAAAAAGGCTACTAAAATCCTCCTCCATTTTCCAAGTACTTTAACCAAAACTACCTACGGCAACAGATTGAACGCAGAAGCAAATATGAGAATCCAGTGTCTTCTGTTAAGCCGGATAGTAAAGATATTTACAAAAATGAGAAACAACATCACTCTTCACACTAAAGCTTTTTATTTTGGAAAATACAGCTATTTTCATAAAATATGTCTTATTTGTGTTAACATGTATAGGGTTTATTATTGTTATTTTTAAATGAATAAATGAATGTATTTTCTAAAGTTTCTCTATTCTAATTTCTAACATTGTAAATGTAGATAAACAGAAGACCTAAAATAAAAGTTCAATAATTTTTAAGAGGAAAAATGGATCCTGAGACCAAAAAGTTTGAGAACTGCTGGTTTAGCTGAACAGAGAAATCATTTAGAATGCGTCTGCTCTTTGTTGGGGGTGGGGGTGGTCCATGAGTGGCCTTTAGTAGTTATGTAAATACATGATGAATAGGCACCTGCTGCTCTGGGAGAAAGGATAAGAGGACATTTTGTGGCCCGAAAAAGGATGTCTCTCAAAGCTTGGTACACAGAGGTGGTCAATCTAAATTTGCATGGGGACCAAGAAGCATCCTGGGAGGAAAGTCAGGAAGGATCCTGACTCCTTCCCTGTGACATTCCCGGCAAGCACTCTGAAGGCTTGAGAAGGGGTAAGAACAAAGAACATCAAAGGCTCCAAAGGGGAACACACTAGGATGGAGAATTGCACACAGGTGATAGCAACGGGGGCCAGGTCTGGACTAGAGTGATATCACAGAGCAGTTATCTAAGGGGCAGCAGCCCTAAACCAGGGCCCATAGGTCAACTGACTAAATTCTCTAGCTGTTTCTCTGCCTGATGCTTGACAGCAGAACTTATCCCTTGGGACTGAATGAGCCCCTCTTCTTCTTTGGATGACTGGGTGGAGGAGGGGGCAACTTCAAGAGATTCTGCATTTTCTGAAATATGCAGCTTCGACTGATGAATAAAGGGGATAGGAAAGGATTGGCTTGGCAAGCTGGCAAACGAGTTACGGGTGTGCAGATGCTATGCTAGGCAGCCGTGAACAAGACACAGTCCCTGGCCTCAGAGAACTTCCAGCTGCCAGAAAGCAACAAGAAAACTAGCATTTATGTTCTATAGAAAGAAGGTCTACATGAGGAATCAAGAGCAGGGTGCTATGGGAACATAGAGGAGTACTTGACCAAGCCTCAAAGGGGATGGAGGAACACATTCCCAAACTGCATCAATCAGGACCTTTATTGCTACTTGGTAAAACAACCCCCAAGTGTCAGAGATTGAACGCAATAAATATTTTTTGTTCAGCTCAGGCAGATTTCTAGGTGCTCTTCCTCCAAAGGTGTCTCGGGGACCCAGGAAGCTTCCATGTTGCGACCACACAAACTTAGAGCTTTAAGGATGTCCCTGCATCATCCCGTTGGCATAGAGGGCGGGGCGGGGGGGGGGAGACATCAGATACTTAACAACTTGTATCTGGAAAACACACATAACTTTCATTTACAACCCATTAGCCAGGACTAGCCACATGGCCCCGCCTAGATGCAAGAGAGATGGGTCGTGCATGTTCCCTGGGCCCAAGGAAAAAAAAAGAAATGATTTGGTGAACATGTAGCATTGTCTGCCACACAGAAGAGGTGATTTCTAAGTTAAAGGATGAGGGGAGTGAACAGAGAAGGAGAGAGCAGAGAGGAGGAGAGGTCCAGATAGAGGGCACTGCACATTAAAAAACCCCAGCAGTGGGCATGCCTGGGTGGCTCAGTCAGTTAAGCACCCAACTCTCATCTCAGCTCAGGTCTTGACATCAGGGTTGTGAGTCCAAGCCCCAAGTTGGGCTCCGTGCTGGATGTGGAGCCTGCTTAAAAATAATAATAATAGTAAACAAAAAGTAAAAACCCCAGAGATGAAAAATCTTGATGTGAAGTTCCTGAAAGGAAAAATGACTGGGCAGGGGGCACCTGGGTGGCTCAGTTAAGCATCTGGCTTTGGCTCAGGTCATGATCTCAGGGTCCTGGGATCCAATCAGAATCCGGCTCCGTGCTCAGCAGGGAGTCCACTTGTCTCTCTCCCTCTCCCTCTGCCCCTCCCCCTACACGTGCTCTCCCTCTCTCTCTCTCAAATAAATCAGTAAAATCTTTACTTAAGAAAAATGAAAGAGGGGCCAGTGTGGCTCAGTTGGTTAAGCATCTGTCTTTGGCTCCGGTCATGGTCCCAGGGTCCCAGAATCGAGCCCCACATCCGGCTCCCTGCTCAGCGGGGAGCCTGCTTCTCCTTTTCCCTCCGTAGCTCCCCCTGCTTGTGCGCACTCTCTCTCTCATAAATAAACAAATAAATTTTTTTAAAAGGAACTAAAAAAACAAAAAGAAAAGAAAAATGTCTAGGGAAGTCGTAATAAGCCATGAGGTTGAAAAAGTAAGCAACATCTTATCATAAAGAATTTATGCATCATGTAAATTAGAGTGGACTTTTATCCTGACAGCAGTGGGAGAGCACTGGCAAGTTTTAAACAAGAGAGTCACATGATCATATCTGTGCTTCTGAAAGATCATTCTGACTGCGGCACAGAGAACAGACTGGGAGGAGGTAAGACCAAAGGCAGGAAAGTCAGTTTGGAAGTCATTGCTGTTAGTCTGGAAGAGACACTCTGATGCTGGCTTGTTCTAATGGGTACCGAGAAAAGCCGCTGCATTTTAGAAAAACTTGGAGTAGTAACTGAGCATATTGGATGAATATTTGATGATTGTTTAAATAAGGGGTGGGGAGATGAGGAGTGAGAAACAGGGCAAGGATAGTGCCTTTCACTGAGACAGACAATTTAAAAAAAAAAAAAAGAGCTATTTTAAGGGGAAATATGATAGGCTTGTGGAACAGCCAGGGGAAGCCAGAAGGTATTTGAAAAGCTGGGCCTCAAGACAGATCTTCACTGGAGAGGAAAGACGTGATCGTCATCAATACAGAGATGGTGTTTGAAACTCTAACTGTGGATTCTCCAGGGAGAGTGTGAGGAGCCGTTCTAGAAGTAGTGATGTGCTGCTATTAAAGTGTTTCCCAATCAGGGGCGCCTGGGTAGCTCAGTCATTAGGCGTCTGCCTTCGGCTCAGGGCGTGATCCTGGCATTGTGGGATCAAGCCCCACATCGGGCTCCTCCACTGGGAGCCTGCTTCTTCCTCTCCCACTCCCACTGCTTGTGTTCCCTCTCTCGCTGGCTGTCTCTATCTCTATCGAATAAATAAATAAAACCTTAAAAAAAAAAAAGGGTCCATTGGGTTTAGCACCAAGGAGGTCATTAGTATTCTTCATAAGATCAGTTTTAGTGGAGACAGATGACACTGGGCCTAGAGGTTAATGTGACTCAAGTGTTGGAAACCACAGCTGTAGATAATTCTTAGACACCAGGAATAGTAGGCTGGATTCTGTCTTCCAACAGAAAATAGAGTCAGACGGATCACTCAAAACCATGATGGCGACTATCCCTCACCTGCATCGTTCCACCTCCCACGCACACGTAACATGCCTAGATCTCTGTACCTCTATACCTCTCACAACAGACCCCAACAAGGTGCTACCAGTTCCCCATGAGACATGGAAAAATGCATGGGGTGTGTGCCTGACTGGGCTCTCACCAACGTGTTAAGAACAGTTCCCAGAATCCCCTTCCCTGTGCGTTCCAAGTCAGAACCTGCCAGAAGGGTCGCTTAGCGAAATTTGCAAGGCAGACGCGAGGCAACAGCCATTATCCTCAGGAGGTCTCCAGTCAGATGAGGCGAAGGACAGACTCAGAGGTGTCCGGCAGGCCCCAGCTTGTCATCATGCTCCTTCCCTCTGCATGCAGATGATCTTCTCAGCTCTTGGCCCTGAGACCCACAGCAGCCCGGGTACACTTCCAGACAGATTCAATGTGCGGTTGCAGACTCACAGAGGCAACAGCTTCTAAACACCTGTCTGTGAGCTCTCCCTTTGTGGTCCCATTTGAGGGCCTGAGCAGTGGTTGGCCCCTCCGGTATCTCTGCAGCTCCAACGTGTCCAACTGCAGGCAGACTGGGTAATGACTCTTCTCTGGATCCTTCAACTCCCCTCCCAGACTTCCACGTCCCTGGTTTCTTTCACATGTGGGTAATGTCTCGAATTCCTAATGCCTTCTCTCCATAATGCTTTGGATGGCTCTGCTTCCCCGACTGAAGTCTCGTTGGTACCATTACTGGTACTATGAGTGAAGGGCCGCCAGAACAAAACCCACCAGCCATGCATCTGGTATGGGGACGGGCAATAGGTAGAGGCTGGAAACACAGAAGGAAACTGAGCAAAGGCTGGAAAAGCAGTGAAGGGATCATCGGTGCAGATTGGAAAAGTAGTGGAAAAGTGCAAGAATGATTTGTGTTCTACAGCCGTAAAACAATTGGCAAGACTGTCACTTTGGAAACGCGAAAGACAGAAAATGTAGCTAATAAACTTTTGGATCTAGCTGCAGTGATTTCCAAGCCGAATGTTGGAAGTCCCAGTTGATTTATCTTAGCTGCACGTGCTAAAGTGCTTCCAGAGAGAGGGGAGGAAAAGAAGGAACTAGAGTTTGCAAGAGGAATTTAGAAGAAACAGAAAAATCCGGGACTTGCTTATGTTGGAAAACAAAACCGTTTTACATCTCTAGCTGACCCAGGCAGTAATGAATTCTCAGAGTAAGAAACAGCCTCGTGCTCGCTTCGGCAGCACATATACTAAAATTGGAACGATACAGAGAAGATTAGCATGGCCCCTGCGCAAGGATGACATGCAAATTCGTGAAAGCGTTCCATATTTTTATGACTGGATTAAGAAGCTGTGGTCCATATATACAATGGAATATTACTCAGCTATCAGAAAGAACGAATTCTCAACATTTGCTGCAACATGGACGGCACTGGAGGAGATAATGCTAAGTGAAATAAGTCAAGCAGAGAAAGACAATTATCATATGATTTCTCTCATCTATGGAACATAAGAACTAGGATGATCGGTAGGGGAAGAAAGGGATAAAGAAAGGGGGGGTAATCAGAAGGGGGAATGAAACATGAGAGACTATGGACTATGAGAAACAAACTGAGGGCCTCAGAGGGGAGGGGGGTGGGGGAATGGGATAGACTGGTGATGGGTAGTAAGGAGGGCACGTATTGCATGGTGCACTGGATGTTATACACAACTAATGAAGCATCAAACTTTACATCGGAATCCGGGGATGTACTGTATGGTGACTAACATAATATAATAAAAAATCATTAAAAAAAAAAAAGAAAGAAAGAAACAGCCTCAGGGTGAAGATCAAATTGAGGGTTTGGCTATATGACCTTTTGCTAAAACCTCAGGAACATTCACAGTGGTACCTAGTAGACACTCTTCGTTAGACAAAAGGGCTTCCAGGAATCCTAAGGACATGGTCCCAAAGAGGCCTAATTTCAAAATCACTATGGACAAGTCTAAAGGGTGGGCCTGTCTGGAAAAGAATTGTGGAGATGACTTTTATCTCACGGAGTCAACTATGAATCTGACCTATAGAAAGCTATCGCAGTTTTTAGGGGACTTCTCCCAGCTCAGACTGAAAGAGGCTGAGATTGTCCAAATTCCAAGTAGCCCTCTAAGCCCCCAAGCCTCCATGGATAGGGAGGCTGAGGAAAATGCTCAGCTACAAACACAGGCCATTTTTATGGAAACTAGGATGCCTTCAGAAAGTAGAGCCAAGATCCCTGAGAGTGGAATGAAAAGCCTCAAAGAACAGTGAATTAGCAAGAGCTCCTCAAAGCAGGCCCTAATCAAGGAACATTCCCTATCCCCAGAGTAAGGGGATCTGGCAACACGTGCCTAGTTGGGTTTCAGAAGTGCTATGAACCAGGGGCACCTGGCTGGCTCTCAGTAGAACATGTAACTCGTGACCTCAGGGTTATAATTTTGAGCCCCACATTGAGTGTAAAGATTCCTTTAAAAAACAAAAAGAAAGAAATGCAATGAACCAATGATTGCTACGTACCTCCTATACTTTTTGTTATCGCTATACTTCCTCTTTTTGAACAGAAATGTTCATTAGGTGGCTGGGGAGCAGACATTACACCTTCTTAACTCACAGATCTTTGGATTAAGAATAGCCACAGGCAGCACTTCTTCAAAAAAACTAAAAAGATGGGGCACCTGGGTGGCACAGCGGTTAGGCGTCTGCCTTCGGCTCAGGGCGTGATCCCGGCGTTATGGGATCGAGCCCCACATCAGGCTCCTC
>NC_048232.1:19477676-19480766 GCF_002007445.2 Ailuropoda melanoleuca
TAAAAAAAAAAAAAAAAACTAAAAAGAGAATTTCCATATGATCCAGCAATTCCACATCTGGGTATAAAAGGAATGAAATGAAGGGATACAAACAGATACTTGCCCTCCCATATTCATAGCAGCATTATTCACG
This sequence comes from Ailuropoda melanoleuca, assembly GCF_002007445.2. Classification (NCBI taxonomy): domain Eukaryota; kingdom Metazoa; phylum Chordata; class Mammalia; order Carnivora; family Ursidae; genus Ailuropoda; species Ailuropoda melanoleuca. The sequence continues at coordinate 19,477,810 of NC_048232.1, forward strand.
ATAGCCAAAAGGTGGAAGCAACTCGGATGTTTATCAACAGAAGAACAGGTAAATAAAATGTGGTATACGCATACAATGGAATATGATTTAGCTTTAAACAAGACAATGCTGACTTTGATTGCACCTATAGTAAAATCAGAATAAGGGGAGCCTGGGTGGCTCAGTCGGTTGGGCATCTGACTCTTGATTTCGGCTGCAGGGGTAATCTCAGGGTCATAGGGTCAAGCCCCGTCAGACTCCACACTCGGTGGGAGGGGGGGGTCTGCTTGAAATTCTCTCTCTCTCCCTCTTCCTCTGCCCCTGCCTCTCTCTCTTTCTCTCTCAAATATATAAATAAATCTTTAGGGATGTCTGGGTGGCTCAGTCAGTTAAGTGTCTAACTTCAGCTCAAGTCATGTCTCAGGGTCCTGGGATGGACTCCTGAGTCCAACTCCATGCTTAGTAGGGAGTCTGCTTGTCCCTCCCCCTCGCCCTCTCCCTCTGCCCATCCCTGAGCCCCCACCCCCGCTCATGCTCTCTCTCTCTCAAATAAATAAATAAAATCTTTATAAATAAATCTTTTTTAAAAAATTGGAATAATACAGAGATGAGCGTGGCCCCTGTGCAAGGATAATGCACAAATCTGTGAAGCGTTCCATGTTTTTTGTAACATTGTGTGTCAGCTACAGTCAAATTGAAATTAAATCAATAAATGGGATGAAAAACCAGATACATGCTTCAACGTGGATGAAACTTGAAGACATTATGCTAAATGAAATAAACCAGTCACAAAAGGATTCCACTTCTGTGAGATACATAGGGTAGTCAAATGGGTAGAGACAGAAAGAAAAATGGTGGTTTCCAGGGGGTTACCAAAGGGCCAGGGGGAGGAAGATAGGAAGTTATGCTTAATGGGTACAGAGTTGTTGGGTTTGGTTTTAAGATTTTTTTTTTTTAAGTAATCTCTACACCCAACATGAAGCTCAAACCCACAATCCCAAGATCAAGAGTTGCATGCTCTACCAACTGACCCAGCCAGGCAGTACCCCAGGAATGGANAAAGACTGTAGGATTCCACTTCTGTGAGATACATAGGGTAGTCAAATGGGTAGAGACAGAAAGAAAAATGGTGGTTTCCAGGGGGTTACCAAAGGGCCAGGGGGAGGAAGATAGGAAGTTATGCTTAATGGGTACAGAGTTGTTGGGTTTGGTTTTAAGATTTTTTTTTTTAAGTAATCTCTACACCCAACATGAAGCTCGAACCCACAATCCCAAGATCAAGAGTTGCATGCTCTACCAACTGACCCAGCCAGGCAGTACCCCAGGAATGGAGTTTTAGTTTTCCAAGATGAAAAATTCTGGAGATGGATGGTTGTGATGGTTGTACAACAATGTGAATGTACTTAACACCACTGAACTATACACTTAAAAATGGTTAAAATGGTAAATTTTATGTAATGTGTATTTTACCACAGTTAAAAAATAGGATAGCTTCATCTAATAGCGCACCCTTAGCCACATTCAGATCTGTTGCGAATCAAAAGATAGTGAACTTAAATCTGATGTGATAATCAGCACAAGAGTTTTGAGGGTCTTGGGGACCCTCACATGGGAGGAGTGTGAAGAATTTTTAGACAGAGCAGGACTTTGATACACTGCAAAAATGAAAAATGGCCACAAATTCTTCTCATTGCTGAATGTACGTCCCTTTACTATGTGACTTTGCAGTTCCTCCCATAAAGAGTCGGACTCCATTTTCCTACCTTTTGAGTCTAAGGTTGGCCATGTGACTTTCTTTGGCCAACAGGACATTAGCACAGATGAATTAAACAGAGGCTTGAAAAATGCTGATGTATTGGGGCTTGCCTTCTCTTGCTGCTGATAATGCTGTAACTACTAGGCAAAGAAGTTCAGGTTAGTCCCCTAGAAGATGAGAGACCCTATGGGGAGAGACCCAGCCATCCCAGCTGTCTCAGCAGAGGCTCTGGACACGTGAGGGAGACTACTCTGGACCATTCCATCTGGCTCAGACTAGAAGACCCATAGCCCAACCCAGTACCTCATGAGAAACAGTAAATGTTTTTTGTTTTAAGCCACTAAGTTTTCGATGATTTGTTACTTAGCAAAAGCTAACCCATACAGGATGATTTTAGAGTTGTCAAAATGACTGGGGAAATTCTATTGGCATTTAGTTGGTGGGGGCCAGGTTTGTTAAATGTCCAGCAATGCACACTTATAGTCCTGCACAATGAAGAATTATTCCACCCAATTGCCCCCCCCCAACTGAAGAACACTGGAACCATGCCTAAGATTGTCACACCGCTTGCAAGATAGAAGTGTTAAAAGAAATTGATAATTATGGAGAGCCTGATCTGTATGAGACATTTTACATGCATTACTTAACTGATTCTGCATGACAACCCCTCATGGGATCCCCACTTATCAGATAAGAAAACTGAGACTCAGAGGGGTTACTTGGTTGTCTCATGTCACATAGCTAATAAGAAGCAGCACCAGCGGTGCCCCTGGGTGGTTCAGTCGGTTAAGTGTCTTAGGCTCAGGTCATGGTCCTGGAGTCCCAGGATCAAGTCCTGTTTTGGGCTCCCTGCTTAGCAAGGAGTCTGCTTCTCCCTCTCTCTGCCCCTCCCCCCACTCATGCTCACTCTCTTTCTTCTTCTCTCTCTCTCTCTCAAATAAATAAATAAACCTTAAAAAGAAGCAGCAGCAGCAGCAGCAGCAGCACCAGGACTTAAACGCACGTCTGTCAAAAGTCAGCCCAGAGAGGCCTTCCCTGACCACCCACTCTGAGGTGCCCTCCACACTTACCACCATCACTTGTTATTACATTACTTTTTTTTTTTGTAGCACTCCTCTCTATTATCAGAGTTTTTGTTTAACTCTTGTCATAAGCCCTCTACCAGAATAACTCCCATAGAAGCAGAGGCCTTGTGGCATTTATCCGCCGCTGCATGTCCAGC
>NC_048232.1:19484474-19532494 GCF_002007445.2 Ailuropoda melanoleuca
TTTTTTTTTTTAAGTAATCTCTACACCCAACATGAAGCTCGAACCCACAATCCCAAGATCAAGAGTTGCATGCTCTACCAACTGACCCAGCCAGGCAGTACCCCAGGAATGGAGTTTTAGTTTTCCAAGATGAAAAATTCTGGAGATGGATGGTTGTGATGGTTGTACAACAATGTGAATGTACTTAACACCACTGAACTATACACTTAAAAATGGTTAAAATGGTAAATTTTATGTAATGTGTATTTTACCACAGTTGAAAAATAGGATAGCTTCATCTAATAGCGCACCCTTAGCCACATTCAGATCTGTTGTGAATCAAAAGATAGTGAACTTAAATCTGATGTGATAATCAGCACAGGAGTTTTGAGGGTCTTGGGGACCCTCACATGGGAGGAGTGTGAAGAATTTTTAGCCAGAGCAGGACTTTGATACACTGCAAAAATGAAAAATGGCCACAAATTCTTCTCATTGCTGAATGTACGTCCCTTTACTATGTGACTTTGCAGTTCCTCCCATAAAGAGTCGGACTCCATTTTCCTACCTTTTGAGTCTAAGGTTGGCCATGTGACTTTCTTTGGCCAACAGGACATTAGCACAGATGAATTAAACAGAGGCTTGAAAAATGCTGATGTATTGGGGCTTGCCTTCTCTTGCTGCTGATAATGCTGTAACTACTAGGCAAAGAAGTTCAGGTTAGTCCCCTAGAAGATGAGAGACCCTATGGGGAGAGACCCAGCCATCCCAGCTGTCTCAGCAGAGGCTCTGGACACGTGAGGGAGACTACTCTGGACCATTCCATCTGGCTCAGACTAGAAGACCCATAGCCCAACCCAGTACCTCATGAGAAACAGTAAATGTTTTTTGTTTTAAGCCACTAAGTTTTCGATGATTTGTTACTTAGCAAAAGCTAACCCATACAGGATGATTTTAGAGTTGTCAAAATGACTGGGGAAATTCTATTGGCATTTAGTTGGTGGGGGCCAGGTTTGTTAAATGTCCAGCAATGCACACTTATAGTCCTGCACAATGAAGAATTATTCCACCCAATTGCCCCCCCCCAACTGAAGAACACTGGAACCATGCCTAAGATTGTCACACCGCTTGCAAGAGAAGTGTTAAAAGAAATTGATAATTATGGAGAGCCTGATCTGTATGAGACATTTTACATGCATTACTTAACTGATTCTGCATGACAACCCCTCATGGGATCCCCACTTATCAGATAAGAAAACTGAGACTCGGAGGGGTTACTTGGTTGTCTCATGTCACATAGCTAATAAGAAGCAGCACCAACGGTGCCCCTGGGTGGTTCAGTCGGTTAAGTGTCTTAGGCTCAGGTCATGGTCCTGGAGTCCCAGGATCAAGTCCTGTTTTGGGCTCCCTGCTTAGCAAGGAGTCTGCTTCTCCCTCTCTCTGCCCCTCCCCCGACTCATGCTCACTCTCTTTCTTCTTCTCTCTCTCTCTCTCAAATAAATAAATAAACCTTAAAAAGAAGAAAAAGCAGCAGCAGCAGCAGCACCAGGACTTAAACGCACGTCTGTCAAAAGTCAGCCCAGAGAGGCCTTCCCTGACCACCCACTCTGAGGTGCCCTCCACACTTACCACCATCACTTGTTATTACATTACTTTTTTTTTTTGTAGCACTCCTCTCTATTATCAGAGTTTTTGTTTAACTCTTGTCATAAGCCCTCTACCAGAATAACTCCCATAGAAGCAGAGGCCTTGTGGCATTTATCCGCCGCTGCATGTCCAGCACCTTCTCTCTCCTGAGAGAAAAGACACTCAGCAAATGATTGTTGAATGAATGGAGTGAATGAAAGGCTTTCCATTAAATCCAGATGCATAGGCCTCTGGCCGGCTGGTTTCTCTCAGCTTCTGTTCCTGTCAGTGTCAGCTCTGTTGTCCTCTGCCCTGGCTCTGATTCATGTGGCCCAGTCTGAGACTTCTGCCATGATGAAAGCAACTTCAGAAATCCTCTAATACAACCTCTTCATTCTCCAAGTAGGAAAAATGAGGTTCATTGACATGTCCTCAGGGATAGCCCTTCTCAAGCCACACAGTGGTCTCAACACCTTTGTTGCGTTCCCGTACTTGCGCACTCAGCCTTCACACGTAGAGAACGAGCACCCTGCCGGCTTCACTGGGTGGCTCTGTGGATGATATAAAGTAATGGGATTTTCTCAAATCTCAACATCTTCAAGGATGACAATCAGGTGTCACCATAAGATCACAGATCCTAGCCTTGGGCCTGTGAGGACTTCACATAGGCTAACTTGAGCTCTTAAAAAAACTGAGAGCTTTTGATTTAAACGCTTGCTCTGTCAACAAATGCTCTCTCAGCTTCGTATGATCGTGATAATTACAGGCAAGACAAGGATGGTTATCTATTGCTGTGGACCGGACCTCATCAAAGCCCAATGGCTTAAGCCAACAATGATATAGTGTTTTCCACGGTTCCCTTGGCTGTGTGGTTCTTCTGCTGATTTCGCCTGAGCTCATTCCTGTAGCTGTGTTCAGCGGGTGGGTGTGCTGGGGGCAGGGCTCAGTGGGAATTGCTTAGACAGCCGGGCCCCTCTCCTCGTGCTCTTTCGTCCCAGGCTTCTTGGTGGCATGAGGTTCCAAGAGACAAATGTGGAAACCACAAAGCTTTTCAAAGTCTAATGTCTAGAACTTGCACAACCTCACTCCCACCATACACCTATCCAGGTAAGTCACAAAGGCCAGCCTAACATTACAGGGGCTGGAGAATGATTCTGGATGTGAGTAGCGAAATCCCATCACGATGGGCTGTGTGTGCTGGCATGGGCCAAACCTGTGGCCGTTAAGACAGTTGTCGGGATTCCACGTTATATTATCTTCATAGCTCAGACAAATGTGTTGTTCATGATAAAAACACCGATGTCTCAAGCATGAAGGAAAGCAATATTCAAATCAACAAAACTATCTTCAAATAGCTCTGTTATACGATTTTTTATAAAACCTACTCTCAGGCTGCTTTTTTATAAGATTGTTATAAAGACCTACGAGTGTGTATCCTTCCCCCTGCATACCCACACCCGCAGTTCTTCTTCCTCGCCACTAGCCATTCGGTGTCTCGTTCCTTTTCATGGAAAAACTTCCCTTCCGCTTTCTCCTTAGTTATGGCAGCACTCTCAGCCACAGTTTAACTTGGCAGCTCCTCTCAGTTTCCTACTTATTCTGGCCAATTGCCACCTAGAATATGAAGTCCCCTGAGACACGCTGTCAAAGGCAACACTCCTGAAACTGCCTATTGCATTTTTTTTTTCCACACTATTGGGAAGAGCAACACTCCCACAGGGCAAAGCAATCTCCTGTGAATGCAGGAGGAGAGAAAACCCCCGGAAGAGCAGGGCTCTGACACGCAGCTTCTGGTAAAGCCTACGGAACTCCTTTCACACAGCCAGGTGGCCATTACTTTTAATGGAGACTTTTCTGTTGCTGAATGAGTTTCGGAGCCAACAGGTATTTTTTAAGAACTAAAAAACACATTTATTCAGAGGACCATTCCTTACCGTTTTTCTTCCTCGGCAAAAGAAATGCAAACTTCTTCCTTCGTCTACTTTTAACCAGTTGTTAAAGAATTTAGACTTGCTCAGTTCAAGTCCCAAATGATGAAAATTGTGCAAGATAACGTTCCTTGTTACGTGTCTTGAAAATATTGGTATCTGCCATTTGTAGACAAAAGAAGTTAATCTGTGGCAAGTCAAGAATAAGAAAACAATTAGCTGAAGTAAGTAAGCTTTCTGAGTTGTCCGTAAATACTTCTAAATTTGAATTACTATTCATGTCAAAACATTACTTCTGAGATTTTATGATTACTGTATTCAGTACTGTTAACTTAGCTAACAACATCTGTTCACAAGTAAATAAAGCAAAATACGTAGAAGGAGAAATTGATGCCAAATAATGAGTTGACAAGTTTTCCGCTCAAAATAAAAAATAATCGAAAACAGGTTTCTATGATAAATTTAAAACAATTTGAATTTATTTAATTTTTCTATTGTCTAATATTCTATATCTCATTAGTAATTTTTAAATTTTTATCATGTGTAATTAATTATTTAATGAAAGCTATAAAATATTTTCATATAAGGAATATGCCAGGGGTTCAAATCAATTTTATTTATGAAAGATCATTATGTTTATGTATATAAATCCACATGTGTATTATGAATTTATTTGAAATCCTCCTATATTTAATAAACTATGAACTTTTGGATAACATGAACATTTTTCTCATTCCTCTCAATATATTGGATGTAATTGTTCATCTAAGATACAGTTGATTTTTTTTTGTGGCTGTTGTTTAGATTTTTATTTATGAAGTCAGACACTAACTTCTAAGCTTTTGGATAGTATGTCTGTCTGATATATCACTTCTTCCAAGGGTTTCTCCAGAGCACTATAAATCTATAATGAGAAGGAAGCATGGGCAAGTGACTATGAAAAATGCCCAGGAAGGAATCCTTGCTAAAGATTGCGCACAATTGAATATTTCACATTTTAAGTTATTTCTATTATGTTATCTCCAAAGGGTCAAGCATTAAGTTTTCACTCACCCTGATGACCTAATTCAGGCTTGTTCCAGATTTATGAGGGCTGTAAAATTAGGAAACTTTCATTAAAAAAAAAAATTAAGACCCTCTGGATGGTTTCCCAAAGCACATCTAGCATTACTTAAGACTTTATTATTTCAGCTAGTTGGATATATCATATCTACGGCCCTAGCCAGGTCTGTAAGAGTTCTGTGACTGATGCCTAATGGAACCAATTTTCACTCTGGCAGAACAAATTCAAGTTCTAATACTAACTTGTATTCCAGTTTCCTTTGGATGCCAGGAATCAGACCCTTTAAGAGGAAAATGTATCAGAGCATCTGTTTATTAAGTGATAGTCCATTTATTTCATCTAAATGGCTGGCAGGAACAACGGACTAAAGTCAAGTCTAAAATAGGAAACAAGTAGTTTTTTAATTACTGAATTTGCTTTATTCTTTGTTTAACCTTCTTTCCTCTTCTCCTCCATGGCCTCAATTTTCTACAGACTTCCCCTACCTCCACTGAGGACAACGGAACTTCTTGAAACAGGAACAAGAATGTTCCAATGCCCTCACTCACCCACTACACTAACAATCATATTACAGTCACGGTCCATTGACTGTCGCTCACATTTTTATTACTCTGCATCTGATGAACATCGATGCACTTGGTGTCTTCCTCTGCGCTGGAAGGAAAAAGAGTCATTTAAATAGAATTCTAAAAGTTGGCATGTTTTGTCAATAGCTTCATTGTTCCTTGTGTCCATTCATCACATCTTGCCTGCTATTGAAATCTTTCCTTACGTTCCAACGTTATTAAAGTCAGTCATTATTAAACTCATCTCAAAAAGAGATACCTCTGCAACTTCTAAGATACTGTCAATGTAGAATCATATTTTCAATATTTCAAATTCTATTGTATTTTCAAGCTTCTGAAACAAATATAATATTCCTGCCTATTTCCTAAGATGGAATTTCATGTAGACAATGATGGGAGAGGAAAGATGATGCTTATCTAATGATTTTGGCACTGCCCCTAGATAACTGTGCTCCTCTGAGAAAACCAGCAATAGTTTTCTTATTATCAGAACACATTAAAGTGCATATTCTGGAGTCCTACATGTCTTATGTTTGAGACAGAGAAAAATAACTAGAAAAACAACTTAAGAAAAGTTATATTTGTACTCATCTAGTTTCATTAAAATATCCTTCGGGCACACTTTTTCTTCTTTTAAACAATTGCATATTATTCTACAAAATCACTTAAGGGATTATTGCATTGTTGATCAAAAAATCAGATTTGATTAAAGCTTCATGAAAAGACCAAAACACAAATTACTCCGCAGTTCCTAATTTTCCAAGCCCTTCCTTCAGTCAAAATTACTTAAGTAATTTGAACCAGATAGCTTAAGTTGTTGGAGATAAAGCTCGGTGAATAAGCCTCCCTATATGGAATGCATGCACTGTTTTTAGTAATTTTCCATTAATATAAAATAGTTTTGCCAACTATGACCGCAAATGAGAAGCCATCATTCTGAATACTTGGAACAATGATGGATCATTTTTTACTTGTTGACATTTGATATAAAAAATACTGTTTAAATTGTCCATTGATGCTATTTTCCATTTAACACAAAGAAATTCAAAGCAAAGATAATCATTTTATTGGTTTACCAAAGATCCCTGATGAAGTGCACACATGGTGAAGAATGGAGTAGGTCTTCCACAGTGTTCTAACTTCAGTGGAAACTTAAAACATGAGCATAGATTTATAGATCATACATTACAGGCTGATTAGGAAGAAATCTGCGCATGAAGTATATTCTGTGTGTGGTTTATGTGTGGGAAAGAAAGCAAGCCAGAAAGAAAGGGGAAAAAAGTCACATTCTCATAATGAGAGTTCTGTCTCTCAGTAGATTTATTAATTGGGAGTGGAGAGAAAGATAATCCAGTACTCCTCTCTGGTGACAAGAGGATACCAGAAAAAAACTAAGCCATCACGTATAATTTACTATAGAATCTGTTGCCTTAGACTAGAGGGAATAGGAACTCTGTTGCATGTGTATGTATGTACAGAAGAATACACACACATTTTTCTTTTCTGAAATTTTGAGCTTAAATCTGCTTTAAATCAAAATGAGTTGTGCTTCCTAGTGGGCCTGGGTGAGAAAGAACCTTCTAAAAACTTTGCTCAACCCAGCAAATACTTTAAAAGTGAACTAACGAGCAGTATCTCTCAATTACGGAAACATGCTCCAAGAAGGGCTGCCTCTCTGTATTTTGATTTTGAAAAAAAAAAAAAAAAAGACTTTTAGGAACAAAGAAGGAAAGTCTTCTCCATCCTTCCTTCCCTCCCTCTCCACAATTTGACCACTCCAATTTTCCTGGTTTTCCTTTTTAAAATAAAGGTCTGCCCCTCCTTTCTTTTGACTTCCTTCCCTTTTCCTACCTCCACGACCACAAGTTTGACTAAAAATGATTTTCAAAAATTAAAAAAAAAAAAGTCCACGCAGGACCCTTAACACATCAACGTGGTAAGGAGACGTCCACTCTCGTGGGACTCTGCCCATCTGACCCAGAGGGTCTCCGCCCGCCCGCACCTACCCCGGTCTCCCGCGCCCTTTGCTCTCCTTGCTTCTCTGGGGGCTCCCCGAAGGGGTTGAGCGCCCCCCGGCAGGGCGCGCGGTAAATTGAGAGTTAGCTCTGGCGCCGCGCAGCGTGTCTACCAACGTATGCTCCCCCCCCCCCCGGGGAAACCAAGAGATTCGAAGAGAGCCTGCAGGTGTTCCTTCTTTTCCTCTTGGAGGTCTCCCCCGGAGTGGCGGTCCCAACCCCTGCTCTTCCAGCCCCGAGCTTCAGAAGAACCTAGACCTGGGGCCAATTTTTCGAGTTCGGAGCCTCCAACACCCAAGTGCCAACATCTGCCCTTCAGCACCAGAGGGAAAGCGCGCGACGGGGCTTGCATGGAGCGTATTGCCGGTGGAGAGGAAGGACTCGATTGTCGATCCACGCGGGGAGATGCTGGGGGGAGAGCGTGGGGAGAGCGGCTCCGTCCAGGCTGCCTCCGGCGCGCCCCAGTCCAGGCCCCGAAGCAAGCAAACGTCAGAGCTGGTCGTCGGTTTCCCTCTTCGCCAGACAGCGGGCTTTTTGTTGAGAAAACAGAGGGAAAGAAAGTCAGCTCGCGCGTTTGTTTTGGTTTTTCGTCTGTTTGCCTCCCAATTAAAAAGTGGCCGCCTAGGCGACAGCTTTGCGGTTTTCACAGTGTAAAACGGATTAGAGGAAAAGCTCCAGCCCCTCTCGACTTTCGCGTGCGGTTTGCAACCCCCGGGGCGAGTGTGACCCTGCGGCACCTGCCCCTGGGAGCTGCCCCCAAGGCGGCCCCACCCGCGGCCTGGTTCCCTGGGGCGGGGCCCGTCGGGGCGGAGCCAAGGCCGCGCGCCCTGGGGGGAAAAGGAGGTTCCCAAGGTGCAGGTGAACCAACCTCACGCCCCAGGCGGACTGCCCGCCTCCCCTCCCCGGATACCTCCTGGCGCCCCCGCCCTGGGGCCTGAGCTCTCCGCGGCTCCAGGTCCTGGGGGTGCGGGAGTCCAGGGGCAGCCCCCGGGGAGCCTCCTCTCCAGGACGCCGGGGAGAGAAGAGCAAAGGAAAGGAATTTACTGCAGATGGCACGGGAAACAGAGTTGGCTTGCTCAGGGCTCGTAGGTTTTCCCCCAAGAATCTCGAGGACACTGACATTCAAGAAACGATGAATTCGTATCTACACGCACACGCACATTTATTTAAAAAGAAAAAAGGAAAGAAACAAAAACTGGTCTTCTATCCTCTCCACGTTCACTAAACAAAGAATCCAGGCAAGAGTGGGCTGAAAACGGGGGCGCCGGAGATGCGGAAGGAGGGGTTCCTGCAGTCCTGCCGCTCCTCCCCGGCCTATTGCGCCCGCGGCTGCCCGTGAGTTTGCGGGGTGTGGGCGCTGAGACTGGTCAATCTCATCCTGAACATTTAGATCCGAAAGACCCATCAGCAGGTCAACTCTCGGCGACCCTTTCCTGCTAGGCTTCTGCTTTTAAAAAAGAAAATAAAAGTTCGCTTTCAGATTAAAGAAACGTTGTTTTGGTTTTTCCGCCCTGAAGTGTGCCTTACGCACCCTTTTATACCTGCAGGGAAGTATCAATTGTGATTGTCCAGATCGATACCGGGACATCCTCGGACGAGGTGCTGCAGGTAGTGGGGCCGAGCGATCAAGCATATAGCAGCAGGGACCCACAGACTCCGACCATTCCGGACAGACGGGCCCACTTCGCGAGGGAGACTTGCAGCCGGTGTAACCACGGTTGCGGAAGAGCCGACAGCGCGGGTGGGGAACTAGGAGGGTTCCACCTTAAGAGACCGCGCAGCGCGGCTGCTGCTGAGGCGCCAGACACCTGCAGGAGGCGCTGCTGCCCCGTGGTTCCACCCGCGCCACGGCAAGCCGCCAGCCTCGCAACTCGCGGGCCTCGGTCCCCGGAGGGGGTGGGGACGCTGGGGGGAGGAAGGGAGCGAGTGCATCCGTTAGGTAAGGAACCCGAGCCCTCCCGGATTTTGAAGCGACCTCAGTGAGGCGTTTGCTGGAGGGAGCTTTCCGTCATTCGGCCGCGAGAGGAAATGTGGGGAAGCGCCCTCCCCTGCCCCCACCGCCTGCCTTCCTGCTTCCCTCCACCTCCGCTCCCCGACCCCGACCGTGCTTCCCAGACCCTTTGTTCTCAAGGTTGGGAGCTGCTGGGTGAGGGCTCCCCGGGGAAGAGGTCCCCCTGCGCCACTTGGAAGGAAAGGGACTCTCGCCTCACCCCCCACCCTCAGCCCTTCCCAGCTGAGTCCTCCTCGCCCCACCGCCCCTTCCTCCGCGTGCTTAAGCTTCCTTTCCGTCCCTGACTCCCCCAGCTCCCGAGCTCCCGCTCCCAGGCCTCCTCCGTCTGTTGACCCGCCTCCCTTGCCACTTCTCCGCCACCTCCGAGGTCTCTAGGAAGAGGATGGGAGAGGCAGACGTGAGGGGGAGGAAGAAGCACGTCGCCTCCCGGGCGCGGAGAATCCCCAGGGAGCCTTTTAGGCCCCGACCCCTGGGACCCGCCGCAGCGGAAGGGGTTTCCCGGCGCCGCCGCAGGGCGAAGGGACACCCCAGCGGGGAGGCCGCCCGGCCGGCACCCCCACCGCGTCGCCGGGAGCCCATGGGCGCACAACCCCGCCCTCCAGAGCGTTGGGGCGAGGGCCCAGCGGTGCGCGGCCTCCCGGTTGGCACCCGAGCCCCTCAACTGGAGAGAAGAGGACACCGTAGTTCATGCCCTGGGGATGAGGCGAATTGCAAACGAACGCCCCCTTCTTCCCCTATCCACCCTCTCTCGGGCGCCACCCGCGTCGCTTCGCTGCCGCGCGCGACCCCGAGGGCTCCCGCGATTGTATCTTCTTGAGTACAATTACAATTGCGCTCCGCTTAATTTCTTGCTTAGACCAAGGCGTCGCAAAGTGAAGCGAGGGGACAGGGATGCGGGGGAACAGGAGCTGGAGCAGGAAAGGGAGCGGAGAGCTCGGAGGACGTGGCTGGACGGCCCAGGCGTGAGCCGCCTCCCCGAGTCCCAAGTCCGAGTTAAAGGCAGGACGGCCCGGGCAGGCCCACACCCTGGCCCCGGCAGCCGCCGCGCAGCGGCCGAGCCCTGCACGCCCTAGGCTCTGTGAATGCGCCTTCTCAGAGTGCACGCTCGCGACCGTGGAGGGGGCTTCGGAGGAGCCGGGGCATAAAGTGGATGTCCCCCCTCCCCTCCCCTCCCCCCCCAAGTGGACGCGGCCAGGGGCCGTCAGCTCCCGGCTTCCTGGAGTCCGTCCTCTCCGGCCTCTGGTGTGACCCTGGACCTCACTGGCTCTTGGAGAGCCGCGCCAGCAGTTCTCTCGGCAGCGGGTTCCCCGGGACACACCCCGTCCCCACCCCCGAGAGCTGGCGGCCAGCTCGGGATGCCAGGCGGCCAGGCGGGCGCCCTGCCAAATTCCGCGTTCCTCTCCAGGAGACGGGGAGTTGCGTCCTAGGCTCGGGAAAGCCCGCAATTTGGGCTTGGGACTCGCTTGCAAAGCCCCCCAAGGCGCCAGGGACGCCTCTGCAGGTTGAATTCCTGCTCCGTATCACTTCAATTTTAATTAATCTTTTAAAACACCGCTGTCACGTCGCTTGCAGAAAATTAATCAAACCTGAATCCTTGTTGCATAGCAAGAATTTCGATCCGAGTCTTTTAAAAAGGACTTGACTTTGCAAAGTCACGTCTTTTACAGTTCCCTCATTCCCCCTTTAGCAAGGGAAATATTGCAAAAGTCAAGACATGTTTGTTTGGTTCTTTCTATCTTCAAAATGAAACTTTGCTTATTTCTGATCTTTATTTTCTGTCTTTGAACAAAAAAATAACGAGATAAATTGCCTACCTCTGTTAATTCAAAATATAATTACTTTGAATGATCTTTGTTTAAGAGCCCAGATAAACTAAGATAATCTTAATTTTAATGTGACACGACCCCTATTTTTCCTTGTGAATAATGAGAATAAAGCAGTCATTAATTAATACCAAGATATCTCCATAGAAGATGGTATCTGGTCTCACTGAGACGCTGAAACATCAGTTGTATTAGTAATTGATACTGTATAATTGAACATGAAGATAGTCGTCTATTTTTAACCTCAAAGCTCAGAGTTTATTTGGTGATTACTGAGCTCCTAATAATTAATTTTCGTTCCTTCTTGCTGCATAAATAATTTCTATGATTCTCAGTTCCCATGCAACACAGAGGCTTCTCATTAAAATCTACCCCTCAAAATATAAGATGTGAAGCTATATTGTGCAGCAACCCTTTCTATTCCATTACTTATAACATATATATGCTCTATTTTTATATCTTCCTGTTACGTTCCCCTTTGCTGTAATTTGCCTACTAAAAAATAGGATATAACTATAATATGTTTTACCACAGCTTTGTCCTTCTGTGTGCTATTGGTTCAATTTAATATATATTACTTAATTAAGATTTCCAGTCTTTCAAGTTCCTGGGAATTGAGGCTAAGTTCCAATGGAGAATCAAAAATTTTTGTATAGTGAAGTTGCCATAGATTATACTCCCAGCTAACACAGCCCACAGTATCTCACACTTTCCTGTGGTTAAAAATAGACTTTGCTCACACACATTCTGTTTCTCCAACCTGAATTGGAGATCTGCTCTCAACAGTTTCCTGGGTTAAATTTACACAACTTTCGTCATTAAAAAAAAAAAAATCCTCTCCCAAGAAATAGAGAAGTCTTCCAAATAATAATGGAAATTTAGACTCCACCTTTAAGATATCTAATTACTTCTTAGCATCAATTTGCTGATGATCCTTTTTACCCAGTGGAGGAGGATTGTATTTTTCTCGTTCATGCCAAAAATCTCCCTATGTATTTCTTCAGTATGCCTCTCCACATACGTATATTTTATACCACATAAATATTCTTAGTGTCTACCCTACCAAACCTTTACACTTGACTTAATTGTCAGTGCTATTTCTAAAGTGATGAAAAGTATATCGGTTTTCCACTTTTATTTCCCCCTTTGAACAATTAAGACTTTAGGTCAATATATGATGGAGTAATTCTCTTCTCTTGGATTTTATATTTTCCCACTATAATTTAGACTGAAATGGGATTAAAACAGGATCTAGAGTTCTAATCTTGGTTGATGTTTTGGTGTATTCACCGTAATGAGTCCTATTCCCTGGGGTCATGAAGCTCCCAGATGTCAATCAAGCAAACTGATTCAGAAATGCCATTGTTCGACTCCCACGTCACTCGCCTTCCTCTCATTTTATTTAACAATACCGGAGTTCTCTGATCAGTCATTCGGAATATGAGGCATTATCTAGGGAAAATTCACAAAGTGTCTTGATCTTTCTTTGGGAGATACTGTTAAGGGGTTTCCGCAAAGCAGAGAGTGCTTGTTTATATTTCTGTCTTTGGACCGCACTACGGATCGAAAGAACCAATGAATACCGCTTGAAAGAAAATCATACCGTAAATCCGTCAAAAATTAATTCGTCCAGTTGAATGTTACATTTCTATTTTCGTGTTGGAAGCACCCTGACTTGTCTCCGGAGGAGAAGTATGACCGGGTCTGGGTCCCGTTGACATGCCCTCACTTTCAACCCCGTCTATTTTACCCCATTTAGTAATACTAATGTATTTAGACTGCACTAGTTAACCAAGAATTTATTTGGGGCCGAGGAAGAGCCAACCTTTGCCCGGGGAGCTCTACCCAGCCCACTCAGACACGTCCTGGAGTCTCCTCAACTAGCATTCCCCATCCGCAGCCCTGGGGTATCTGTGCTTTAGGTCTCAGCTCCGGGACAGTCCCCAAAGCCAAAGGCGTTAAGTGTCTTTACTCGCTCCGAACAGCCCAAATTAATAATCAGCCTAACTCGTGGAGGCCTTGAGCCTTCACCCAGAGTTCCCTGAAGGTCCCCAGTGCGGGGCCCGGCTCCTGCGAGGACTTCCTCGTAGGGAGGCCGGCGTGCAGGGACGGTTTCATGGGAAAAGCTGTCGTTTGCTTCTTTCACTTAGAGGGCTGTGGGGAAGGAGGCACGAACCAGCCCTCCCGTCATGGGTTCTCACAAGGGATTCTTCCAGAATCGCAATAGCATCTCTGGCTCTGTCTGCTTGACGTGCATTCATACTCAAATGCTCGCGTTTGCTGCACACATCTCCAAACGCACCAACCCTTGCGCCCCGCGCGGTCTCCGCGCACACTGAGAGCAGAGGTGACCGGGGAAGGCGGCGGAGGTGGGGACAGGGGGTGGAGCCGCTCTCTGGTGGGACACGATCAATCACTTTAAAGTAAAGGGTTCAAAAGTTCTATCCTCCCCTTTGGAGGGGAGAAGACAAGCTCCTCGGGGCCTGCTTCTCTCTGCAGCCCGCGGGTTCCCAGCAGCCGCGCGACGACGGGGGAGCTCGGCCGCCCTTCGCAGGAGCCACTTTCCGGGAGCACCGGCCCGCCCGCACAGCCGGGCCAGGTTTACGGAGCTGGCAGGCAGCAGAGGTTTGGCTCTCGCGGAGAAGCGGCTCTCCCTCCGCACAGGCAGGCTCCCCGCCCGCGAGACCCCGGGCGTGCGCTTTTCCCTTTCTCAGCAAGCGGGAAAGGCCTGCACCGCGAGGCTGGCGGAGCGCGGGCGGCCTGGCGGCACCGGGCCTCCCCGAAACCCGAGCTCCCTGCGACCTGCTCTGCAAGAAGGGGCGGAGGAGGGTGCCAGCAAGCCATCCTGGAGGCGGGCCGTGCGAATTCCTCAGAAAAGCCCCTCTCGACAACACCTAAACCTTTCAAAAGACGTGGCTCTGCCCTTCCTCCCATTCTGTGGCCATCCATCCTGTCCCCTCCCCGCCACCCGGCCTGGCCCTCACCTGCGACCTTGCCAGGGGCCTAGCCACCGCTTTTCTTCCCCACCCCCGCTTTTAAACTCCATCTCTTCCCTGACCTTTCCAAGGCCTCGGCTAGGGTAGCCAGGGTGCTGCAGAGGAAATGAAATTGTTCTGGAGATTACAGTGGGGCTGTTGGCCAGGAGAAGTACCCCCCCCACACACCTCTTTTTCTCAGGCTTCCAATGTTAAGTGCAAACTTGTATTTCCCTTCACACGAATAGACAAATTTTCTCGCTTATTTGCAGTTTTGCAAAGTTCTACACACAGATCAGTGAACCTTAAGTGCCCTTTTTCAGGCCCACATTGTGGAGGTTTGTCAGGGTCCCTGGGCAGTGAGCATAGTGACAGGTGAATCCAGCAGCCCCAGGGGAAGCCAGACCTAACCCCCAAGACTTACAATAGGGCAGGGGCCCAAAAGCTCCCCAAGCAGCTTCGTGCAACAGGTACCCTACAGCAAGGCAGGCTTTCAGGATCCCAGAGCTTAGGCTCTGGTGCAGAACTTGAACCTCGGTGATGTGAGACAGAGTCCCCACCTGCATCTTTTCCCCCCAGGGGATTCCTTCTCTCCAAAGTACCCCCTCAGTCACAGGAGAATCTCCGCACCCGGAACCACCTGCCCAGACACAGCCAGCCTTCATTTGGGCCTCAGCTGTCCCTCACAGCGTAAGTCCACTGATGCTTTCAACCTGCTTGTCCTTCCTGACATGACTTGAGGCGAAAGACAAGGAGAAGCAGAAGGGGAAGAGGAAGACGAAAGTCAAGGAGATGCAGAATGCAGAATAGAAGTCCAAAGGGGGGACCATAGCAAAAACAGAGCAATTCCTCTCTTGTCCAAATCGCTGCTGAGCCTTTCCCACACTCAAGAAGAGAGAGAACTGGGTTCGATAACTCTAGCT
The DNA here is from genome assembly GCF_002007445.2 of Ailuropoda melanoleuca. NCBI lineage: Eukaryota > Metazoa > Chordata > Mammalia > Carnivora > Ursidae > Ailuropoda > Ailuropoda melanoleuca. The sequence continues at coordinate 19,499,381 of NC_048232.1, forward strand.
TCTCAAAATAATTTTTTCAAGGGATATTTTGCTCATGGACCCATCTCTCCCCCCAACCTAAAGAAAGGAAGGAGCCATGTAGGTTTAGGGGAACAAACAGCTTTATAGAGCAGAATGGCCTCCCTGTAGCCAGTCATCATTCCACAGAGAGCCCGGGAGTATCAGGCTGCAGGAGCGTAAGTGCTCTGGTGCACAAGCAGCCTCAGCCTTGACCATGCCCTGGTCACCCCAAATTAGACTCAGAGAAAACAGGGAGGCTTAGGGTTCCTTCTCCTGCCTTGAACATTCCCTGGTAAGATCTTCCCACAGAAACAAAGCTAGTCCCTAGGACCATGCTCCAAGTGGCAGCTGGTCATGATAAGTGATAACTGGGATGGGAGAAGACTGGAAAGACTGGAAGACTGATGGCCAAGAATGGAAGGGGCATTAGAGATATATACACATCTGTTTACTTCTTCCTGACTCTGAGATTCCTCCTCAGACCTTCCAGTCCGTCCTCACTCAGCTACCAGGGCAAAACAGAAATCAGCCTCTGGGTTATCAGAGAGTGGGGGTGGGGGTGGGGGGGATGCCCTTTCCAACCCCGGGCTAGCACATAAGGAAGGATATAATGGGTAGGGAAAGATCCGGCAGAGGGAAAGAGAGGCCTAAGCTGCAGCCACAACCCCAGTCACTCTGAGGAACTCATCCTCATTAAAGAAATCCTTTGTATGGTGCTGCATTTCTTTCCCAGATTTGTGGCGAGTGAAGGAGGAAGCAGCAGGAGCCCCATGCAGGCATCCAGCAGTGTGTCCCCAGCAGCAGACTCAGTATCCCCAGTGTGAAGAGCCCAGGCCTTGCCCATTAGGCTGTGACTGAAAACCGTCCCCCCTGCTCCAAGCTGCCTCTGCAGGAACTACCCCAAATCCCTCAGCAGATTCCTGGACTGAGAGAAACACAGTTCATAGCATGAATGTCTACCGAGCTAGATCTGGTAGAAGAAAAGAATAGAAAATTCCACCCAATTCTGAAATTGCTCATGAAATAATGTGAGGTAGTGGGTATTGGTGGATGTGTATATGACAGTTTCATACTTTTGGCCGAGGGATGACATTGCAAAAGTATTTCTCCCCTCCATAGCACCAAAGGCGGTTTTATGTCCCGCTATTGTGAATCCACCTTCTGTAAACCATATTGTGCATTTTCCCCTGGATTTTAATGAAACAAGAACTGTGCAGAAGCAACTGCTTTGTCCCAGAGCTGGCTGACACAAAGACTAATACACAGCAAAGGAGCAGCCCCTTCCAAGACGTACTCTTCTCTGACTTGGGAGGAAGGCTGCTAGAGTGACCCGCCATAATCGTGGTTGATATTTAATCCTCCTTAGTACAAAGGCCCATCTTTTCACTATTGCAGAAACACCACTGCGATATGACTAGCCTTTCGAGTTATATCCCAAACCAAGAATCCAGACTTAGACTTGGATTGTCTAGGCCTCTTCTAACCTGAACAAAAAAGATCGGAAGAAAATCACTTTTTTTTTCCTTCGCAACAAAGCATTCCTAATCACTTCAGCTTGTTGGAGAATTTTTATTCCCGTGTCCACTTGGGGTATTGAAATCGATCGCTGCAATATTTAATATATAACACTCCCAGGGTCATTGCTCTCCTAAGACTGAATTCTCTCTCCCTCATGCCCTCACCTCAGCCGGGTTGCTACCCTCCCACTCCCATCTGTCCAGGCCCTCTGTTTTTCTGTCCACATAACGCCTTTAATTTTCAGCCCAGCCCAGCAACTTCACGTGTATTTTGTTTTCTGGTATGGAAAGTACTGAAAGCTCTAGGCAGCACTGCACTTAAAAGGGAAAATGAGGAGCTCAGTAGATTGGAGAAAATTAACCTGCCACAAACAACCTCATTAAAGAGCTGCCTACCAAGAGTTAAGAATTAATAGCAAAATGGATGGGGGGAAAAAAAAAACCTTGAGTGAAGAGACCTTAAAACCGCTTTCCCTGAAAGGTGCATAATTTACAAGCCCAACCTAACATTCAGTTTTATTTCCCCTTCCTGGTGACCTGTCCCATAACCTTGTAATCCACTGTGGGGGCATTTTTTTCTCTTTGGTCCCTTTCTTCTTTTCACACACCCATAGGTTTGCAAGTCCAAATACTTTCTGATATTTTTGGTTCAAAAATGCACCTAAATTGTTTGGGGCCTTTTAATTTAGAAAGACACTTTAAGAGACTCCTGGAATACCCTTTGGGAATTGTTAGATGATTTGAAGAGTGCCCTTAAAAGAATTGTGTTTGGATAAGAGGGGGTGTGGGGGAATCATGCAGAAAGAAGCATGAAAAACTAGAGTGAGGACATTTTGTAGATTTAATGTTTCAATGGTGCTGTGCTTTATTTTGCACATGAAGTTCAAATTTAAGTAAAGCCCATGTATATGGGCTGTAAGTTGCTTTTCTAATGTTTTATTGGGCATTGTATTCTATATTGGCATTTTATATGCATAATCTCATTTCAATGCAGAGCCGCATACTAAATCCTGGGGCAAGCAGATGAGAATGCAGTATGGATATTACACTCAATTTCATTGGCTTCAATGAGACTTTGCACATCGCGATTTCCATTGTAATGGCTTATCTTTGGCTAGAATTTTACACATTGACATGCTATTCCTTTGGCCCAGAATCCTGAATGAAGAAACTGTCAATGGAACAGCCATAATGATTCCATTCACATTATAGCAGGTAACAGGGATCAATGGTCCTAAGACTATTTATAAAAGATTTCCTGTGGGGTTTTTTTTCCTCAATTATTTTTGCACTTTTTTCCTTGAAAGAGATCACATTTAAAATCAACGTTGGAGTATACACTCAAGTATTGGTTCAAAACAGTAAGAGATAGGAAATTCACAATCAGGTTGCTTCAATTCATCTAGAAATCTTCCATTGTGTCAGAATATTATATGTAGTCCACATGTTATGTAGGATCAGATCCTATTCAGATAAACCAGCTAGAGATTGATACAAAGGACAAGATTTTAGAAGCTCTGTTAACCTCCCTAAATCTACAAATTAGTTTTATTTTCCTCCCATTTAATTTATACAAAATAAGTTCTATTTTCCTCCCATTTAGTAGTAACATTAAATTACAAATGGCAGGCTGAAATTGTATAAGATAATACGAAATTTTGATATTTTAGGGGAAACAGATGTTTCTGAGGTCATTTTTCTATAGAAGATGGCAGGAGCGTGTAACTACTTTCCTAATTGACTTTTAAATTTACAATACATAAAGATGTACAAGGATTTAAAACACACACACACACACAAAGATTTAAATATTCTTATTTTCTTAAAATGACATGAGCAGCAAAACAATTGGACAACCAAATGTTAACCACGTTCTTCTATGTAAAAATGTTCCTCATTTAGAAGGGGGAAAAAAGTATTACCTCTCTTTTTAAATTCAGATGAGAAACACGCTGGTGGGAGTGATGTACACCCTTTTAATTCTCAATCATATACGTTTAAGGTTGTTCTTTTTAAAAATCTTTATTATTAACAGAAAATATCAAAATTGGCTTTCTGAAGACCAATTTGCCACATGATGTATAACACTTGGAACAAAATTAAAAGCATCTCTGCATTTGCATCTGGCAATGTACTACATGTTAGAACCATAGCCATGTGTTTATGGAGTTGAGCTCTCCTGGTCTTGAGATACACTCTATTTTTTATGGCCTAATAGGAATAGCTCAGCACATGCAGGACAAGAGGCTGGAAAGCCCTGGCCTCTCACCCAGCAAGGAAGCTCAGGGTCACCGGAGGCTCCCACGCTGCCTCTATCAGCACTGGTTTAAGGCCAGATCTTACTCTCCTTCCATCTCTGGAGAAAGTATTGCTAACTACTGGGTGCAAAGATTAGGTAGGAGGCGGGGAAGAAAAGGAAAGGCTGAGAAAGTGGGAGAAGAGAAAAAAAGAAGATGAAGGGAAAAGGTAAATAAACCTGGTCATGGCCATTTCTACTATACCAGACAGGTTTTACTTTGAACAGATATAATATCCAGGCATTTGAAAGCTTAACCATACACTGGTCTGCATATTTGGGTCCAATGTAGAGGCAGAAAACTAGTCTTCCACATTTGCCCCCACGGACAATCAGGGTATTCATTTGAACAGAAGGAGAAAAAAAGAGAGGGTGACAGAAACATGGGGGAAAATGAATGAAAAATGTGTCTTTATTCCTGAGAGATCCAAGAATCTAGGTCCTTTCCAGTCCTTTCAGAGATGGAAAGCCTTACCTACTGACCAAGGAGTAGCTTCAAGATCTCTTACAGGTTTGTGTCGTTTCTAACTTTCACAGGAAAAAAGGAAGGCTGTTGCCTAAACTTAGTGCAGTCTCTCTTCTATACTGTTTTTCCTCTCTATTGCTCATCAATTATCACAAGTATTGTGTTGTTCCTGGAGCTGACTTAAACTGATTTGAAAATAACAATGGCAATTATATTCCAATTTTAGTGCCCAACATGTGCTCGTCCAACAGCCCAGTCTCCAGGAGACCTGAGTTTGTCTGTTTGTTTGTTTTGATAGCTTGGGGAAGAGGACAGGCAGCGACTCAGACAGTTTCCCTTCTGTTTCTCTCCACTTCCTTCTGAGCATCCTGACCAGGGAGGGCCCTTGCAGACCTGTGAGCAGTTGCTCTCTGCTAGACTGGCAATATTTTAGGGTCTAAGTCTATTGACTGCTAAGCCTCTTCCATCCAAAAGGGTCAAACACAGACATATTGATAGCACTGATTAGATGAATAACTGGATCTTACTGGAGAGCCTCTAGGCTGCCTGCCACTCTCTCTCCACCTCCTTCTGTCTTGCTCTAGTCTCTGAAGTAAAGGACGATCCCAACAGCAGGAGCTAAGGAATAGGGATACCCTAGCATCCTAAGTACTTGGCCTGTTTCTCCTGTAGATGTTCTTTTCAGACTACCCCGACACACACACACACACACACACACACACACACACACACACACAAACACACATCTGCTGGCAGCAGCCTCTCCTAATTCTTTTTCGAAATCTCTCTCCCTCCACCTCTCTGGCCTTCCCGTCCCTTGCAAGGGGACAACTACTGCCCTTCCCCCAGTTAGACACCAGTCAGCCCCGCAGCCATAGCGGCAGCCGCAGAAGAATAGAGAGCTCGCTGTGCCAAACATCCCGGCTCTGGGCGAAGAAGTGGTAGGAGTCAAGCAGTGGTCCAGGAGAGCACTGCTCCCCACAAGCAAAACATTTATGCAACTGGGCAAAGGTTTTCCGAGCACCCACTATGGGAATTTTAGGTGCTGCTGCTAGGTCCTAAAAAGAGCCGGGTGGGGGGAAAAGGAGGAATGGCAGTCAGCAGTGCAAGTATGAGAGGAGCCCCGCATGGAAGCCATTGACTGGGGTTTAACTCCATACGTTTTGGGGTCGTGTTTTTCCAAACAAACTGGAGTGATCTTTAGGGAAAGCCAAATACACATGATGAAAACATCCTGTTTTGAGAAGCAGGAACGGTGGAACCACAGTGACTGCCCACGAGTGTGTCAATCAGCCAGCAAAGGGGCTTGGGAGCCCAAGGCTTGAATTTGGTGAATTCGTGCAATTTGGAGCTTTTCGACTTAGTATTGATCCCTAAACTCAATTTTGAAAACAGTCTCCATCGCAGAAGTGTGGGTTGTGTTATCCCAGTATCTGCACTCATCGATTGGGCTAAAATAAAATGCATCATATGCGCCTCAAAGAAGGAAGAGGCAGGGACAGTCACAAGAGGAATAGCAGAAAGTGCATAGTTAATATGGGTTGTACACGAATCCGCGAAACAAGTGCCTTAAACCCAGGGGGATTTCACATAATAGCTAATTTGGTGAGAAAGCGAGTGTGCGGAAGAGGAGGGCCATCTTAGAAAGCCAGGAAGATAGGGAAGATACAGGTTTTTCTGACTGGAATTAACATTTCCTTGTGATTTGCATTTGCTAATGTCCAAACCCTTACGTACAGTCCACCTAACCCAGGCTTCCCCCGCGCCCCACACCCCCAATGTAGGCTCACGAAGAAATTCTCTTCGCTCTCGCTGCACTGCCAGAGCTCAAAGGCTGCAGAGAGCCTGCTGCTGCTTTTCCCCCGATCCACCGGGTCTTCAGTCCTGGGAAGGCCGCGGGGCCGAGCCGAGGGAGGCGCTCTCCGTCTGCCCTCTCCAGGTCTGCAAGACCCGGCGGGGGCCTTGCCTCAAAGTTAATCAAATGAACCCAGCGCCTGCCTGGTTTTGCCCCTACCCTTCCTGGGTCCCAACTGACTGGAAAGAGAATTGGAGAAGATGGGAAAAGGAGATAAGAATATCTTATCCCAGACTAAAGAAGAAATCCCTTTCCTTGACACACACACACACCCCCCACACCCCCCCAAAGCCTTTCCTCCGATTTCTCCAGTTTTCTGAGTCCATTTCAGGTGAGAGAGAGAGAGAAAGAGAGAGAGAGATCGCGCGTGAGAGAGAAAGGAAGAAAGAGAGGGGGAGAGAGAGGGAGAGAGACAGCTTTTAAACAAAAGACGAGGAGGCGCAGGCAGGGGTCTGGAGCTCCCCTTCGAGGGCTGCTCGGCCCGTAGCCCCTCCAGTCCCCCGACCCGGCTTCTTCGGGCGTTAGGCAGGCTTGGCCCAATCGACCTGAGCCCGAGCTGCACGCGGCTGGAGAACTGGAGACAATGCCCCAGCACCAGTTCCACCCCAGCGCGGCTGGAGCCGGCGCCTGGGCCGGCTGGCCTGTGGCCGAGGGCTGCGTGACCGGAGAGGGGCGCCGGGCCCCGCTCCCTCCCCGCGGCCCTCGCCGCCTGGGTCGCCCCGGCGCTCCCGATCTCCTCGTCCCACTTAGCAAGCTGCTCTTGGGGGCCCGCGAGTTCAAAACACGCCTTCTCATTAATTAAAGCCTGGAAAACCTCGCCACTTCCCTCCCAGGCCGAGTCACCGTCTCCAGAGGTCGCCTGGGCGCTCTCGGCCCGCGTCCGCGCTGGGCCTCGGAGGCCGAGCGGCCATTTACTGCCCTCTGATTGCGCCGAGGACCAGGTTAGCTCATAAAGCCTTTCACACTCAACAATGGGGATTTTCTCAACAATTAACAAGAAACAACATAATAAAGCCATTTACAAAGACCTTGCTATTTACTATAAATTAGGCACTCTTTAAGAGACCAGTGCGTAATTTCACACACTTTACAACTGGGGCTGCATTTTAAACACCCGGGAAAACAAGCTTGTTGCACTTTCCTGTGACCCATCTGCGGCGCACCTCTGTTCCCCCTCTTCCTCTAGGAGCAGCTTTGTTTGCACTGCTGCACTCCAACCTCCCCAACCAAGGGTGGTTTTCCAGGTCACTGTCTCACGTTTCCCGTTTCCAGGTCATCATTCCACTTCCAGAGGCACTGAGAGGTTCCAAGGACGGGAACCACGGCGCCAAGGAAAGCAAGCCTTGCCCCATCCCATTTCCCCCCTCTTTGGGAGTTCTGCAGGGCCCTCGCCTGCGCACCGGAGCCCTCCCCAGACTCCCGGCCGCAGGTCCTGGGCCACTTCCCAGAAGGCGTTCACAGCCATGCTGGCTGGCCCAGTGTGAAGCCTCATCTCTTTGCCACTTGCGTTCCACACACGCATTTTGGAGACCTTGGCCAGCCCTCCGCCCAATGCAAAAAAGCTGGGCCCCATTTGCCTGGGACAGAGAGATGAGGCCTGGGCGAGAAGGTGAGAAATGGCTAGGCAGTTGTGTGCGTGTGCCGGGGTGGGAGATGACTTCAGAACACACAAAAGGAGCGCAAAGTGAGAGGAGGCGGTCCAGTCCCTAAGGACCGGCCGCGCGCCCTGTCGCCCCTGCTCCCGGTGGGCCTGTCCTTGAGGCCACTGGGATATGAGGCTGCGTGGAGAGGAGCTGGGGGCCTCGCGCCCAGGGGTACGGCCTCTTCCGCCCCGGGGAGCCAGTAGGTGACAAATTCAAAGGAGAGCAAGATCTGGGCGGGGGAAAAAAGTCACAAAGAAATTTGTTTGCCACCATGCAAAATGGCGGCATTTAAACATCTTTCTGGTGCCCATGGCCCAGGCCCGAGAGCTAAGAGATGCCCTGAGTCAGCACGGTGGCCACAGTTTGGCACCTAGGTGGAAGACGAGGGGGAAAGGGACCCCGAAACCCCTACGCTCCCCCCCCACACACCCGGCCGGCCCTTTCGCCGGCTCGGTCGTCCCCTGCCTTCCCTTCCAGCCCGCCAGTCCCAAGCCCCGCGCCAGCAGCCCCTGGACACTGACCCCTGTTTACAAACACAGCCCGGGGGCGGGGTGGGGCCGGCCGGAATGCAGGCTGGCGGGGTGGGGGAAGGCAGCTCGCTCTGGAGGACGCCACCAGCAGAGAGGAACGAGGAGTTGGTGCGAGAGAGCGGGCCCGGCAGCTGGAAAGGACTGAACGCCTTGTTTTTGAAACTGTCAATTCCCTCAACCCCTATTGTGAGGGCTTCATGCAAAACATCTCAGGCCTTTTAAAGTAGGAGCTTGTGAGGCCGCCACAGTTTGAAAAGGAGCGAGAGAAGAGCGGGGGCCTAGGGCATGGGCAAAGAATGATAGCTGGGCCCCCTCCTTTTTTTTTTTTTTTTCTCAAAAAAGGGCCCGCCAAACAGGTAAAATGCAGCCCTCCCCCAACCTCCTACATCTTCCCTAAGTCCCTACCCCCAGGCTAGTTTGCAAAAATGCCCTTTGGCCTAGGGAGCAAATCAAAACCAAAGCTAGCATTAAAAATAGTTCTTTCTTCCAGGGAAGGGGAAAGTCCTGGGGAAGACCTGGGTGACCAGGGATACTCCCTAAGGTGGATGCCCTGTTCCTTCTTGTCAATTTCCTGAGGTTAGTTGTTGGGGAGCCTTTAATTTTTCCCCCTAGTTTGGCTCTAGGAAACTCCCTTTTCACATCCTTTTTCAGCAGGAAGTTATTTTCAAGGTGAAGCAAAACTCACCACATTTTCTATCTTTTGTAGATACTAATGCTTTATTTTTTTTTAAATGTGAGGGTTTTGTTTTTGCTTTTACCATGGAGGATTTTTGTTTTTTTCTGAAAAGAAAAAAAATACTTTTGAGGAATTAGTCTATATCTTTTCCTGCATTCAAACAAAACTATCATTCTCATATCAGGTAGAAACTTCCAATTCTTGTGACCGAAACTTTGAAAAATTTCTAGACCATTGAAAGTCACCCAGACACAGATAAGATAAAAATCCACATAACAGCCCATCTAGTTTGTGTTATTGCTGTTTAGTGGTGGCTCCTTGTTGTTGATTTTAAAATAAACAACCATTATTGAGATTACTGCACTGTAATCAAGTAAGCCAGTAGAAAAGAACACCCACTTCAAAAAGTAAATAGTTGAGAAAAAGCAAGCTGCATTTTCTAAGAAGGCAGATGGATAACCTGACTATGGAAGACAGAGTACACACATCTCTTTAAAAAAAATAATTCTTCATTTCAGAGTCTTATCAGGAAACTATTTTTACAGGAGACCAAAAATAAGCTTGTTTCCCCAAAAAGTCAGAGAAGGAGCCCTTTCCTGTATTTTCCTTCTGTTTGTGAGTGTTGAGCTTTAGACATAGGACTAAGTGACTCTGGAACCATGTAGTGCCTTAAAAAAAAAAATGCTATCACCTGAAAACATTTATATGTAAAAATGCAATCGACCAATGGAGGTAACTTTGTTTTTCTCTCAATAAGGCTTAACTTTTTGAACAAATGGGACATTTACAGCATCTTAGAAAATCTAGATGTTGTCATTAATCATAAAACAACCAAAATGAAAAAAACTGTACTGAGAATAATTCCCACAGCAGAATGGGAAAACAGCTAAGGGACTACCAGAAATTGAAAGAATACCTTGTATTTGTAAGTTACTGAACACTATTTGGTACACTCTCTTAACAGAAGCCCCAACTCAGGTTTTGCTGTGGTTGGCTGGCTTCTTGTAGTACTGTGGGGTGAAATTTGTGTTGACTATTTAATTTCTTTCCTTTTGATGGTATCACTCTGGAATGCCTCGGCCTCCATGCTGCTCATTCTCCACTCCTATAAACTGAAACTATTGATTCTCTGAGGGCTGGAGACCAAGTGTCAAAGCTGGAAGCCCATATTTTATGTCAGAAATTCCATAGGGTATATTTGTTTTAAATTGTGCTTATTCCATCTAGCAGTCCTCCCACACCCAAGATCTGTAGGCTTCAAATATATTCTAATTTATAATATAGGAACAATGATTCCATAGACAGCAAGAAAAGTACTAGCCTAAATGTAGTAGTCATCATACTTTGAACTCTCTTGACTTAGCAGTAATTAAAGAATAGAAATTACAGACTGCCAGTGTGTGCATGTCACACTTTTTACAGATTGATTTTGCAGGACAAATCACTGCACCCAAATTCTGTATGGCCTTCCAAAGAGGAAACTCAGACTGAGAAGCCAATTGTTCAGCTTTCTGGGGGCTTTCACTGTAACTTGTACTGGCCTTTGGAATTATACACAAGCATGAATTCAAAGATAACACCCCCCAATTTTTGCTTTGACCATATCTATCATCCCAATAAAAAAAGGATCCAGTGAACCTACATCTGGCAACATTCAAGAAGGAAAGGAAGGGAGGCAGTTCAAAGCATCTGTTTACTTCATCCAAATGTATTTGGATGCAGGTATTCTCAGCCCCTGTCCTTTACAGTAAGAGTAAAACCACAGAGCATATACAGCAATTAGAGCTGAGACCATCCAGATCTATCTGAAACATTTATAGACAAAAGAAAATTTTCAAAGGGAGTAGGAATTAGAAGGTTCAGGGCAGAAAGAAAAAAAAGACCGAATTTCCATGAGAAATAGTGACTAAATTCACACAGTAAACATCTCATTGATGTTTTGTTTTGTTTTATGATTTATGATCTATAGATGTAACTTCTGAGGCTTAAGATGGCACAGATCTGAGATGCATAATTAACTGGACAGACTAAGGGAGGTGGACCAAAAGTTATTAGATTTAACTTCCATTAAAATAGCAATTGATCTCTGCTCCACTTTCTTAAACCTGAAACTTTTTGCACTTGATTTGCAACAAGTTTGTAAAGTTTTGTTGTTATTTAGAAAGAAATCCAGTGTTTTACACAGAATCTGACTGGCCTCATCACGTGGTATTACAACAAAACACTGCACCCAATAAATGCATTTCTTTCAGGCAAAAACATTACAAATGAAAATGTCAACAAAACCATTCATTCCTGTTAACCGTTCTTCAATCTGGAATAAGTAGAAATGTATGGAACCAGGAATTTTAAACAGTGTTTTTAATTGAAAATAAAGCTAAAGCATGCTTTTCAACAGTGCAAATTTCCATAATTTTGATTTACTGCTTCCGTCATCACAACATAGTACACCAGCATGGCCCTGACCAAGGGCTAGACCCTAGCCATTTGCATGTTGAACTACTTTGATTTTAAGTGCAAATATAGATAGTCACCTCTGATTGTCACTTGCAGTAGAAACTCTCCTGCTTTATTCACAGGATGGTCTAAAAACAGAAGTTTAGAGAGATGCAGAAAAAGTAAAAGGTAATAAGATCCTAGTGCCTGAGTTCTGGTACCAAAGAGCCCTGAAAGAACTGTAATTTTTATTTGGGATATTCCTACAACTCTGACCCATTTTACTTTTCTTGGTTGTATTTACTGCTTTGTCACTAGGAAGAGTCAGACCATAAAATATCCTGCTATTAAGAGAACTACTTTGTTTTTGCAAGTTTGAGGAGTCAAACTTGAGGAGTCAGACCGCAAGGTAAGCAGGACAATAGTGAGTAAGAGTCACCTTATTTAAAACCTTTGGGTGAGAACACAAAAAGGACTTTTCCAATTGCAAGGAGTATCTGTAAAAGTAAAATCACATCCTTTACGCCCCCAAAAAGCAATCTCATATTTATTTTACTCAGTATATATGAGGCAGCTTTTACCAGCATTCAAGCAGGACTCCCCAATCTTTCCACTCAAAAAAAGAAAGGAAGGAAGGAAAGAAGGAAGGAAGGAAGAAGGAAGGAAAATTAAGTGCAACTACTCTTGGAGAAGGAATGAGGGGAGGAAAAGGAAAAGATATCCCACAAACAAGAGCTCCAGAAAAGAACATTTTGGGCTCACAGAAACTTCTTTCTACCTCACTGTGTAACCATGTAACCTAACAAACTTTCACTGAATTAACAGTTACACTTTCAGGTCTGAAATCTAGTGCATAAACTTAATGGCTCATTGTAATATTTATTATTCAACCTTTTGACATTTATTTGTAGCAGTTGAATTGAGGTACCGGGTGCATTATTAGCATTGAAACAGTAAAGTGTTCCAGCTCTACCTTAATAACTGAGTTTTACTTGAGTCTTTAGCCTGAAGTAGTCTGTGGAATGTAAACCAACCCTTCTCCCACCCCGCCCCCACCCTACTCAAAAAAAAAAAAAAAAAACCCGCAATGGGAAAAAAGTAATCCGATTTCTGTCTTCAAAATGCGATAAACCAGGGCTCCAAAAGGGGTGTAACACATTAATGGACTTGTACAAACCATCCTGTGCCGTTTACAACAAAAGGAAGGTAATAGGGTTCAAGAAAATATCTTCCAAAACACTTTTATGAATTAAATTTCCTGAATTTGTGACTAGGTGGAAGAGGTATTGCAGAACCGCCCAGCTGCCATTTCCATATAGGATGGGCCTTGTGAGGAGGTTGGGAATCCTTAGTGGTGTTTAAGGAATACGCCGGCCACAAATCCCCATCCTTCCCAATAATGAGTGATGGTGGACAAGGAAAATTTGCCATGAAATTAAATGGCCTTTTCACTGCTGATGCTACATTGCTGGCTACCTTTTTGCGTCTGTTTATAACTGTAAAATCATCCAGTGTTCCTTCATGTGTCTCAGTTTTACCTGTAGGACGAGGACTTCTAGCTGATTTCAAATTTGGTTTGACTGGAGGAGTCTGAAGTACAGGTCGCTTTCCCAGGACTAGTGTCCGGTAATTTTTTCTCACCCTGGCACCAAATTTATATTCCCCATCCTCAGGTTTTGGAGAACCTAAAGTGCATGAAAGGCCCTGACTCTGAGCCAGTGGATTTAAGGAAGGAGTTTCTTTTTCAGGGCATGCAAAACCTTCTTCCTTGGCTGTGGTGAACAAGGCGTCCTCTTTACCTTCAGTCACACTGTAAAACTCACCCTTTGTATCATTGCACTCACACTTAAGCTGATTTGTAATAAGGTCAGGTTCATATTCTTCATTAGCACTACTGTCTTCTACTTTGATTTTAATATTGTGCAGAAATGGCAAGGTCTTGTCTCCTGGGTTAGCGTAGGGAGTCTCAGCTTTCGTTGCTGCTCTTGCTGCTGCACCCACCTCAGAATCAGTCTGTGAAGAGGACAAATCCGTAGCAAATTCAGCACAATGAGGGATTTTGGAATCTTTCTCTGAATTTGCTGCTGCTCCTGAAGAATCATTATTTAAGAACCTAGCAGCTATTGTGCTGTTATCTGCACAGTGTGTAGTAGGACTTGCTTGTAGGCATTTCCTTGCCTCTCGGAGTATTCTTTGTTGTGGAAATGCATTGTTTGTCTTTGGGCTAGGTGAAGAGGCCCCCTCGGCCAGGCAGTTAATTGTCAGGTCAGTTCTCTTTACAGTACTGGAAATTTCAGAGTGTGGGAATGTAATCTCAGAGACCCTATCGTTCCTTATCTCTGCGAAACAACTCCCCAGGCTGGCCGGGCAGTACACCGGAGACGCTTTGGGGGCCCAGCCCTGCAGATTCCACTCCTCCGGCGACTCCGCTTTGACACTACTCTTGAGGTCGGGAAGTCTGCCGGCATCCTCGAAAGCAGCGGGTTTGGTTGCAGCGGCGGCGGAGGCCAGATGGTACAAGAAGTTGGCCTGCGCCTGCACGCTGGGAGGCTTGCAGAAGCTGGTGCGTCTGAAACGGATGCTCTGCACTGACACTTGGCTGGAGCCGGAGCTGGAGTCCGACTCCGTGGACGAGTCCTCCTCCTCCGAGCTGACTTCGCTGGAATCCGAGGCCCCACTGCCCCCCTCCTCCTCCTCCTCCTCCTCTTCCTCCTCCTCCTCCTCTTCTCCCTCCTCCTCCTCTTCCTCCGAGGACACCGAGTTGCTGGAGCTGGACAAACTGGAGCCAAAATCGGAGTCGTTGGCTGCATGGTCCGAGTAGGAGCTGGACTCCGAGTCGCTGCTACAACTCTCGGGAAAACTGCCGAGATGGGGCTGAGGCCGGTGGTGATGCGGGGGGTGGTGATTCGGCGGCGGCTGCTGGGCCCGGTGGTGGTGGTGGTGGTGGTGGTGATGGTGGTGGTGGTGGTGGTGGGGAGGTGTGCAGAAGCTGTTAACCAGATGAAACCTCTCCAGGCAAGTGGCCCCGGCGGAAAAAAAAAAAAAAAAAAAAAAAAAAAAAAAAAANGCAGTTTCATAGTTTAGAGAGGGTTTGCAAGGCGAGCGCACGATTTCCGGATAGTGCGAGCCCGGGTATTTGCTAAAAATCTGAGGTAGATGGGCGGCGGGGCGCGCGGCGGCGGCGCCCGGGCGCGGGGACTGCGCGCTGATTGGCAGGGGCCGCGCGGCTCCGCTCAGGCCCCGCCAAAGTTGGTGCTTGTCCTTCCAAAAACCCGGGCGGGGGCTGGCGGCGGCGGCGGCGCGCTCTGGCGGCGGCGCCTTTGTGGCCAGGGCCCGGCCGACCCTCCTGCGCTTGGTCTTGAGGACACGCTCGGTTTTGCAGGAGGTGTAGAGCGCTTCCACGTCTTCCCGAGAGATGAGCGTGCATTTGGCGGCGTGGAAGGCGATGCTGTTGATTGCCTTGAGTTTCCGCAACTCCTCCAGATCGCAGTGGTGCTTTTTCACTTTCAAATGATCCATGCGCTTGTGCACGGTCGTCCTCGGGATGTTTTTCAGCAGATCCGTGAAGACTTGGGAGAGGGCAAACATTTGCTTTCCTTTAATGATGAGGTAGCCGAGCCTCACGCCATCCACCTCTTCAAAACCTGACTTCAGGTCTCCCATCTCGGGCACTAAATGATCCCCACCATTTGCAGTAAATATATACGTGACGCATACATACACATGTATATATGTTAATCCTCCACCAGATGCTGCGTGTGTCTCAAGGCATCCTGCTAATAAAATAACAAAGACTGTTATTCCCGGCGAAGGGAGTGCCAAACTCTAGGCGAAATTATTGGAAAAAAAACCAAAACAACAACATGAAATTACACTGACTTGATTCTTGCTTTTTTTTTGGTTTTCGTATTTTTTTAAAAAGAGGGAAAAAACCATCCGGTTTCTGATCTGCCAGTGTGTTGGTCTAAGTCCCCGATGCAGATCAGTACCTGGGCCCCTCTATTCCTTCCTTCTCCATTGGAGCACTATGATAATGGAATGTGAAGGGAGAAAGAGAAAAGAAATGCAGCTGCTATTCCCGCCGCTGCTTTAGCTACAAATAAAATGACAGAGTGAAGTGAGCTCGTCCGGAGACACCTTCATCAATTAATTCCCCTAAAGCCAGCGCTGATTGGACACTCCTGACAGGTGATGCAATAAAAATTGATATTCCACCCCTTCCCCCCAAAATCTCCCACTAATTAGCATACCCTTATACTGCCACCTCCCCTCCCAAAGTAAATAATACAGTCGGTATATAAATCTTTCCATTAAACTATCGGAGCCCAGAAACAGCCTGACTCACAGACTTCATCTGAACCAGTGTGTGTACGCTTTAAAAAAAAAAAAAATCCCTGTATATTCGCCTTTAAAGGAATATTGCCTATTTTTTCTTTATTTGCATTTTACCGCTGCAGCTATTATAATTTCAAAGAAAAGCATTTTAAAAACATTATCAAGCCTAAATAGACATACCCCACCCCCTTTTCCTTTGGAAAATGGAGCTTAAGCGAAAATGTGCAGAATAGCCTGGTATTTCCCTTCTGGGAGTGGGAGAAGGAGACCGGCTGGGAGCTCCAAAGTTAAACCCGCGCAGTGAACCACCCCAGTACAGACTTACGTTTTGAATTTCTCTCGATTTTCCTTTTTTTTTTTCCCCCTGAAATGCCTTTTACAACCAGAAACAAAGTTATTTGACCAAGGAAGCAGTTCAAGGCTCCAGCTCCGAAACACTGTAACAATTCAACTGGATTTTGGTTCTCTGCTGGGGGGTGGGGTGGGGAGGAGGTAGTTTCACGTCAGACCCATAACAAAGCATAGATAAGCCAGAAATGTGTACACTTTTCACAATTAACCAGGCTGGATTGGAGGCGGGATCGTCCTAGAGTCCCCACCTCAGTCTTTGCCAGGGTCCTGTTCACGACAGGTCAGAATTCCAGGGAGCGGATTGTTTCTGCAGCAAAGAAAAGAAAATGTAAAACGCCCAAGGTGCTTCCAGAGGTTTTACGTAATAACGATGTGAAGAAAGTGCTGATGTACGACGCAGACTATTTCAGTGGTCTATGATGCTTTCGGTTGGTAGTTTAAATGAATCTTCCACAACTCTCATTTTTTCCATGAAAGTCAAGCATCTGCTTTAAAAAAAAATCACTTTGGATGAGTATCAATGTTGTTTAACCTCTTCTTAGTCAAGTTAAAGCATATTTTGGTGTCATTTCCAAGAATATCCAAAATATTGCCAAATGAGACAAGGGTCTTCCCAGCTGCATTACCAGGATCCCAAGGTGGTTTGTTGGCTCCTTTGCAAAATTCGGCAAAATCTTCTTAACTGTTCGGGGTTTGCAACTACAGCATAAATGCAACCCAGGCATTTATATGTTTCCTTGTTCCTCCAAAAATAGACACATCCGTGTGGTTAAAAGAATAAACGGATATTTCTGAGCCTGCAAGAAAAGAATTGTACAATAATTTCTTCCTTCCCATTCAGAAGTTCCAGTTTCCCCTGCTCTGGTCTGGCTAGCACAAGCAGGTATGGCTCAAAATAAAGAAAGAAAGAAGAAAAAAAGATAAAAACAGAGGAATCAGACTTACAAAAAGGTAGTTTGCATGAAATCTCAGCCATAGTTCCCCACCCCCACCCTCATCTCCCCAGTAATTTCCCAGGAATTTTGAAGAGAATTGGGAATTTCAAGAAGTGCATCCGGAAATTAAGGAAGTCTATTTAAGAGAGTCTGTAACTTAGAGGTTGGGATTTGAAAAGTCAGCCCTGGACTACTGTTGCACTCAGCACAGATGTAATCGCCGCTCTTCAACTTAATCAATGTGTGTACAAACCACGATGTCTAGTTCTTGCCTTTGAAATCTAAGGCTAGCATTTCCATCCAAGAAATCAGAGCTACAGCAAATTACATTTTTGTCCCTTGAATGAGAGAAGGATCATTGAATGGATCTCGTGATATTTCAGGCTTTAAACGTAACCGAGAGGCAGCAATGAACAATGCCTCGTCACAGCTAATACCATCCACCGAGTTGGCTTTCTTTTGCATCTGGATCTATCACACCGCGTTTTTCTCTTTCACTTTCACAGGAGGCAAAATGCAAAAGGTTTAAGCAGAAAGCAAAGTTTCCAGAAAAAGCAGATGCTGGTGTTTGTTTTTTAAAGTAGAATGACCAGAGTCTTTCCACTGCCAGCGACAATAATGTCGTTTTAAAATTCCTCCTGATGCACTTATATACTGGCAGCTCTCTTCCTCCCACCCCACCCCCGTCCAATACCCCTCCTCCGGCTTTGAGATTTCGACCAAAGAGTCCAACAGCCAAGAAATAGTAAACTCAGAAAAAGCCTTTGAGAAGACATTACAAAAGGTTGGCTAGAACGTCCTTTTTTTTTTTTTTTTTTTTTCTTATTTAGATTTACACACACACACACACACACACACACACACACACACTCCTACTCCTGCACATGGCAACATGATTTAGTAACCTTTTCAAAATTACCTCTTTTTGCTCTTCCTTCCTCTCTTTCCATCTTTAAAATACTGGCAATGTAGGTGGTTTTAAGAACGTATTCTTAAATACGTATTTTTAAAAATAAACTAAAGGTCCAATCTACTGGGTCAAATAGAGAAAAATAAAGACCAGAGGACTTTGGAAATGTGTCTCTATATACAATTTATGCAAGTATCTTTATATGTACACTCCTACACTTTTACACTTATAGATTTTTAATACTCTTATTACATATCTTTCTTCTTGTCTAATACATTCTTTTGTTCCTTTAACTTCCCCATTATTGTGTGTGTGTGTGTGTATGTGTTAAGGCGTGAGTGTGCGCATTCACACGCATGCACACACACACACACACACACACAGAATGTGACAGACAGCTTTCTTGTGGCCATCAGCACACGTTGCATATCCGGGGTCTTCTCCAGGCACATTGGGGGTCGATCCCGATAAAAAGATCTAGCAGAGACCCCTGAGCGCTCACACATGAAAGGCAGGGGACTTTAAGATGGATTTGCATGCACACAGGGGATTTCGATCAATAGCTACCAACATTTATGGCTTAGATTATTAATGTGAAAGCTGGCCAAAAGAATAGGAATGAAAAATTAAAGGTGTCTGTTATCAATTATGCTTAAAGTTATGCAATAATTTACTTACTTTGCCTGGATGTGCAGATCCAGATGTATAAAGTACTATTCTTCAAAAGCCAGGGGGTTTCTTTGATAAATTTGTTGACCATGTCAGCCGCCTCAACAATCAAAGATGAACCCAATTCAGATGATGGACTGTATTCAAATTCTTTTTTAAGAAAAGATATATCAACTTCTATGTTTCTCAAATGCATATACATATGTTGGCGGATATGCCCAAATTAACATTTATGTGTGTATCTGTCTCTCAGAATATAGAGAATTACTAACTGAGAATTTAGGCATATATATGATAAGCACTGAGTTTGTTAATTACATGTAATTATTTACTCAGTGAGGAATGCACAATCTACTCACTATCATATAAAATATTTTAGTTTTGAAAACAAAACTGGTTGCTAAAGGAAAATCCTCTATGGTAAAAACAGAAGTATATTCTTAATGTCCACTTACTTCTGCATTTGTTGTAAAAAAAAATCAGTACTTTCAGTTTTTAAAGTGATGGGCTATGAAGGTATGAACATATTTGTCTTTACTTATCCTGTATGAATGTGCTAAATTTACCTTCGGATGTTCTATTTTGATTTATTTTCACTGTATTTTATGTTTAAATACCATTGCAATTCAGTCTGACCTCTTTCCTCTGGAGCGAAGTAATGCACACGGCATTTACAGTCTTTTAAATGGTTAGCTGGGAAATGCAGTAGCAATTTGCAGGAGTAGTTTACTAATGGGGAAAGTTCTTTTGAAAACCTGAAGGAAAACCTAAGAGTACTTTTGCATTTCTACACTACAACTGTCATATAATTAAAGTATTGAAGAGCATTAAAATAATCCTCTTCCTTCCAAGCTTTCACCCATACACATATAATTTAAATGAGGATCATCTCCCCACATTACCATCACCACCACCTAACTCTTCACCATATACATTTGTTTTACTGATTGCTGGGCACATTTGTTCAAAGAGAATTCAGAGAGAAAAGACTGAGGGACATCACAAAGGCCTGAACAATGTAAGTATACTGGTTAGAAGAAGAAAAGAAGCCCCTTGTACTGTTAGCCAAAAGTAATTATAACACTTACATATAACACAATCCAACATAATAATATAAAGGCTCACACGGCTGAATTAATTTAGGATATAGGACAATAAAATCTTATGATAATCAACAGTTCCTCACCTAAATTTATCTAAGTTCACATGTTCTCTACTTTTTGGGAGGGGAAATGAGAATGGAGGAGGAAATGCTAAATTAAGGAACAGGTTAAATTATAACTTAGTATATTTTGCTTAATTTTTTTCTTTTTGTTTCATCCAAACAAATCAAGGCAAGTCTCCAAAAGGGCCCATCCTTCTGTTCTTAGGCATTTTAAAATCCTGTTTTTAACAGAAGTTTGGGACACAGAATATATGCCATGTTGTCTACTGACCCATAATCAAAATGCAGTGACCTTCTACCCTTTTTTTGCCCCCTGACCCATCTTGAATTCAATGCAGGCTTTATAAATTTGCAAATCCTTGGAGGTAAAGGGGTTTTTGTGAGGCTTTGTTCTGAAAAAGCCCTTAAGAGTGTACTTTCTAAATTAGACAAAGGTAAAGCAACAAAACCTAGTGGACAAGATTTTATACAGGTGAGCAATAGACAACTCTTTAGATAACATATATTGCAAGCTAAAAAGCAGTTATAAATACAGGAGACAAAAAGGTTATACGCTGCATTAAATTAGAGTGTGGTACAAATCTCTTTCATGATGTAAGAAATGGTTAGGCCACAGTCTTCCTGCTCTCCTCATCTCAAGGGCTGTGGGGGACTTAGTGACCAAGGAAGGAATGGGGGTGGGGGGAAGGGTATAGAGAGAGGGGAGGGAGGGAGGAAGGGAAAGAAAGAGAGGAGTGAAAACTGATCTGAATCTACAGGCACATTCCCTTATCTTTCCTGCTATCAGCCAGTTTAAAGGACACCATAATTATGATGGTGATAAAACAATGCCTGCTTATGTGTGCTGAATAAATAAAGAATGTTTACAGCTAAAGAATCTTTTAATTCCAATTAAACGCTATCAACGAAAAGCCACTTTTCCTACTGCAACAGCCTTTCCCCCCAATTATCTTGTTTTGTTGCAATATTTTCCTATGAGACACCAGGGCTTCTCACAATTGATCCTGAATGTAGAAAAAAAAATCTGAGAAAGTAGAGTTCAATGTTGATATATTAAATAATACACAAATATCAAGACCTACAATTTATTTGTGTGGCCCAAATTTTTGTTTATTTTGCGCAAGGGTCAAACATATAGAAATTGAAGTGATGACACTGAGTGTTGAGGCCTACCTATAGGCTGCTGAAGCCATACAGAAAGTCTGAGCACCCATGAGGGGAGAAGGGAAACATAAGACATGTGGGGCCTGATGGTCTCTGGAAAGGGAATCCTCTGGTTCTGTTCCCCTGGCTTCAGCCCAAATCCTTCTAGGAGCCCTGGAGCCAATCACTGTCTTCCACTGCAGCAGCTACTGGGCGCACACAAAAAAGCGGGAGATCAAAAAATCCCAAGTTCGCATTTATAGATACACAAGGATCATTTCATATTCATGACTTCAACAAATCACATCATAATCAGATTTAAACAAGGTTTGGGCAGTAATGCCCACCGGGCTGGGCACTAAACACCGACAAGTATCACCAACAACCGGAAAAGGTTTTTGTTTTTTGTTTTTTAATTTTTGGAATTATAGAAGGAAAATTAAGTCTTTCAACTTTGAAAAGCTTACTTTTTGCTTTTGAGGTCAATTTTGACACTAACAAATTTCAAATAAACGCCTCTCTTTATGTCATGCCACAACATGATAATGCAAACTTCTATTTCCTTCCGTTTTCAGTGCTAGTGGTGTTTTGTTTGTGTTTTTGAAAAACACATGACATAACAAACATCGTAGAAAACGCACTGGTTTAGTTAAATGCCCTTACAGACCTGCCTTTTAACTCCATCTGTCTAAGTAGCACGTTGCTAAGTATAAACTAAAAAAAACCAAAAAACAAAAAACAAAAAAAAAAAAACAACTTTACTCGAAGAAATATCTAATATTTCTTGGCAAATCCTATTTGGTGATGTGGTACAAAAATACAGCGGTAAAAAATTTCAGGGTATCCATAAGTTTTCTGGGTAGTTGCAGGCCCCTTTCCTTTTGAAAGTTTGGAGCTCCAATACCCTCGATTCTACTGGCAGAATTAGGATGGACCTAGAGGGTCCTAAACGTGACCGATTCACTAAGGCGGGGGGCTACAGCTTGCAGCAACGTGCTCGGCAACTTAATCCTACGCTAAAAGAGGGCAGAGAGCGAAAAAGAATGGAATACAAACTCTCCCGACATTCGTAGTTACTTTCAAGGTGGATTGTGTATTTTAAGGCTGATGGGAACGTCTGGTTTTTGGAGCAAAAAGAAGAGAAGGTAAGTGTTTGTCCTTGTATCCACCAGTTCGTAGAGAAACAATGAAAAGAACAAAGGGAACCACTTCTCCATCTGAACATTTTATCTTCCTCGGTTCCAAGCCAAAAAGCCTGCGAGGGGATTCGCCTTCCTCTATCTTGGGTAGTTGTGGCTAGGCTTGTTGAACTAAGAATGAGAAAAAAGTTGAGCGGCAGTGTAAATATAGACTAAATAATAATAATAAAGGCTTGCTGTGGCGAATCTCCACAGCGCCAGTCGCAGCAACTTACCGCAGAAGTTGCTAAATGCATGAAGGCAAAGCCCAGGAAATAACCTTTACATTACAGATTTCGAACTCGGTTATTTAAACAGCCTTTCTTGCTGTTTGAAAGGATTTCTGCGTACAAAATCTTTACGTACTGTCTGTGGCAAGGGAGTGGTGTACTGTTCTGCTCGAAAAATGTTCTCTACTGCTATGTGGAAAAGAATTTGTAAAAAGGAAAGGGGATAGCTACTGTTTGCTAATAGAAGTGGCAGCGGTGGCCGGGAAAGGAGAGGGATTCGTATTTAAATGTATTTGCTTTGGGGTACGGTGGTTATCGGTAAGTCTGCCTTTGTGGGTCTCTGTGGCTAAAGAGTAAGTGACCGAGTGCCGACGGCATTATATAAATGGATTGGTGTGTGGGGGGAGCCCCCGAAGCGGTCGAGCACGTGAAACATACATTTTTTTACTGCCCCCCAAGCCGCGACCAAGCCCCCCTCCACCCCACCCCAAATCCGTATATTACCTGCCCAGTTACAGTGACACATGTTTATGTTTATAGTCCTGGTTTGTAGTAGTGTCAAGAGCCGCAGCAAGAGGAGGGGGAGGAGAGAGGAGAGGGAGGAGTAAATGCAACCACCCCCACTTGTTGTTAAAGCAAATTTACTGCGTTATTGCAAGCCCGGTACGGGGGGCTGGGAAGCGAGTTGAGAGGAAGGGTAGAGTTGGGTAGTGTGTTGGTGGTGGAAGGGGGGTGGGGTTAGGAGATCCGGGATGGAGCTACTCTCTCCAGCGGCCCGGGAAAGGCAGCTCGGTCAATAGGGGAGCATGCTGGCTTGGTCGAAAACAAAAAGGTTCCTTCTGCTCGCTGCGTTCACGTGGGGGGCTCTGCTCGCGGGGCTCCAGGGCCCTGACCTCTGACCCCGGCTCCTCTCCGCGCTCTCCCGGTGCCGCGCGGCCACTTTTTACCCAGGATCCCTCGCGCGGGCCGCGCTCGTGCCGAGCTCGAGTCCTTCTTAATCCTCCATTCCCCGATTTCCATCCCCTCCCCCGCCGCCAGCCCCGGGGGAGGATTCTCCGGCTGGGAACCCCCGCCCCACCCCCACCCCGAGAGCCCCGGCCGCGGGGCCGCAGTGAGGCCGCGTGGGGCGGGGAGGGCAGAGCGGGCCTCCCCTGCCGGGCCGGGCCTGCGGGGGAGGGGAGGGAAGGGGATGATGGGGAGGAGACCCGAGGGGAGGGGGGCCCGGCGGCCCGGCCCCGGCGCCCTGCTGAGGCCTGGACCTGTTGACTGCTATTGGTCCGCCTGTCCCGCGCCCTCTCCCTGCCCGCCGCAGCCCCGGTCCTTCCGCGGAAACGTGGGGAGGAAACAAGGATGCCTGTTCTCTCCGCCTCCCTCTAACTTTATGTTTTCTTGGGGGATGAGAAAGCAAAGTAATCTCATCCGCTGCCCCATCCTTTCTCATAAAGTACCGTCATGCGCGGGCCCACCGCCCTCCCGGCCCCCGCTATTTAAAACCTCCTCTCTTTCCCTGGCCAGCTACTCTGCTCGGAGCCCGAGGGCCCTGGACGCCCCCGCTGGGCCTCCCCGCCCCCCCTCCCGCCTGGCCCGGCTACGTCCCCAGCGAATTGTGTTGCTTTTCTTCCCTAGAAGCTCCCTCGTCCACGTTCCACTTTTTTTCCGTCCCAGGAGGCGTAAGATAAAACCTCTGATTTGCTGCGTGCTGCCGGACACATTCTCTGCCCTCTCGTCAAAACGCATTTGATGGAGAGTTTAAAATAACAGTATTTAAAGGAGGAAATAAAAAGAGAGGGAAGAGTTCTTTCGCCGGTTTGGACGACATAAATGCGTTAAAATTTAACAAAATACGAAATGTATTTAGAGTTAAAGGGTTTTATTGGATTTGCTGTATTTCCTTTTAGATTTTGGATTTCCCGAGGAATATTTTCCAGAGGGAAATAGCAAATTAAAGTGAGGGTGGAAGTGAGGCACTTCAACTACTTCTGGAAAGAAAGGAGAAATTTTTAAAATACATTAACGAAGTAGCGGGAAGGCGGCCGCAGCGAAAGCTGGAGTCGCCGAAGGAAGCGCTGCGGTGTNTCCCGCGCCCTCTCCCTGCCCGCCGCAGCCCCGGTCCTTCCGCGGAAACGTGGGGAGGAAACAAGGATGCCTGTTCTCTCCGCCTCCCTCTAACTTTATGTTTTCTTGGGGGATGAGAAAGCAAAGTAATCTCATCCGCTGCCCCATCCTTTCTCATAAAGTACCGTCATGCGCGGGCCCACCGCCCTCCCGGCCCCCGCTATTTAAAACCTCCTCTCTTTCCCTGGCCAGCTACTCTGCTCGGAGCCCGAGGGCCCTGGACGCCCCCGCTGGGCCTCCCCGCCCCCCCTCCCGCCTGGCCCGGCTACGTCCCCAGCGAATTGTGTTGCTTTTCTTCCCTAGAAGCTCCCTCGTCCACGTTCCACTTTTTTTCCGTCCCAGGAGGCGTAAGATAAAACCTCTGATTTGCTGCGTGCTGCCGGACACATTCTCTGCCCTCTCGTCAAAACGCATTTGATGGAGAGTTTAAAATAACAGTATTTAAAGGAGGAAATAAAAAGAGAGGGAAGAGTTCTTTCGCCGGTTTGGACGACATAAATGCGTTAAAATTTAACAAAATACGAAATGTATTTAGAGTTAAAGGGTTTTATTGGATTTGCTGTATTTCCTTTTAGATTTTGGATTTCCCGAGGAATATTTTCCAGAGGGAAATAGCAAATTAAAGTGAGGGTGGAAGTGAGGCACTTCAACTACTTCTGGAAAGAAAGGAGAAATTTTTAAAATACATTAACGAAGTAGCGGGAAGGCGGCCGCAGCGAAAGCTGGAGTCGCCGAAGGAAGCGCTGCGGTGTCGTAGGCTGGAGGAGGAGGAGTGCCAGCCTGGGAAGGGGAAGGAGGCGCGCGGAGCCGCGGGGCGCGGAGCGGCTGGGCGGGCGCCGGGCCGGGCGGCGGTGCGGCGGGCCGTGAGAGCGCGAAAACGCGGGCGGGGAGGGCCGCGGTGGGCGGGGGCCGGGCGCGCCGCCGGCGCCGCCGAGGAAACGGGAGCCGGGCTTCTCTAGCCTGGCCGCCCCCATTGTTCGGCTCTCTCGCTGCAGTTTGCTGTACTCCGAGCGCGTCCTTCGCGAGGGAGGGGTCGTGCGGCCCGATTCGACCCCTACCCCCGCCTCCCCGAGCTCCAACGCTCGGGCCGGGTCGGGTCGGGTCGGGTCGGCGCCGCAAGTTTTATTATCAGACTCGGCCAGCGAGGGGTTTCCAACTCAAGACCCTGTAGAAAGGAGGCTTTACAACATGCCGCTAAATTGGAGGAAGCTGGGCAAGCCTGCAACTCACACATTAAAAGAAGAGGGAAAGCAACACAGATCTGTTTATAAAGTGATAACTAGATAGAGACAAATGTGGACTATTTTTTTCTGGATCCGGAAAGTTAGAGCAGATTATATCATTTTAAATATCTTTAATGTATGGATACGAAAGTGAATGTCGGGGTTCAAAGGAGTTCGGAAAAGCATGTTTCGCTGTCTCTATTTGTTATTATTCAGCTCTTTGTTGTATACAAAGTAAATTTTAAAAGCAGGGGCTGAGCTACCCTTAACAAAAACAGGCTTGATTTCTTAACCTGAAATGCATTTTCAAAATAACAGTGAAATTCAAAAGGGAAAAACGTGTCATTTGCTTTTAAACCACGTTTTGGAAACAATTGCAACCCACCTACGAAACACCGCCTGTTTTCCTTTGTGAGACATGTGGAAAAAATATTTCTGGCAAACGTCACAGTTCTAAAAAATGAAGATTTCCAACAAGTGCTCGCGAGTCTTGAAGACAAGACCAAAGTTATCGTGCGTGAAAACTCAGGAAGAAATAATTTCAATCCTTTATCCTTTGGCCCAAACCTTACTAGGGCAAGAGGGTAATTTTAACTTAGATTTATAATAGACTTTGCGGAAATTCCTTCTAAAATACCCATTACTGGTCTGTGTATGATGCAGCACTGTTTCCCAAGGTGGATTTTAAAAAACCAATTAGAATTGATCTCTAATGGAATATTATATTTACACGTCATCATGAAAACATCATTTGACAAGAGTTTTGAATTACAAGAAAGAAGTTAACAGATGACGTTCATAAATAGCATCTGTTTGAAAAGAACCCTTAAGAGTCAGTTAAAGGTAGTGGTGATTGTGATTTTGCATTTGAAATGCTATAGAAGTGGGGTTTATTTTTTGCTTTTGAACACTTTCATTTTGTGGATCTTCTTCCTTAAACTTGCATTTCCTCATGGAAATCATTCAGTTATTTCGAGGTATACGGAGAAACTCTTCTATAAGAAATCATTTGAAGTGTTACTATGGAAAGGTTTGAACAGAGAAAACATTGGTGTTGAAAATGAGGTATTCTCAATCTGTTCGTTCCTTCCACACTCAACCTCCCACAGTCCCCCTCCCTAACTACTTGGATTAGATTTACATTTTTTATTTATAAGTCTTCGAATATTTAGAATAGCTTTAGAAGTTTATCCGCTATGTAGTTGATTGTAGAAGGTGAATGTCTTTACATCTTTTAGTGTTTCAGACATTTTTTGGTTTCACTGAAAATAAAAAAAAATGTGTTACAAGTCATGATATACTTGTGAGAAAAACAACAAATGGGTGGAAAAAAGGGCATGAATGGGGGTGGGGATGGAGAGGGCTAAGTAGCATTCCTGGTCAGTCTTCGTAATACCTTCCTTTAGTATTATGTCATTATATTTTCCACTTGTGCTTGTACCAAAGATCATTGCTTTTCTTTTTTTTAATTAAAGAGCCACCATATAAAAATTGCCTACATTCGGGCTCTTAAGCGCCACAGTAAAGTAAGACTGACAAAAAGTGATCGGAGGTTTGTGTGTTTAATTCGCCAAGAATGTTAAGCTTTATAAGATTCATCCTATAGGGCCATGTTGGACCTTGGCACTGTTACTGTACAATTTCAAGAGATAAATATACACATTATAGATTTTTAAACATCTAAGATGTGATAGGCAAACTGTTTATTAATTGAAGAAATAAAAAAATGAATTTGTCAACCTCATTCTTTCTGGGACACAATGCAGTTAATTAACATATTCTTGGGCTTGTTTCTGGATTTGCTAAGCAGTGGCTCCTTTCAGAGAGGAAAACATTTAAATCTTAAAAAGTTATCTTCTTTGGTGCAAATAGCATTTAGCAACTCAGTTTAATTTCTTCTTCTTTTTTTAAGTCCAAGATTTGTTTTATTTCTTTCAAGGTCTCTTCCATTGCAAAAACTGATTTTCCTCTTTTCTATGTCCAGAATCTTTTCACCTACATAACCTTATTGTCTCCTATAAACAGACACCTAAAAATGTCACTTTTATCACACTTTAATTATAACAGAAATGCATATCTTCAGTGTCAATAAAAAAATGGGAACATGGACCTCACACTTCTTACGTTATATTGATGATTCTCTGAAAAGTCAGACACTTAACACCCTTAAGTATTGTTGGATCATGGAAAAAAATAGTCCAACTGTGAAGTGTTATTGAGGTTTATGCAATGTCTAGGAAATCTAAAGGCATCTTTTAGATATTATTTTTCTACTGGTAACTACATGGTATTTTACCCAAAACGTAAATACAACCAATATATATCAATTTTATAGCAGAAGGAGTAGCTCTGGAGCCAAACACAAGATTAACCAAGCCAAACCGTTTAAAGTAAATATTAGGCCTTGATTCTTAAAATTATTTTAAAATTTAGATTACATACAATTTAAATTTCAGAGTTACCTAAACTTTCCAACATTTAAGTGTATCTCACAATAGTATTAATTGTGATTGGTTCTAAGCTAGAATCTGTTTTGTAAGAAAATGATGACTTTTATATGAAAAGGTGATTAACATTTGAGGGCTACTTAAATATAGACAATTCTGAATTACCCGATAAATAAAAACTCTTCACCAATATTAATTTCAACTATTGAAAATCTTTAAAGAGACCAATTTATCTGAAAGTTTCTGTTAATCATTAGATTTTTTAGTTCAGTTGAATATAAAAATTAAGTCTTGCTTTGAAGAATAAGACTCAGATTGCAATGAACTTTTAAACACAAGAATCGTACATTAAATGAATATTTATCGTGGGCCTACTACGTGCAAGAGACTTGCTACGTTGTATGGTGAATTAAAAAAAAATCACCTGGTAAAATCAACATGCTTCATTAAATGGAATTTCCCCAAAGCCATTAACAGAGTATCAATTGAAAACATAATTGAAATGAATACCTTTTAGTGAAATTTCTAATAATACTCCATAATATAGGTGCCATGTGTGTGTTTGTATCTAGTATAAAGACACAATACTCACTTATTGTGAGATTAATAAAACTAGTTTCAGGAGTACTTCAATATTTTTATCATACTAGCATAAATACATACATGGCTCATAATAAACTTTTCATGTAAAAAGCAGGAAACTTTGGGTACCAACTGAGCAAAAGAAAATTTTATTTAGGGATTCCTTTATGTAAAAGAGGATGTATCTGAAAGTTTGTACAGATCATAAGAAATTGTCTTTTTTGCATTCTCCAAATAATTTATTTAGAAACAAGATTATGGTTTCTGGTGAGGTTTAGTCGGTGAATGAAATCTAATAATTGCTTTTCATTTTAAAACCTTGGTATCAATTGCTTTTTGTTTTAAAACCTTAGTATCAGAGCCAATGCAGAATTTTAAACACTTTATGGAAGTTAAGAATCTGAGTTAAGGAAAATGCATTTAGTCTTAACATCATAGAAATATACCTCAATTTCTATGCCTCATTATAGAAATATACCTCACCAATGCATATAATAGACTAAATACAATATGCACAAACAAGAAGGGAAATAAAACTTTATTTTAAAAGGGGGATAAATACAAGCAATACCAACCTATGAACCGAATTTGGTTTTAAATATTTCTTTCATAGTATCTACTTACGTAAATGGTTATTGAAAAGGAAATCCAAAAATTTGGTCCCTAGGTTGAGGAATAAAGAAAATTATAAGAAGATATATTACCCATAAAGAAAAAAAAATACAGTTTCCCATTATAGTAGGGTTAGAGGTTACATCATAAAATACTTTACTTGAGTTTTTTGTGGTTTGCCTCAGATGATTAGTTCAGAGAAATAGATGAGCCAGTACTGAGTTAGCTGCTGTTATGTGAAGAATACTGGGGACAACAGGGTTTTGTTTTATTCTACAGGTACTAGATACACTTTTTCAAAGGGGTATTTTGAGAATGAGGAATCAGATTTAAAGGGTAACATTATTTTAAGATTGAAATTGTCCTTTTCTATGAAGTTATTCTATAAGTCCCATGGACCTTTTTTCCCCTATTACCATGTATTTTTAAAAACTTACTTGAACTTTAACAATTATGGCAATTTATACATTTTATCCATTCTAAGATATGAGAATTAGCATAGTGAGTCAATTGTCATATACATGTATACGTTTGTGTGTATCTCTCTCTCTCTATAGATAGATATGTGTGAATGGGTATATATCTCACACAAAGGACAAATATAACTTGCTCACGTCTACATTTCCTGTATCCAAAACAGTCCCTGGCTCACAGTAAATGTTCAATAAATATTTACTGCATGAATAAATAATTAACTGTATATCTGAACTGTTTTATAATGTCCGTTATTCTCCTTCTCATTTAATATTTTATGGAAATATATTAAATATTACACTTTTGATATATAAGAAAAGTTCTAAATCTGGTACATGAGTTGAAATTAGAGTGGCCTATTTACACCCATTATATTTTTTCTTATAATTTTCATAGCTCAACATGTAACATGTTAAATACCACTTTTAAATAATTTTACATGTTTTGTCAACACTTACATGTACATCTTTAATAAAATTTTCCTTCAGATGCTGTTTTTTATATATAGGCCTGTTCTTATGAAGTAGTGTATTTTCTCTATTTTCCTAAATTTCAAAAATCTCTTATGATGAATGTGCTTTATTTTGAAGTGTTTACCTATATTTCTGTTATTAAGTGTTACAGAATAGGATAAAGTACCCATCCTTCTTTACATATAAATTAATTCTATTACAAGAACTAGGCTCCAATGCATTAAAAATAAAATGAATGTATGTTTGAATAATTTAGTACATTGAGGTTTGACTGCAGTGTTTGGGAAGGGAAGTTTCACATTGATTTTAACTCAAAATTACTCTTCATTGGAAGTCTGAGCCTGAGCAGGAATTGGATGTCGAAATGCTATCCCTTGTAAAAGGGTAAAGATAAAATATATAGTTAAGACACACAAAACAATACAGTTTTGTTTGAAGGTGATTTTAATTTTACAAATATCAATGGCATTTTAAGAACATAATTATTATATGTTCAGAAATTTATTAATTGTTGCTGTACCCCGAAAAATAATTTGCATTGTGTAAGTATGTAATCTTTTTGTCATGTTCTCTTAATGACCTAACAGCTAAAAGAATTCTCATTTTTGTGTCTCCTTAGTGTGAATTTTCCCTTACAATTTTAGATTTCCATTATTGTAGATATCTCACTTAGCTTTTAGAATGTTTGAGTATGTTTGCTAACATATGCTTGCATTGTGTAATATCTATTATAATTCATAAATAAATTTCTAGCAATTAATTTGAAATGGAAAAAACAGCCATGCTACCATTTTTTTTTTCCCTTTATGAGAACATTTGGAGTGCTTTTAAAGATAAAACCAGTCATCTTTTGGTGACTGACTGGGAGAACTTGGGTTCCTTCATCCTTTAGCACTGAGTAACTGCATTTTCCAGATCTTCACATTATACTGCTAATTCCTGATAAACAACCAATTTGTATCTACAAGTTATTAACCAAAGCCATGAATTCACTTTATAAGTATGCCTGTCATTTAAACAATGTATATTCCTATTTCATCCTAAACTTTCATAATTAGACACTTCTTGCCTAAAATCAATCTTGGGCTTACGAGGATACATAGGGGATAGGGCAACAGTGGAAGATTTTACAGCTCAAAACTGCGTAGTATCTGGCTAATTAATCTATTTACATAGGCCTAATCCATTTTCCATTTGTATGTGAGAAGCGAGCTCCCATCTTTCTGCCACTTAAATCACCTTAAAAAATCAAAAAAGGGACGTTAAATTTTCAAGAGTAAATTTGGAGTACAGAGCCAGATGAGAGAAATCCTCAAACCTGGACTCCGCTATCTCCTGGTGTTATCATTTGGTGGCTGAGTAGAACTTGGGTTCCTTCATCCTCTGGTATCATATTACTGCATTTTCCAGATCATCACATTATACTGCTATTTCTTGATTAACAACCATTTGTACTCCTACACAGCAACCTGAAGGTATCCTTGGTGTTCCCTCTTTGAGTATTACCCTAACCCAGGCTTTTGACCTTCAGTCTTTGATGCACTTTCATTTGTCATTGGGGCCAATGTGGTGTGTAAATGGGCTGCGGATCTGGTGGCACTTCCACTGCGTGAACTTTGGGTAGAGTCCAGGATGTGAATTTAATGGGTGGAGAAGCTTCGGCAGCACTGTGTGAAGTTAGCGCGGCCAACTGCAGGAAGCCATGCTTCACTGCACCCTTCTTGGAAGCTGGCATACTTGCCCTACCCTTGCTACCCACGGGCCAGCTCTTGAGGAAAAGGCTCGCAGGTAGGGTCTCAGTGCGGGGAGATGCTCCAGTCCCCCCCCCCCAGCTACTCTGATAAAAACCCCTCCCTCTGGGTCTTCGGCATCCTCCTCCCCTCCCTCTGAGGCCCGTTTAAGACGTGCACGCTCAGCCCGCGCGACCCGCGCTGCGGCAAGCGGCCCCAACGTCCCCGCCCCCGCGTGCGCGCCCCCGCGTTCTCCCGTTGGCTCGTTCCGGCCTCAGCGCGCCGCCGGCTCCACTCGCCCCCACCCCCTAGCACACCTCGGCGGCTGCGAGCGGCGCGGGGGAGGGGAAGGGGCCGGGAGGTAGGCCCGGGCTGCGGGCCGGACGCGGCGGCGCGCACGCAAGCCTTGCTTCTCCTGGGCCCTCTCCCTCACGTCGGCCGCAGGGCGGGCGCGCACGCCGAGTGACGCTCGGAGGAGGAAGCGCAGCCCCCTTCCCCTCCCTGGCTGCCCCTGGCCCAGCGGGAGCCCCCCCAGTGCGCCTGTGCGGAGGCCTACTTGATTATGTGTGCCCTCTCCGGGCTCCAGCGTTAGCGGCCGGGTGGAGGTGGGGAGGGAAGAAGACGAGGAGGAGGCGGAGGAGGCGGTGGAGGGGAGGTGGGGGGAGTCAGCAAGGACATGGCTCCTGACTCCTGTGCGGAACGTGAGTGACTGAGCGGCAAAGCCCGAGTGAGCGAGCGGCCGAGCGGCGGGCGGGGGCCGGGGACGTAGGGAAGGGAGCGGGGGTGCGGGTGGCTCTGCGGGGGGAAGCACTAATTGGCTTGCATGTGTTTTTTAATGGTCCCCCCCAACTCCCTCTTAGATGGTCTCTAGCGACCGGCCCGTGTCACTGGAGGACGAGGTCTCCCATAGTATGAAGGAGATGATTGGAGGCTGTTGCGTTTGCTCAGACGAGAGAGGCTGGGCCGAGAACCCGCTGGTTTATTGCGACGGGCACGGCTGCAGCGTCGCGGTGCATCAAGGTAAACACCCAACCGCCCGCCGGGCCGAACCCGGCCTGCTCCCAACCGTCACCGCTTCCCCCACCTTTGGCAGCAACTGCCAGTTCCCCTGCCGCCCCTCCCC
>NC_048232.1:19532833-19552398 GCF_002007445.2 Ailuropoda melanoleuca
TGGGTGGGTGTGCGCCCTTCGGGGGAGTCACGGTGGCCGTGGGTTTGGGTTTGGGATCTTGGGGGCCCCTCCCACTTCGCTAGCTGCACCCGTCTGCCGCAGTGTGTCTGGAGACTTCTGCGGTATGGAGTCAGGCTCGGGAATGCCACTCGCTGCGCCGGGGCGGGTCGCGGAGGCAGAGGGCTTGCCTGGGCGCTTTAGATTAGGGAGGGGAGGCGCCGCTGCTGCACCCCAAGTTTTCTGGCGGGGACCCTGCTCCTGCGGACTGGGAGCTTCCTGCGGAGAAGACGGTGGCCTTCCGCCGCCACGGTTGTGCTGCTGCAGGAGTGGCTTGGCTGAGCTGCCCGGGGCTGGTGGATGAGGCTGTTGAGGCTGCATCTGGCCACTTCCTCAGCTTAAGTGACTGAAGAGAAGAGGAGGTGGTGGTGCGGCCAGTGACTTGGGGAGCATCTTAGCTTATTTCTGGGTGTTTCCATTCGGTGAGTTTTTTGGATATTACAAAAAAGACACGAGTAAGAGTTTTCTGGCCATTAAAGTTTCTCACTTTTTCTATTTCATGTGGTAAGGAGACAACCTAGATAATTTTTGGGTGGCTCTTCTACTCTCCCTGTTACTCACCAACCCGCCCTGCTTCCCATTTCTCAATTTGGCATTGAGTGATGCACATATTTAGTAGTGTATTGGAAAGGATACTATCAAATGAGACGAAGCTTGAACATAAGGGGCTAAAGTGCATTCTTTATAGAATGAAATCTCAGAATGGGTAAGGGAGACTTAGGAGATAGTGAATTACCAGAGTGCAGTTATTCTCATTTGTTTTTTGACGAACACCAAAGCTGCACACCTTTTAAGGAGTGAGAACAGTGTGTGTTGATACTGAATTTTAAGGTATTAGACCTGATACATAGAGTTTCTATCACAATGTTCATTGGCATTTGTGGAGGTATTTCTTAGGAATTGGATTCTAAGTTTGAATAAGTAAGGTCATCTCCTAGTATAGAAAACATTAATTTAAGCTTTAAGTTTTCCTGTCGAGAAGTAGTACTTCTGGGTTAAAATAAAAGTTTTTGGACATTGATGCAGTGTTTCTTGACCGATAGGACATTTTTACACTGACGTATTTACAAATTTTAAAAGGAATTACGACTTGGTTTTAAAAAATTTGTGCTTTATATTCTTTTAGTGTTTTCCAATATTTAAGATATTTCAGGATTCCTCTGAGCAAGCTCATGCAAAACCATCAGTTGATTATTAGTGTTCTAGGTTTTGGGGAACATTTCAGCTTTGAATTAGTTAAATATCAATTTTTTTTTTTTAAACTAGAGTGAGATTTACATCTACTAAAATTGCTTGTTGGAACATTCACATCATATTTTTAGAAATAAATTTATGCTTTTTAAAATAATGGCTTTATTGAGATGTGATTTATATACCATACAGTTCACCCACTTAAAGTGTACAGTCTACTGGTTTTAGTACATTCACATAGTTTTGCATCTAATTGCCACACAATTCTAGAATATTGTTTTTTCTTTCTTTCTTTTTTAAGATGGGGGAGGACAGAGGGGGAGAGAATCCTAAGCAGACTCCATGCCCAGCACCGAGCAGGTGGCAAGACTCAGTCTCATAACCCTGAGATCATGACCTGAGCCAAAATCAAGAATCAGACTCCTAACCAACTGATCCACTCCTGTGCCCCAATTTTAGAGCATTCTCAATAACCCAACAAGAAACCTTGGACCCGTTAACAGTTACTCTCCATTTCTCCCCAACTCTCTCAGCACTAGGCAGCCACTAGTGTACTTTCTGTCTATTAATTTGCTTATTCTGGATAATTGATACAAATGGAAGCATGTCACATTTAAGAATACATTTCATTTTCTTTTCTGCAATATTTGCTCATTTTGACGGTGATTTGGAAATATTTTCCGACTTATCTAAAATGTTTGCTATTTAAATTGCAGGATATAGGAATGAATGAATTTCTGAGTTATTCTTTGTAAAAAATCTGTGTGTTAAATTTTACTCAATATTCTTCCTATCAAAAAACAAGTATAATTTATACTTATTTAAAATAACAAAAGGCTGGTCTTTTAATGTTTTTGTTTTTTTTTATTTTTATTTTTATTTTTTATTTTTTTTTATTTATTCGACAGAGATAGAGACAACCAGCGAGAGANAAGTTTGCTATTTAAATTGCAGGATATAGGAATGAATGAATTTCTGAGTTATTCTTTGTAAAAAATCTGTGTGTTAAATTTTACTCAATATTCTTCCTATCAAAAAACAAGTATAATTTATACTTATTTAAAATAACAAAAGGCTGGTCTTTTAATGTTTTTGTTTTTTTTTATTTTTATTTTTATTTTTTATTTTTTTTTATTTATTCGACAGAGATAGAGACAACCAGCGAGAGAGGGAACACAAGCAGGGGGAGTGGGAGAGGAAGGAGCAGGCTCATAGCGGAAGACTGATGTGGGGCTCGATCCCATAATGCCGGGATCATGCCCTGAGCCGAAGGCAGACGCTTAACCGCTGTGCCACCCAGGTGCCCCTGGTCTTTTAATGTTTTTATTAAAATGTCCTACAGGAGTGCCTGGGTAGCTCAGTTGGTTAAGCATTTGCCTTCGGCTCAGGTCATGATCCCATGGTCCTGGGATCGAGCCCCATGTTGAGCTCCCTGCTCAGCGGGGAGCCTGCTTCGCCCTCTCCCCACTGCTCCTCTTCTCTATCTCCCTTTCTCAAATAAGTAAATGAAATGTTAAAAAGAAAAACCCCAAAATGTCATAAAATTTTTATTAGGTGGTAACGTGGTAAATAAAAATATAAAATGTTTTCATTTTTTGCAAAACGGGTATTTTTATGTGAGTAGTCTGAAGTAATTATTTTAAGAGGGCTTTGGAAGGGTATTTGATTTTCCATAATTTAAAAATTTTTAACATTTTAAAATCTTTTATTTCCCAATAGCTTGCTATGGCATTGTTCAAGTACCCACTGGACCATGGTTTTGCAGGAAATGTGAATCTCAGGAGAGAGCAGCCAGAGTGGTAAGAACTGTTTATCAAAAACATTAAAATCCTTCAATGAGTAGCTTAGGACGCTACACACTTATGTTTCAGTTTGAAGGGTTTTCAGTCTTTTTGTTCAAAGATTGAATTTGGGCCAAATATTGACTTAACAGTTTTAAATCAATTTTATAAACTGAAAAACAAATTGAACCACATAAGTATATGGTGAGGGATACTTTGAATGGATAAAACATAAAGTTGTATTTGGGCTTTAGCTCTGCCTACCGTTTGTTTTAAAGAGTTAAATTGGCAGTAGAACATGAGGAAGTAAGGGGGATAATTCTGCTAGGTTTTGTTTAATGAATAAAAAAACAAGAGTTTAACCACTATATTCTTTTTACTGCATCTGTACATGTATAGTTTAACTTTGAATGCTCAGTATTTTCAGACATTCAGTCCTTTTAGCAAGGCAACATAGAAATTTTCTTTTTTTGCTTGGCTGGCTACCTTTCTGAACACTTCTGTAAACTTCTTGTAGTCATGAGGGAGATGTATTTGTTCTTTGTGGCCCAAAGCGTTTTTTTCAATTGAACTTCTGGAAATACCAGGGAGAAATAGATTTAATCTTTATTAATCATAGAGAAGTATTATCATTTGCAATGTAATAGTTCCTTCTTTTTGGTGTTGACTAGAGAATTTCACAGAGTTAGAAAACAAACCTTTCAACTTCTACCTACATATGTAGCATGGAAGCTTTTATCTTTGTCTAGGCAATTTTTGATTGGAAATAATGGTTGAGTAGCCTATCTAGGATTGTGAGACTCGAGCAGTATTCTGTTCATGTGTTTCATCTGTGTGTGAGAATGCACTGTAGCAGAATTACAGCTATCCTAGCATTACAATAATGAGAAGTAGTAAGTAGAGGATGGAATCAATAATACAAACTTCAGGGCTTGATGTATGCATAGGTCCTTTTTGTTTTTTCCTCTTTGTAGCATGTTATGGTTTTGGAGTTGATGGGTTACCAAACCAAGGAACTTATGCCTTAATTCGTTAGTAAACACTGATTGTAAGGTGAGGCTGTTCCAGTGGGTGTCAAAATAGATTCAAAGCCAGAGAAAGATTAGAAAATAGGAAGGTGAATATCAAGAGGGAAGATAAAGAGGTCTGTGAGTAGGGTGTGGTAGAATGCCAGTATTATTTGCCTTAAATGCCACTTGTTGCCTGTTTTTAATTCCTTTTTTCTTTCTGAGGGTATGGTCAAGATACCAAGGTGAATTGAGGTAGTTATCTTACAAGGTATATTGAAGAACACATTTTATTTTGGCTTTATTTCTTAGGGTATGGGGGCCATTTGAGGTTTTTTTTTTTTGAAGATTTTATTTATTTATTTGACAGCAGAAGCTGGAGAGGGAGAAGCAGGCTCCCCACTAAGCAGGGAGCCTGATGCGGGGCTCAGTCCCAGGACCCTGGGATCATGACCTGAGCTGAAGGCAGGCACTTAACTGAGCCACCCAGGTGCCCCCCATTTGAGGTTTTATTTTATTTTATATTATTTTTTTAAGATTTTATTTATTTGATAGAGACAGCAAGAGAGGTAACACAAGCAAGGGGAGTGTGAGAGGGAGAAGCAGGCTTCCCGCCGAGCAGGGAGCCCGATATGGGCTTGATCCCAGGACCCTGGGATCATGACCTGAGCCGAAGGCAGACGCTTAACGGACTGAGGCACCCAAGCATCCCAAAAAGATTTTATTTTTAAGTAATATCTACACAGAGCAGAGGCTTGAACCCATAACCCTGAGTTCAAGAGCCTCACCCTCTACTGGTTGAGTCAGTCAGGCACCTCAAGGGCATTTTAATATAAGGATATGGGAGCCAAGAAGTCTTTAACATGGAAATGTATTCATGACTTAGAAAGGGAAATGAATTAATCTTTTTTTTACAGATTTATTTATTAGGGCATCCGGGTAGCTCAGTTGGTTAAGTGTCTGCCTTTGGCTTGGGTCATGATCTCAGGGTCCTGGGATAGAGCCCCACATTGGGTGCTGTGCTCAGCAGGGAGTCGGCTTCTCCCTCTCTCTCTTTTTCAAATAAATCTTTTTTTTTAAAAAAAAGATATATTTATTTATTTTAGACAGTCCAAGAGCCTGAGCTGGGGGAGGGGCTGAGGAAGAGAATCTTTCAAGCAGACTTCCCACTGATCGAGGAGCCAGCGGGGGGCTCTGTTCCACAGCCCATGAGATTACGAATTGAGCTGAAACCAAGAGTCAGACACTTAACTAACTGAGCCACCCAGGTACCCCAGATTTGTCTTACTTTTAAAGTAAATCCTTCCCTTTTGGTAATTATTATTTTGTTTATTTTAAAAATAATTTCTATGCCAGGGTGGGGCTCGAACTCACAACCCTGAGATCTCTACTGACTGAGTCAGCCAGGCACCCCAGGAATTGAATTAGTTTTAATCTTATTTCTGCTTTTATTTGTGTGTCTGCTTTATTCTTTTCCTCTCTGAAGATTGTCTCTGCTACTGACTGTTCACTGTCAATTCTATGTTAAATGTTCTGTAATAATTATCTGGTTTAATCATCTTATCAAACCTTTGAGGCATTTTGTTTTTCTCATTTTATGGATAAGGACATCATAGTTAAGAGAAATGCATATCTAGTTGGAGGCTGGGCTATGATTAAGCTCTCAACCATTATGTTTGGTATTGCCTCCTGTGGTGAAAGTGGCCATACTTCAACTCCTGATATTTTCTATTTCCTGTCTCAAGAGACTAAATCTCACTCTGAGTCTCATGTTCCTTTGGGTTAAAAAAAAAACAACAAAAACCAAAAACTGGGTTGGCTTCAGTAAGGTGCCTAGCTCTGGATCAACTAACCATGGCTGGACAGTAGGGTTGCTTAGACACAGAGAGATGTCTGTGGGTTTGGGATAGCTCACTTCTCAGAGAAGGGATTTATTAGCTGATAGTACCTTGGCAGAATAATAAAGTTGTAATTTCAGACAAGTAGTTTGGAGTATATAGAATGGTTTTGAAGAGGGAGGTTAGAAACGGAAAGACTTAGGATATTACACTAAAAATGTGAGAGTAGAAAGGAAGGGAGGGAGCGTTTTGAAGGATGAAATGACAGAAATGGATATTGGGTAAAGGAAAGGGAATAATCAGAGACAGTTCTTAGTATCAAGGTTAATCACTGGAGTTGTGATACCATTAATAGTCATAGAGTAATGGTAATAGAGAAAGGACAGCAAATTTGAAGAATAAGGAAAGTTCTGTTTTGCATATGTTGGTTTTGATGATGCTAGGAGTTTTCATTGGAAATTTAGGATTAAAGGAATGGAGTCAAGTTAGAGTTGGAGATGCATAGAAGGAAGACTGGAAACCAAGTGATTGATATATATATGTATACTTTTTTTTTTTTTTCCGGAGAAAAGAAAACTGAAGACAGCTGTGGCGAATATCCATATTTGGGGAGAGTAAGAGAACAAGTTACCAAGGATGGAAACTGAACTGTCAGGAAAGGAGAACTTGCAGTAGTAACAGACAGTTGGTTTCTCAAAAAAGAATAGTTGATAGCAGCATCACTGTAAGGATGCTGAGGAACTGAGAAAAGTTTCTGAGACCACAGTTGTAGTTCCTTCGTTTGGGCAGAACTCTCATTACAGGGTACTGGAGAGAATAGAGATTGCAGGATTAGGCTGAATATTGAAAAAGTAAGGAAAGAGGGAAAGTAAAAGAGATCTAATTTTGTTGGTTTTTAAGGGAAACTCTTTGTAGTTAGGCATTCATTGTTGAAAAAAAGCGCTTGATGGGGCACCTGGGTGGCTCAGATGATTTGAGTATCTGCCTTTGGCTCTGGTCATGATCCCATGGTCCTGGGATCCAGCCCCGCATCAGGCTCACTGCTCGGGCGGGAAGCCTGCTTCTCCCTCTCCTTCTGCTCCCCCTGCTTGTGTTCTCTTGTGCTCTCTGTCAAAAAAATAAATAAAATCTTAAAAAAAAAAAAACCAAAAACATTTGAATTGCTTTATTTACCTCAAGTAAACATGTATTTTTGCTGAAGATTTTTTCTTTAAAGATTTTATTCATTTGAGAGAGTGAAAGAGAGGGAGAGAGCACACAAGTAGGGGGAGAGAGAGAGGGAGAACCAGATGTGGCGCTCAATCCCAGGACCTGGAGATCATGATCTGAGCTGAAGGCAGGTGCTTAACCGTCTGAGCCACCCATGCTCCCGATGCTGAAGATTTTTGATTGGGCTTAACACTGTTTAGTGACCACTGTCTGGTGGTTAGAGGTTAAAACTCTCATGACTATTTTGTATTTAATGGGTATTTGTTCTTAATTACCACAGGCTGAAGAGACTTATTGGAAATGTTATATATTTATATACTTTTAAGGGGTGAAGAGGATATGTTAGATTTTAAATATTCTACTTTGAAAACATGGTGAGAGTGGATTGTGCAAAAAAATTAAATGGCAAAAGCCCATTAAGAATTTGCATTATATATTTTTATTTTTTTAAAGATTTTATTTATTTGACAGAGAGAGAGACAGCGAGAGAGGGAACACAAGCAGGGGAAGTGGGAGAGGGAGAAGCAGGCTTCCCGCTGAGCAGGGAGCCGGATGTGGGGCTGGATCCCAGGACCCTGGGATCATGACCTGAGCTGAAGGCAGACGCTTAATGACTGAGCCACCCAGGTGCCCCAAGAATTCGCTTTATTTATTTATTTATTAAAAAAAATTTTTTTTTAAAGATTTTATTTATTTGCAGACAGACAGCCAGTGACAGAGGGAACACAAGCAGGGGGAGTGGGAGAGGAAGAAGCAGGCTCCTAGCGGAGCAGTGAGCCCAATGCGGGGCTCGATCCCAGGATCCTGGGATCAGGCCCTGAGCCGAAGGCAGACATTTAACAACTGAGCCACCCAGGCGCCCCGGAATTTGCATTATTTAGGTATTGCTATCTAGCTCTAAATGAAAAGACCATTTCTACAGGAAGTGACATGTAACTTTTTCTTACTGTTCTCTTTTTATTGTAGTTCTTCCTCACTTCTTTTTTTTTTTTTTTTAAAGATTTTATTTATTTATTCGACAGAGATAGAGACAGCCAGCGAGAGAGGGAACACAAGCAGGGGGAGTGGGAGAGGGAGAAGCAGGCTCATAGCGGAGGAGCCTGATGTGGGGCTCAATCCCATAACGCTGGGATCACGCCCTGAGCCGAAGGCAGACGCTTAACCGCTGTGCCACCCAGGCGCCCCTTCTTCCTCACTTCTTAACATTGTTGGGAAAGAACTGCTGGATGGAATGTAAATCAAGATTTTAGGAATTGACCTAGGGTTGCACATTTTATTTTAATTTTAAAGATTTTGTTTGACAGCGAGAGAGTACACAGGTAGGGGGCGTGGCAGGCAGAAGGAGAGGTTGAAGCCGGCTCCCTACAGATCAAGGAGCTTGATCCTGGGACCCCCCTGGGATCATGACCTGAGCTGAAGGCAGACGCTTAACTGACTGAGCCACCCAGGCACCTCCACACATTTATTCTTTAATTTTTGCTTAATGAAGATACATAATACAAAAAAAATTACTATGAATCTATAAAACTATCTGAACTATATACTTTATTATGTATTTACATTTAATTTTATTTAGTAAAATTAATGTATATTTGTCATAAATAGGTATGAATATACAACATAAAATAAATATTCCCCACCCAGAATGAACTATGGTGGATTCTTTTTTTTCTCCCCCCAAAGATTTTATTTATTTATTTGACAGAGAGACAGTGAGAGAGGGAACACAAGCAGGGGGAGTGGGAGAGGGAGAAGCGTGGTTCCTGCCCAGCAGGGAACTTGATCAGGGGATCATGACCTGAGCGGAAGGCAGGCACTTAACAATTAAGCCACCCAGGTGCCCTAAGGTGGATTCTTCATATTTTCCCCAAATCTTGCTGCCGCCTTAAAATAACAAATAAAAAAATTAAGTTGAAATGCTTTTTGTACTCTTCCCCAGTCTGAGTCATCCATTATCTTTTTAGTGTCTGTTGGGATCATTTCTCTTTTTTCTTTCCAGTTTCATTGGGATATAATTGACCTGTAATGTTGTATTGATTTAAAGTATACAATGTATTGATTATATATATGTATATATATATATATATAGCAAAATGATTACTACAGTGAGTTTAGCTAACATCCATTCTCACATAGTTGCAAATTTTTTTTTTTTTAAGATTTTATTTATATATTTGAGAGAGAGAGAGGGGAAGAGTGCAGGAATGGGATGGGGTGTGTTGGGTGGGTGGGGAAGTGGGTCAGAGGGAGAGGGAGAAGCATGCTCCCTCCAGAGCAGGGAGCCTGACATGGGGCTTGATCCCAGGACCCTGGGATCATGACCTGAGCCAGAGGCGGATGCTTAACCACTGAGCCACCCAGGCGCCCCTTCAATTTTCTTTTCTTTTGATGAGAACTGTTAAGATATATTCTTGAGGGGGAGCCTGGGTGGCTCAGTCATTAATCATCTGCGTTCAGCTCAGGTCATGATCCCAGTGTTCTGGGATCGAATCCCGCATTGGGCTCCCTGCTCAGCGGGAAGCCTGCTTCTCCCTCTCCCACTCCCCCTGCTTGTGTTCCCTTTCTCGCTGCCTCTCTCTCTGTCAAATAAATAAAAATCTTTTTTTTTTTTAAGATTTATTTATTTGACAGAGAGAGGTAGCCAGGGAGAGAGGGAACACAAGCAGGGGGAGTGGGAGAGGAAGAAGCAGGCTCCTAGCGGAGAAGCCTGATGTGGGGCTTGATCCCAGAACGCTGGGATCACGCCCTGAGCAGAAGGCAGACGCTTAACGACTGCGCCACCCAGGCGCCCCAAATAAATAAAAATCTTAAAAAAAAAAAATTTATTCTTGAGGCACCTGGTTGGTTCAGTTGGTAGAGCATAGGATTCTTAATCTCAGGGTTGTGAATTCAAGCCCCATGTTGGGTGTAAAGCTTACTCAAACACATACACACACACACACACACAACTTAAAAAAGATTTACTCTTAGCAGCTTTCATATATACAATACAGTATTGTTAATATAGTCACCATGTTAATTATAGTCACCATTATAGCCCATTCCCAGAATTTACTGTATAACTGGAAGTTTTTACTTTTGATCGACAACTTCACCGTTTTTCCCACCAACCATCCACTGCCTTTGGCAACGGCCACTCTGTTCTCTGTTTCTATGAGACTGGTTCTCTTAGATTACATATGTAAGTGAGGTCATATAGTACAGATGTTCCCTGACTTAGGAGTTTTTGATTTTACAGTGGTGTGAAAGCAGTATGTATTCAGTAGAAACCGTACTTCAAATCTTGTATTTTGATCTTTTCCCAAACTAGTGATATGCAGCATAATACACTTGTGATGACGGGCTGCAGCAGCAGCAGCTATCCCAATGCTGCCAGTCAGCTGCCGACTCATCCAGGAGGGCAAACAACAGATACACTTAGAACCATTCTCTACCCTTACAAGCACTCTGTTTTGCATTTTCAGTGCAGGAAATTACATAAGATATTTAACACTTTATTATAAAATAAGCTCCATGTTAAGATGATTTTGCTCAGCTGTAAGCTAATGCATGTGTTGTGAGCACGTTTCACACTCGGCTAGGCTATAATATTTGATAGGTTAGGTGTATTATATGCATTTTTAACTTACGATATTTTCAACTTGCGGGTTTATTGGGACATAACTCCATTGTATATTGAGGAAGATCTGTATTTGTCTGTCTGATTTGTTTCACTTAGCACAGTGCCCTCCAACTGTGTTATTGCTAACAGCATGATTTCCTTCTTTTTTATGGCCAAATAATATTCCTGTGTGTATCTCACTGTCTGTGTTTTAATATTTATACTGATGTATGTATTCATAAATATCAGTGTTATTTTATAGGAATGATGTCATATTGTATATATGTTCTGCAACTTGTGGCATAGCTGCATTTAATACATAGTTCATTGTTTTTGTCTGCTTTTTAGTGTTTTGTCACAGAATGTACCACAGTTTATTTAATTTCCTTTTTGAATTTTTGTCTTTAATTTCCTTATTGATTGTCATTTAGGTTCCTGATTTTTCACAATCACAAATAGTGCTGCAGTGAACATATTTGTAGACATAGTGAAGCTTGGTGTTTTTATTTACTTTTTTAGAGAGATAGTGGGAGAGGGGTAGGAGAGGGAGAGAGAGAGAATTTTAAACAGGCTCCATGCCCAGTGCAGAGCCCGATGGTGGGACTCGATTTCACAATCCTGAGATCATTACCTGAGCTGAAATCAAATTAGGAGTCAGATGCTTAACCAACTGAGCCACCCAGGTGCTCACAAAGCTTGGTGTTTTTAAAAAATATAGTCTGAGAGTCTGTATTAATAGGCAGGTTTTAATTTGTTTACATTTATAGTAGTGACTGGTATATTTGGGCTTATTTCAAAAATTTTATTATTTGTCTTCTATTTACCATACCTTTTTTCTCTTTTCCTTCAATTAGAGTGATTGAATGTTCTTTATTCCTTTTCTTTCTTTAAACACTTTAAAAAAATTATTTATTTATTTGAGAGAGAGTGAGAGAGAGCACAAGTGGGGTGAGGGGCAGAGGGAGAAAAAGACTCCCTGCTGAGCCTCCATCCCGAGACTCAGGAATCATGACCTGAGCCAA
Organism: Ailuropoda melanoleuca; assembly: GCF_002007445.2. Taxonomy (NCBI): domain Eukaryota; kingdom Metazoa; phylum Chordata; class Mammalia; order Carnivora; family Ursidae; genus Ailuropoda; species Ailuropoda melanoleuca. The sequence goes on from NC_048232.1 coordinate 19,544,540, forward strand.
AGGCAGATGCTTAACCAACTGAGCCACCCAGGTGCCATTTGGAGAGAATGTATTCTATTTCTTTTCTTTTAGTGATTGCCCTAAAATTTGAATGTGCATACTTTATATTTTCAATGAGTCAAAATGTAATACAACCCAAGATCTCAGGATGCCTTGTATTCCCCCTTTCTCTCACAAAATCTGTGTTATTGTTGTCTGTATTTTAATTCCACCTTATTTATTTGTTTGTTTGAATGGGGAGAGTGAGAGGGAGAGAATCCCAGGTAGGCTCCTTGCCCAGCGTGAAGCAAATGTGGGGCTTGATCTCACAACCCTAAAATCGTGACCTGAGGTGAAATCAAGAGTTGGACGCTTAACTGACTGAGCCATTCAGGTGCCCCAAATTCCACCTTACTTTTAATCTCCCTGGTTAGTAGTTGTGGTTTTTAAAAAATTTTTTAAATTTACTTATTTTTTTTTTAAATAAGCTCTGCGTGCAGCATGGGGCTTGTACTTAGAACCCTGAGGTCATGAGTTGCATGCTTTACTGACTGAGCCAGCCAGGTGCCCCAGTTGTTTTTTAATAGATATTTGTAATTTAGACCTAACGTTACTGAAGTTTTGCTCAACTCAGTTTATGGGTTCTTTTCTTTTCTTTCTTTCTTTCTTTCTCCTTTTCTTTTCTTTCTTTCTTTCTTTCTTTTCTTTCTCTTTCTCTTTCTTTTCTCTTTCTTTTCTCTTTCTTTTCNTTCTCCTTTTCTTTTCTTTTCTTTCTTTCTTTTCTTTCTCTTTCTCTTTCTTTTCTCTTTCTTTTCTTTTCTTTTCTTTTCTTTTCTTTTCTTTTCTTTTCTTTTCTTTTCTTTTCNCCTTTTCTTTTCTTTCTTTCTTTCTTTCTTTTCTTTCTCTTTCTCTTTCTTTTCTCTTTCTTTTCTCTTTCTTTTCTTTTCTTTTCTTTTCTTTTCTTTTCTTTTCTTTTCTTTTCTTTCTTTCCCTCCCTTCCCTCCCTCCCTCCCTCTCATAGTTCTAGGGTTCCCCTCTGGAGTCTTTGCCTAGTAAGTAGTAAGCAAGCTATATTAATCTTTTTATGTCTAAGAATGTTATTAATTTGCTCTCTTCTATGCTAGTTTGAGGTCTAGAGTCATAATTATTTTCCTGTAAGTAAAGATTTTATTCTAATTTGTCTTCTGGTATCTAATTGTAGTAAATAGAAAATCTTATGATATAGTGCTTATCCTGCTTCAGGATTGATTTGCTTTCTCATTCTGTGGACTCAGTGTTTTTTTTTTCATCTTGGAAAATTTTCTGCTCTCCAAGTATCACCTCAATTTTTTTCTGGAACTGTTACTTAGATATGTGCTTGGGATTCTTTTTTTTTTTTTTTTTTTTTTTAAANTTTTAAAGATTTTATTTATTTATTTGAGAGAGAGAGAAAGCCAGCAAGAGAGGGAACGCAAGCAGGGGGAGTGGGAGAGGAAGAAGCAGGCTCCCAGCAGAAGAGCCTGATGCGGGGCTCGATCCCATAATGCTGGGATCACGCCCTGAGCCGAAGGCAGACGCTTAACGAGTGAGCCACGCAGGCGCCCCTGTGCTTGGGATTCTTGTTCTTTTCTTTATGTTTCTTATTATTTTTAAACATTTTAAAGATTTTATTTATTTATTTGAAAGGGAGAGATAGCGTGCGCAGGGAGAGAGCCCCCTTCATGTCTTTTAATTTCTCTTTCATATTTTCTATTTTCTCTCTTCATTATGGGTAATCTCTTTAGCTCTGTCTTTAAATTTATGCTTATTGTTAACCCAATCAGTGAATTTCTTTTCTGAGTAAATCATATCTACAATTCCTATTTTATTTTTTAATTTGCTTTTTTTTCATAATATTTTGCTGTTACTGCCTTATGGATGATATTCCTTTATTATTTGAACATTTAAAACATACTTATTTTAGGGGCACTTGGCTGGGTCACTTGGTGGATTGCGTGACTCTTGATCTCACAGTCGTGAGTTCAAGTCCCACATTGGACATAGAGCTTACTAAAAAAAAACTTATTTTAATACTTACCAGGGATTTTGGAATTTTTTCATTTGTTTATGTTTGTTAAGTCTGGTGGTAGACATCTTCATATTCTTTGTAATTTTTGGTTGTGAGCTAATTCTCAGGAGTTATTGTCTTCTGTGGATTCCTGTTCCTCTAGGAACACAGTGAAGATGTTCCTGTGGGGGGGTCTGTGCATTTGCTGCCTCTGAAGAACCATGTTTGCCCCCTAACAAAGACCAGATTACAGTAGCTTCTGCAGATTAGGAATTTGCAAATTTACAAATTCTTTAATCTAAAAGGAGTTCAAAAGTCCTTTTAAAGCTTTTTTGACAACTGTGACATCATTAGGGGTCAGGCTTTTTTGTCCTCCAACCTTAGCACATGGTTTTCATTTTCAGGATTGTCCCACAGTTAGAGCATGGCAGCTGGAACTGCAGTCATCGTGACCTGCAGAAGAAGTTCCAGGCAGAAGGGGGGGGAATGGTAAAGTTAAAAGTGGTTTTCCTCCCAGCTGACTTCTTCTCTTATGTTTTCCTGAACTCCCAGTCAACGAATTATGGTTAATTTTACTGACTTTAAATTGTTAGATTTCAAAATATGGGTCAGTTGAAGAACTGAATAAAATTGGCATTTTGTTAGGAGGGAGGAACGGTAGAATGGTTTTGGGGTTAGTAACCGCAGACTCTGTCAGAGTTTGTGTAATGGAGTTCACTGCTCCAGACTAATTTTTAAGTTTGTTTTTTTGACTGGAATCTGGTACACTTTAGATGATGGATTTTGGGCCCCACACACTCTCAGCATAGGCTTGAGTTTCTGGTTTTTCTAGAGTGACCCCTATGCTCATGTCCAGAACCAACATCTCACTTCAGTGCCCCTTCTCTAGTCTTATTGGTCTAGGTAATGTTTTTCTAGGATAGATTCCCCTTTGGTTGTGTAATAGGCCCTTAGTAGCTCCTGTCCTTATGCAGAGAACCCAGTTAGAACTTTGTGTGTGTGTGTCTAGGGTCTGTGCTAGAGTCATAGTCAATTCCAATCTCTAGGGTATCTATATTAGATCTGATATCTTCATTGACTGCCTCAGCTTCAACTCATGTTCATTTTTTTAGCTTTTTAAAATTTCTGCTACCTGGAGATTAACCTTTATCTACATAATTAAAAATTGTTTTCAGATTTATTTATCTTTGATTTCTGAGTTCAGGAAGGCAGTTACAGTTTTAAAATTTCATATATAACTAATTTGTGTACAAGCTGTTTAGCTTGTATACTTTAAATAGAACTTCAGAGTTAAACATCTGCTAGCATTTTTTCTCCTGTTGCTGATTCATATCTAATATTTGCCTTTGTAGCTTTAAAAGAGGTGCTTTTAGAAAGTTAACAGATTTAGTGCTTACCACCATAGACAAAATAGTAAATGGCCAATTTCTGTTGTCTCTTGATTCTTCTTTTACTGTGAGAAAAGCCTAGTATAATGTCTGATGTGACATAGGTGCTTAATACTTGTTTTATCCTTTTCTAACCTGCCTGTGCAACTACGAAGAGAAATGAAATCATAGGAATATATGGATACCTTGCTCAACATATGGTATCTGTTTATTCCTTTTTTTAGTTTAGATTTTATTTTTAAGATTTAATTTCTGTGTTTATCAGAGTGATAGCTGCATAGTTAGAGTAGGTATTACTGAAAACTTCTCTCACACAAAACAGTACTTTGCTGCTTGACTCTTGAACCCCAAACTCATTCCCCAGAAGGAGCTTCTTTTTTTTTTTTTTTTTTTTTTTAAATTTTTTTTTTATTTATTTGACAGAGAGAGAGACAGCCAGCGAGAGAGGGAACACAAGCAGGGGGAGTGGGAGAGGAAGAAGCAGGCTCATAGCGGAGGAGCCCGATGTGGGGCTCGATCCCAGAGCACCGATCCCAGAGCACTGGGATCACGCCCTGAGCCGAAGGTAGATGCTTAATGACTGCGCCACCCAGGCGCACCCAGAAGGAGTTTCTTTTGATTGCTCCTTCTCGTATGTATAAGGAGCTATTGTTTTCTAAAGTTTATTAAAAATTTTTTAAAAAAGATTTTATCAGAGAGAGCACGTGTGCATAAGTGGGAGGAAGGGGCAGAGGGAGAAGAAGGAAACTCCCTGCTGAGCAGGGAGCCTGCCATGGGCTCCATCCCAGGATCCCGAGATGATGACCTGAGCCTAAGACACTTCAGCTGAGCCAGCCAGGCACCCCTATAAGCAGCATCAGTTTTAATAGTTGCCTTTCAGCATATCACAAATTTTAATTAAGTCAGTGGTGTTAAACAGTAATATATACACTATTATTACTATTTAAATGTTTTATTTGTGAGCCAAAAGTATACTGATTTTTTTTTTTTTAATTTCCCTGGGATTAGTAATCTTTTTGTATTTTCAGTTTCCTTATATTCTTTTTTTTTAAATACTTAAAAAAAATCTTATTGTATTTTTTTTTAAGACTTTGTCAAAGAGACAGAGAAAGAGAGTGAGCACAAGCAGGGGGAGTGGCAGGCAGAGGGAGAAGCAGGCTTCCCGCTGAGCAAGGAGCCCAGTGAGGGACTTGATCCCCAGCCCTGGGATCATGACTTGAGCCAAAGGCAGACGCTTAACTGAATGAGCTACCTAGGTGTCCTCTTATATTCTTTAAGGCTGAATCTTTGTATATCCTCTAGTTACTTCTTCATATAATCTTCCAAATGATTAATGAATCAGGTAGTCTATTAATAAAATTTTCCATGAATTCACTTTTCCTTTTCCTCTCTCTCTCCTCCCTTTTTTCTCCTCCTCTCTTTCCATCTTCTTCCCCTCTCCTTCTCTCCTTCCCTCTTCCTCCCTCTTCTTTCTCTTTCCCTCCTCCTCCTCTTCTGCCTCTCCTTTTCCCTCTTCTGCCCCCTCTCCCTCCTCTTCAATTTTTCCCTCTTCCTCCTTTTTTTTTTTTTTTTTAAGCTAGTACACCTTCTGGGTACCATCTCCCTGCTGTCATCTGGGCTGATTTCTCTTTATGCCTGGATCTTTCCTTCACTGTCATCTTGGGAATTTCTTTTCTTTTCTTTTTAAAATATTTTTATTTATTTATTTGACAGAGAGAGAGACAGCCAGCGAGAGAGGGAACACAAGCAGGGGGAGTGGGAGAGGAAGAAGCAGGCTCATAGCGGAAGAGCCTGATGTGGGGCTCTATCCCATAACGCCGGGATCACGCCCTGAGCCAAAGGCAGACGCTTAACCGCTGTGCCACCCAGACGCCCCTTCCCCCCACTTTCTGAGGCACTTCCTTACTTTGTGTTCTAATCCTGCACCTAAATTTCTAAAGTCTGTTATACTTTTACTTTCCAAGGGCTCTTTCATACTCTCTGTTCTTTATTTTTTTCCTTCCGTTTTTATTTCTTGGATGCATATCTTTTTTTCTTTTTTAATTGAAGTGTAATTGACACATAATGTTACATTAGTTTCAGGTGTACAACATAGTGATTCCACAACTCTCTATGGTATGCTGTGTTCACCACAAGTATAGCTATCGTCTGTCACTGTATAATGCTATTACACAGTCACTGACTGTATTCCTTACGCTGTGCCTTTTCATCCCTGTGAGTCATTCATTCCATAACTGGAAGCCTGAACCTCCCCGCTTCCCCCGCACCCATTTTGCCCATTCCCTCAGGCAGCCACCAGTTTTCTGTATTTATGGGTCTGTTTTTGCTTATTTTCTTTGTTCATTCATTTGTTGTGTTTAGATCCCTTATAAAAACAAAATTATGTGGTATGTGTCTTTCTCTGACTTATTTCACTTAGGATAATACTCTCTAGATCCATCCCTGTTTTTGCAAATGGAAAGATCTCATTCTTTTTTTATGGCTCAGTAATACTTCATTGCGTGTGTGTATGTGTGTGTACGCACACTACATGTTCTTTATTCTTTTATCCATGGACACTTGAGTTGTTTCTATATCTTGGTTATTTATTTATTTATTTTTAAAGATTTTATTTATTTATTTGACAGAGAGAGACAGCCAGCGAGAGAGGGAGTACAAGCAGGGGGAGTGGGAGAGGAATAAGCAGGCTCCTAGCGGAATCCCAGAATGCTGGGATCATGCCCTGAGCCGAAGGCAGACGCTTAATGACTGCGCCACCCAGGCGCCACATATATCTTGGTTATTTTAAATAATGCTGCAATAAACATAAAGGTGCATATTGTTTTCATTTTCTTTTGGTAAGTACTCAGTAGTGGAATTATTAAATAATCTACTAATCTATTTTTAAAAAATATTTGTTTATTTTGAGAGAGAGAGCACGAGCTCAAGTTGGGGGAGGGGCAAAGGGGGAAAGAGAATCTCAAGCAGATCCCCCGCTGAGTGTGGAGCCTGATGCAAGGTTTGATCTCACAACCTTGATATCGTGACCTGAGCCGAAATCAAGAGTCACACGCCAGGTTCCCCGTGGTAATCTGCTTTTAATTTTCGAGGAACTTCCATTTTGTTTTCCACAATGGCTGTACCAGTTTATTCTAGCAACTGCACGAGTGTTCCCTTTACTCTATATCCTTGCCAGCCCTTGTTATTTCTTGTGTTTTTGATACTAGCCATTCTGACTTTTTAAACATTTTATTCTTAAGTAATCTTTATACCCAATGTGGGGCTTGAACTCATGACTCTGACATCAAGAGTCCCACGTTCCACCAGCTGAGCCACCCACGTGCCCCAGCTCTGCTCTTTTTTTTCCCCCTGCTTACTTTTTTTTTTTAAGATTCTATTTATTTATTCGACAGAGATAGAAACAGCCAGCGAGAGAGGGAACACAAGCAGGGGGAGAGGGAGAGGGAGAGGAAGAAGCAGGCTCACAGTGGAGGAGCCTGATGTGGGGCTCGATCCCATAACTCCGGGATCACGCCCTGAGCCAAAGGCAGACGCTTAACCGCTTAACCGCTGTGCCACCCAGGCGCCCCGACCCCTGCTTACTTTTTAATTGGATATTTTGGTGTTGAGTTGTAGTTCTTTTTTTTTTTAATTTTTGTATATCTTTTTTATTTTTTATTTTTTTAAGTAGGTTCCACACTCATGACTCTGAAATTAAGTGTCACCTACCTACCAGCCAGGTGCTTCTATTCTTTATATATTTTGGATATTAATCCCTTATCTGATACATCATTTGCAGATACTTTCTCCCATTCAGTGGGTTGCCTTTTCATTTTGTTGAGGATTTCCTTTGCTGTGCGAAAGCATTTTATTTTGATGTAGTCCAATGATTTATTTTTGCTTTTGTTTCCCTTGCTTGAGGAGACCTATCTAGAAAAATGCTTCTATGGCTGATGTCAAAGATATTAACTGCCAGTGTTTTCTTCTAAGAGTTTTCTGGTTTCAGGTCTCGCATTTAGGTCTTTNAGAGTGAGCACAAGCAGGGGGAGTGGCAGGCAGAGGGAGAAGCAGGCTTCCCGCTGAGCAAGGAGCCCAGTGAGGGACTTGATCCCCAGCCCTGGGATCATGACTTGAGCCAAAGGCAGACGCTTAACTGAATGAGCTACCTAGGTGTCCTCTTATATTCTTTAAGGCTGAATCTTTGTATATCCTCTAGTTACTTCTTCATATAATCTTCCAAATGATTAATGAATCAGGTAGTCTATTAATAAAATTTTCCATGAATTCACTTTTCCTTTTCCTCTCTCTCTCCTCCCTTTTTTCTCCTCCTCTCTTTCCATCTTCTTCCCCTCTCCTTCTCTCCTTCCCTCTTCCTCCCTCTTCTTTCTCTTTCCCTCCCCCTCCTCTTCTGCCTCTCCTTTTCCCTCTTCTGCCTCCTCTCCCTCCTCTTCAATTTTTCCCTCTTCCTCCTTTTTTTTTTTTTTTTT
>NC_048232.1:19554713-19564396 GCF_002007445.2 Ailuropoda melanoleuca
AATTCACTTTTCCTTTTCCTCTCTCTCTCCTCCCTTTTTTCTCCTCCTCTCTTTCCATCTTCTTCCCCTCTCCTTCTCTCCTTCCCTCTTCCTCCCTCTTCTTTCTCTTTCCCTCCTCCTCCTCTTCTGCCTCTCCTTTTCCCTCTTCTGCCCCCTCTCCCTCCTCTTCAATTTTTCCCTCTTCCTCCTTTTTTTTTTTTTTTTTAAGCTAGTACACCTTCTGGGTACCATCTCCCTGCTGTCATCTGGGCTGATTTCTCTTTATGCCTGGATCTTTCCTTCACTGTCATCTTGGGAATTTCTTTTCTTTTCTTTTTAAAATATTTTTATTTATTTATTTGACAGAGAGAGAGACAGCCAGCGAGAGAGGGAACACAAGCAGGGGGAGTGGGAGAGGAAGAAGCAGGCTCATAGCGGAAGAGCCTGATGTGGGGCTCTATCCCATAACGCCGGGATCACGCCCTGAGCCAAAGGCAGACGCTTAACTGCTATGCCACCCAGACGCCCCTTCCCCCCACTTTCTGAGGCACTTCCTTACTTTGTGTTCTAATCCTGCACCTAAATTTCTAAAGTCTGTTATACTTTTACTTTCCAAGGGCTCTTTCATACTCTCTGTTCTTTATTTTTTTCCTTCCGTTTTTATTTCTTGGATGCATATCTTTTTTTCTTTTTTAATTGAAGTGTAATTGACACATAATGTTACATTAGTTTCAGGTGTACAACATAGTGATTCCACAACTCTCTATGGTATGCTGTGTTCACCACAAGTATAGCTATCGTCTGTCACTGTATAATGCTATTACACAGTCACTGACTGTATTCCTTACGCTGTGCCTTTTCATCCCTGTGAGTCATTCATTCCATAACTGGAAGCCTGAACCTCCCCGCTTCCCCCGCACCCATTTTGCCCATTCCCTCAGGCAGCCACCAGTTTTCTGTATTTATGGGTCTGTTTTTGCTTATTTTCTTTGTTCATTCATTTGTTGTGTTTAGATCCCTTATAAAAACAAAATTATGTGGTATGTGTCTTTCTCTGACTTATTTCACTTAGNCTTTCCATCTTCTTCCCCTCTCCTTCTCTCCTTCCCTCTTCCTCCCTCTTCTTTCTCTTTCCCTCCTCCTCCTCTTCTGCCTCTCCTTTTCCCTCTTCTGCCCCCTCTCCCTCCTCTTCAATTTTTCCCTCTTCCTCCTTTTTTTTTTTTTTTTTAAGCTAGTACACCTTCTGGGTACCATCTCCCTGCTGTCATCTGGGCTGATTTCTCTTTATGCCTGGATCTTTCCTTCACTGTCATCTTGGGAATTTCTTTTCTTTTCTTTTTAAAATATTTTTATTTATTTATTTGACAGAGAGAGAGACAGCCAGCGAGAGAGGGAACACAAGCAGGGGGAGTGGGAGAGGAAGAAGCAGGCTCATAGCGGAAGAGCCTGATGTGGGGCTCTATCCCATAACGCCGGGATCACGCCCTGAGCCAAAGGCAGACGCTTAACTGCTATGCCACCCAGACGCCCCTTCCCCCCACTTTCTGAGGCACTTCCTTACTTTGTGTTCTAATCCTGCACCTAAATTTCTAAAGTCTGTTATACTTTTACTTTCCAAGGGCTCTTTCATACTCTCTGTTCTTTATTTTTTTCCTTCCGTTTTTATTTCTTGGATGCATATCTTTTTTTCTTTTTTAATTGAAGTGTAATTGACACATAATGTTACATTAGTTTCAGGTGTACAACATAGTGATTCCACAACTCTCTATGGTATGCTGTGTTCACCACAAGTATAGCTATCGTCTGTCACTGTATAATGCTATTACACAGTCACTGACTGTATTCCTTACGCTGTGCCTTTTCATCCCTGTGAGTCATTCATTCCATAACTGGAAGCCTGAACCTCCCCGCTTCCCCCGCACCCATTTTGCCCATTCCCTCAGGCAGCCACCAGTTTTCTGTATTTATGGGTCTGTTTTTGCTTATTTTCTTTGTTCATTCATTTGTTGTGTTTAGATCCCTTATAAAAACAAATATGTGGTATGTGTCTTTCTCTGACTTATTTCACTTAGGATAATACTCTCTAGATCCATCCCTGTTTTTGCAAATGGAAAGATCTCATTCTTTTTTTATGGCTCAGTAATACTTCATTGCGTGTGTGTATGTGTGTGTACGCACACTACATGTTCTTTATTCTTTTATCCATGGACACTTGAGTTGTTTCTATATCTTGGTTATTTATTTATTTATTTTTAAAGATTTTATTTATTTATTTGACAGAGAGAGACAGCCAGCGAGAGAGGGAGTACAAGCAGGGGGAGTGGGAGAGGAATAAGCAGGCTCCTAGCGGAATCCCAGAATGCTGGGATCATGCCCTGAGCCGAAGGCAGACGCTTAATGACTGCGCCACCCAGGCGCCACATATATCTTGGTTATTTTAAATAATGCTGCAATAAACATAAAGGTGCATATTGTTTTCATTTTCTTTTGGTAAGTACTCAGTAGTGGAATTATTAAATAATCTACTAATCTATTTTTAAAAAATATTTGTTTATTTTGAGAGAGAGAGCACGAGCTCAAGTTGGGGGAGGGGCAAAGGGGGAAAGAGAATCTCAAGCAGATCCCCCGCTGAGTGTGGAGCCTGATGCAAGGTTTGATCTCACAACCTTGATATCGTGACCTGAGCCGAAATCAAGAGTCACACGCCAGGTTCCCCGTGGTAATCTGCTTTTAATTTTCGAGGAACTTCCATTTTGTTTTCCACAATGGCTGTACCAGTTTATTCTAGCAACTGCACGAGTGTTCCCTTTACTCTATATCCTTGCCAGCCCTTGTTATTTCTTGTGTTTTTGATACTAGCCATTCTGACTTTTTAAACATTTTATTCTTAAGTAATCTTTATACCCAATGTGGGGCTTGAACTCATGACTCTGACATCAAGAGTCCCACGTTCCACCAGCTGAGCCACCCACGTGCCCCAGCTCTGCTCTTTTTTTTCCCCCTGCTTACTTTTTTTTTTTAAGATTCTATTTATTTATTCGACAGAGATAGAAACAGCCAGCGAGAGAGGGAACACAAGCAGGGGGAGAGGGAGAGGGAGAGGAAGAAGCAGGCTCACAGTGGAGGAGCCTGATGTGGGGCTCGATCCCATAACTCCGGGATCACGCCCTGAGCCAAAGGCAGACGCTTAACCGCTTAACCGCTGTGCCACCCAGGCGCCCCGACCCCTGCTTACTTTTTAATTGGATATTTTGGTGTTGAGTTGTAGTTCTTTTTTTTTTTAATTTTTGTATATCTTTTTTATTTTTTATTTTTTTAAGTAGGTTCCACACTCATGACTCTGAAATTAAGTGTCACCTACCTACCAGCCAGGTGCTTCTATTCTTTATATATTTTGGATATTAATCCCTTATCTGATACATCATTTGCAGATACTTTCTCCCATTCAGTGGGTTGCCTTTTCATTTTGTTGAGGATTTCCTTTGCTGTGCGAAAGCATTTTATTTTGATGTAGTCCAATGATTTATTTTTGCTTTTGTTTCCCTTGCTTGAGGAGACCTATCTAGAAAAATGTTTCTATGGCTGATGTCAAAGATATTAACTGCCAGTGTTTTCTTCTAAGAGTTTTCTGGTTTCAGGTCTCGCATTTAGGTCTTTAATCCATTTTGAGTTTATTTTTGTGTAACTAAGAAAGTGGTCCAATTTTGTTCTTTTGCATGTAGCTGTCCAGTTTACCCAGCACCATTTATTGAAAAAAAATGTCTTTTCCCCATTGTATATTTTTGCTTCTTTTGTTGTAGATTAATTGACCATAAAAGCTTGGGTTTATTTCTGAGCTCTCTATTCTGTTCCACTGATATGTGTGTCTGTTTTTGCACCAGTACCATACTGTTTTGATTATTATAGCATTGTATATCTTGGAATCTGGGATTGTGATACCTCCAGCTTTGGTCTTCTTTCTCAAGATTGCCTTGGCCATTTGGAATCTTTGTGGTTCCATACCAATTTTAGCTTTATTGTAGTTACCTGAAACATGTTGGTGTTTTGTTACAGATTATAGCCTGCTTTGGGTAGTGAGGGTCTTTTAACAATATTGGTTCTTCCATTCCATGCGTATGGAATATCTTTTGGATGCAATTTTTCTCTTAACTGTGAGGATATTTGTTAGAAGGTTTGCTTTGTTTTAGGTCTCTGAAGTTTTTGTCTGCTCCTGGGACTCTTTTACCCAGAATTTCTTTGTACCATTGTTTTGGCCTGTCTTGTTAGAGACCTTGTTAAAATGTGACTCTTGGGGCGCCTGGGTGGCTCAGTCGTTAAGCGTCTGCCTTCGGCTCAGGGCATGATCCTGGCGTTACGGGATCGAGCCCCACATCAGGCTCTTCCACTGGGAGCCTGCTTCTTCCTCTTCCACTCCCCCTGCTTGTGTTCCCTCTCTCTCTGGCTGTCTCTCTCTCTGTCAAATAAATAAACAAAATCTTTAAAAAAAAAATGTAACTCTTAGCTACGTATTTGAATTTCAGACAAACTTCTGATGAGTTGATTGGAAGCTCTGTGCATGTGGGCAGGGATTGTTGCTGATTGGCTTCCTTATAGGTGATCTAACTGGAGACCACCAGTGGGTTAGCTTATTGAGAGGGAAATCTTCCAGTCATCTCTTTGGGATTGATAAACCTGATTATTCAATATTCTTTGAGCCAGATGTTTGCTGGAATTTCACTATTTACAGTTAGATTTTCAGTTACTTATTTTTTGGTATGGTACCCCTTTCCTCAGCTGTGCCTGGTACCCCCAAATCCAGATTTCCTCGTTTACCCTTTCTGCAGTTTTCCAGGATGGGTAGTTGAGAAGGAGATTAGTGGGAAGTTTGGTTGTTTTTCAGAGTGTACCCTCTCTCTCCTGTTTTTAGCTTCACCCGAACCCATTCCTTTTGGATACATATAGCACCACTGTGCATGTATGACTCCCCAGCCCTGATGCCTGGTACCTAGAATTCCTCCAGTTGCTGCCATATAGTCTAAGATACATTGCTTTTGGGCTTATCTTACTACAGCAACCTTTTCTGATTTGTTAAGCATTTACTACTTGTCTCCTTTCTAGCTTCTGAAATTTTATAGCTGTTGTCTTCTCTTATGTTCTTTTTCTGTTTGTGGCTTTATGTCCTTTTATCTCATTTACTGGAGTTCTAGGAAGGAAAAGAGGTAGTTTTTAAGTGGAATTAACTCTGTGCTTGTGATGTGGTCTTCTACCATTTCTTCCAGGGTCTTTTTAAATGTTTTAGTGTGTTCTTTCTACTTGCTTTCCCCCCCCCACTCACTTCACACACATTTTTGAATTTTCCCATGGAGTCTACTTTCCCTTTACATTTTTTACCTTTCATTTTTTGTCTTTTCTCTTTCACTAGGAAGCTTCCTGGAAGAATAAAGCTGTAGTTGGTAACTCCGCTTCAGTTGTTTACTGTAGTCTAGCCTCTTAGTTGTGCATAATGATTGAGATACAACTTAGTTGTCATTTTAAGCAATAGCATATGTAATCTGCCTTTGCTGTAATATTCTCATCATGGACACATGTCCATTTTGTCTTCCAGTGACCCTTATATAGAAGTCCATGTACAAGAAATCCTTTAATAACTTAGCTTCAGGAAAATTGATGACTCCCTCGAGGATCCTGGTATATTTCCTCTTTTTTGATAGCTCCCGGATACACATTCTGTATTTTCTTTTTGTTCTGGCTACCAGGCAGCCCAGAACCAGATCTGGTCTTTAGTTACAGCAGTTGTATTAATCTGATTATTAGTATATTTGTTTCTTCCTCCTCCTCCTATGGGGTTTAGTACTTCACCTCTTATCTCTGTTTCTCTGCGTGTTGATTTCATTCTCTCATACTACAGACTCTCTACTTCATGAGGCTGGAACCATGACTGCTGGCAGCTCTTGGCTCTCATCTTCCCAGCCCCTTCTACCAGAAGAAGGGGCTCTCTTGAAGAATCCTGGGAAGGACTCTGATTGGCCTGTCTTGGATCATGTACCCACCATCCCTGTGGCTGGAGTGGGGTGGGTACTATGAATGGCAACCCTCACTAGAACTACATAGTTGGAGTCAGGGGTAAGAGCAGTTTCCTTAAATCAGGGGGATGTCCTTCATACTGGCTTTCAATGTTCATTTTTCTATTTTTTGTTGTTATAATACAGTTTGTAGACTGCCTCAAATCCTTTTCTGAAAAAAGTTTGGGTGTAAATAAGTGCATAAGATATCACAAACTCCTATTCAGTCACCTTTGATACCATTACATTTGGCTCTTAAGTCTACCACTATTGATTTTGCTGTTAACTTAAGATGGACAAATCCAAAAGTTTTTCAGTTTTATTCTGTTTGATCCACTTTCAGCATTTAAAACTGTGATTACTCCATTGCGCTGTGATCACTAGTGCCATTGCAAAAACTGTGATCACTCCATTCCAGCTCTCTCTTCTCATGACTTTTGGGAAGCTGTTTTCTTCTCTTACCTCTTTAAACATTTCCTTTTGGTTTCCTGTTTGGCATTAATTCCTTAATTCTTTAAAATTTAAGTTACATGATTGCTTTTCTGGCTTGTTTTATTTGGTTACCTTACTCTATGAAAACTTAAGATGCATGCTTGGGGATCTTTTAAGCATCAATATCACCTGAACAGTTTTATTCTAGCCTTCAGATCCATATTTGCAGTTACCTTCTGGATATTTCTATTTAGGTATCCTAGGCATCTTAAATTTGATTTCTCTACCACTGTAGTCACTGGCATAATTTAAGCTTTAATTTTTTTGTCTAGATTATTATAACAGCTTAAATTAACTTATTTAGTCTTTGGTAAGATGATATATTGACATGGTTCAAAAAATATAAAAAGATAAACAGTGGGCTGCCAGGGTGGCTCAGTTGGTTAAATGTATGATTGGCTCAGGTCATGGTCTCAGGGTCCTGGGATCAAGCTCCACATCAGGCTCCCTGCTCTGTGGGGAGTCTGCTTTTCCCTCTCCCTCTGCCCCCTGCGCCGCCCACCCCCACTTGTGCTCTTTCTCAAATAAATAGTCTTTAAAAGAAAAAAGATAAACAGTAGGTGAACCTGGCTGGCTCAGTTGGTGGAGCATGAGACTCGGTCTTGGGGTTGTGAGTTCAAGCCCCACATTGGGTGTAGAGATTACTTAAAAATAAAATCTTTGAAAAAACAAAACAAAAGATAAACAGTGAAAGTTTTTCCTCCTAAACCTCTTATTTGCCTAGGTTTGCTTCCAAACTTCCCATTGTTACTATTTTTTAATTCATTTTCCTAGTTTATATATATATATGCTTTATATACATAGACTCTTATTTTTATTCCTTTTCTGTAAAATGTAGCACATTACACATACTTATAACAGACTTCTCCCTTTTCTTTTTTACGCCTCCCCTTTTCAGTACAGTCCGTGTCTGTACTGAAGATTTCAAGATTGTCTTCTACAAAGCAAATGTAGTTGTCCTTTCCAGTTTCCTATAGTGTTTCTTAACTGTTGGTGGAGGAAGACTTTTTTTCTGGTCCGTAGTATTTTTACTAAAAGGATTGTATTTTACACTGACACTTTTTTTTTTTTAAAGTAATCTCTCTCCAACATGGGGCTTGAACTCACGACCCCAAGTTGCGCGTTCTATCAGCTGAGCCAGCGAGGCACCCCTGACATGTTTACTTTATGCATGGAGCACGGCCGGGTAAACACCCTTCCCCAATACCCCATCCCCAGCAATAATAAAAGTCTGGGGTCTGTCTCCTGGCTAGCTCAGCTGGTAGAGTATCACAGTTCTTGATCTCAGGATCATGTGCTTGAGCCCCATGTTTGTGCAGAGTTTACTTAAAAGAAAAAAGTTTATTTCTGCAGTTATACAGTAGAGCCAGAAAGTTAATGGTATTATGGGGCACCTGGCTGGCTCAGTTGACAGAGCATGCGGCTCTTGATTTTGGGGTCATGAGTTTGAGCCCCACGTTGGGTGTAGAGATTACTTAAATAAACAAACTAAAAAAGAAAAAAAAAGTGGTGGTATTGTTCTAGAGCCAGCTAGAGATTACAGCTGCCCTAACAAGATGTAAACTTTATTTCCCCATTTGTATTGCCCCTACCTCTTTTACTAATCACTTTCTCTACTCTGTCCTCTACATAGCTATGAGCAAATAATGCCAAAAGATGACTTTCTGTGTGTTATTCTCAGATGCCATCTGTGTTTTTCTGTTCTCTAAGTACCAGAGTACAAAGTATTTTTCTCTGTCTTAAGAAAATTTGCTCTGATTTTTGTATACTAAGTGCAGGAATGCTTATTTTTGGATAATTGGGGAAAGGAAGATAAATAGAGAAAATGCATAATTTCACCCAGAGACATTCAGGCAGTTCAGTAGTAGTGTTAAGATCACGGGCTTGGAGTCAGATGGATTAGATCCGTGTCTGGGCAAGTTTATCTTCTAAGCCTCAGTTTCCTCCTCTCCAGAATAGCATGGAGCTCTTGTTTATGTGCCAAGTATTGTCAGGTGCTTTATATGAAGGAATATATTGTTTTACTCTCTCAACAGGACAGTGAAATAGGTACTGTTTGTATGTCTTGTTTTTAAATAATGAGGCAACTTGGGGCCTAGAGAGGTTTAGTAATTTGTTCAGCGGGTATACCAGGTTTTGAATCCTGGGCCCTCCAGAAATGATGGTTTTAAGTGTTACACTATGCTACAGATTCTAGTTCAAGCAGGTAACCAGAAGCGTTAATACATATGTATATGTGAATATCTTGATGTTATTTTAGAACAGAGAAACAGAAAAATGAAGTAGCGTCAGTGTGGTGAGATTAGGAAATACAGTTGACCCTTGGGCAATGGGTTTGAATTGTCTGGGTCCACTTGTTGTTGGACTTCATTAATAAATACAGTACAGTACTGTAAATGTATTTTATTTTCCTTATGCTTTTCTTTCTTTTCTTTTCTTTTTCCTTTTCCTTTTCCTTTTCCTTTTCCTTTTCCTTTTCCTTTTTTAAAGTGGCTCCATGTCCAGTGTGGAGCCAAATGCGGGCTTGAACTCACGACCCTGAGATCAAAACCCGAGCTTAAGGTCAAGAGTCAGACGCTTAACTGACTGAGTTACCTAGGCACCCCCCCTTATGATTTTCTTAGTACTTCTTTTTTCTAACTTACTTTATTGTAAGAATACAGTATTTAATACATATAAAATATATGTTGACTATTATGGTAAGGTTTCCATCAACAGTAGGCTATTAATAGTTAAATTCTTGGGGATTCAGAGGTTTGGGTGTGGATTTTTGACTGTTGAGGATTTGGCACCCATAACCTCCATGTTGTTCAAGGGTCAACTGTATATTATTAGTTATAAAGACACAATTCCTTCAGGGTTGGATTTTTCCCTGAGGCTTTTTAGTTTCTGCCATTGTATGTGTATATTTTAACCTCTTGTTCATACTTTATTCCCTTTGTCATTAAAGTTAGGAAGGAAAAATTTAGATGAGCTGTGTCTCTGTTTGCAAAAGTTTTGTTTTACTTAGATGTTCCAAAAGATTTTTTTTCTTTTTTTCTTTTTTTTAAGAGAAGGAGGTGGGGAGGGACAGAGGGACAGGGGAGGGAGAGACTCATAACCCTGAGATCATGACCTAACTGAAATCAAAAGTCAGACGCTGGGGCGCCTGGGTGGCACAGCGGTTAAGCG
>NC_048232.1:19566154-19572509 GCF_002007445.2 Ailuropoda melanoleuca
AAAAAAAAAAAAGTCAGACGCTTAACAGACTGAGCCACCAGGTGTGCCCAGTTTTTTTTATCTTCACTTTTTTTGGCAACATATTATTAATTTTATGAATGCTTGACTGCTTTTGGTAACTGATTTTTTTAGGAAGTGTTGTTTTCTCTCTCAAACATACTCCATCCTCTGGTCATCTTTGATATATGGATAACATGTCAAAGTATGTTTCTTTTGTCATTTCTTTTGTCATTTGAAGGCATATATTATAGGCTTTAAGATTTCACTCTTATCCAGACAAACACTTTTCATTTCTTTGGACCAACCTTATGCATTTTATTTGTTTAAAGATTTTACGTATTTATTTTATTTGAGAGAGAGAGAGTGTGTGAGTGGGAGGGAGGGGCAGAAGGAGATGGAGAAAATCTCAAGCAGACTCCTCACTGTGTGTGGAGCCCAGCATGGGGCATGATCTCACAACCCTGAGATCCTGACCCGAGCTGAAACCAAGGGTCAGATGCTTACTGACTGAGCTACGCTGGCACCCCAACTTTATGCATTTTAATTTAACGTGTGTGTGTGTGTGTGTGTGTGTGTGTGTGTGTGTGTGTGTGTAGGATTTTAACTTATTTTTAGTTTTAATACATTCAAAGAAAATGGAGTGTAGCCAGTAGATGGACAATTAAAACGAAATAATAAAATGAATATCCATGTACTCATCAACCAAGCTTAATAAAAAGAGCATTGCCCAAACCTTTGACCTCTGTTTGCCTCTCCCTGATCATATTTTACACTAACTCTGAAGGAAACACATTTCTGAGTTTTGTATTAATTGTTCTTTTCTTTAGTTTTCTTTTTTCTTTTTTTTTTTAAGATTTATTTGAGACAGAGAGTGAGCATGAGAGGGGGGGAGGAGCAGAGGGAGAGGAAGAAGTAGACTCCCTGCTGAGCAGGGAGCCTGATGTGGGGCTTGATCCCAGGACCCCTGAGATCATGACCTGAGCTAAAGGCAAACGCTTAACCAACGGAGCCACCCAAGCGCCTTTCTTCAGCTTTATTTCTCCACAACATATATTTAGTTTTGACAGTTTTGAATTTTATGTAAATGGAATAATACTTTAATGTTTCTTTTTTAATTCACAGTATGTTTTTGAGATTTATCTGTTTGGTGCATATAGCTATAGTTTATTCACTTTCCTTGTTGTATAATATTTCAGGATGTGAATTACATACTATCCATGCTACTGTTGACAGACATGTAGATTTTTGTCAGTGTTTTGCATTATGAACAACTACTGTGAATATTTTTGTACATGTGCAGAAATCTCTCTAGCTCACTACTCTTCAAACTGCTGGGTGTGTTCCAAAAAGGGTTATAAAATCAGATTAGTAGGGAGCAACCAACATTAAAAAATGAAATAGAGCAGAAGAAAAATCACAGTGCATTTTCAGGGCGCCTGGGTAGCGCAGTCGTTGGGCGTCTGCCTTTGGCTCAGGGCGTGATCCCGGCGTAAGGGGATCGAGTCTCATGTTGGGCTCTTCCGCTGGGAGCCTGCTTCTTCCTTTCCCACTCCCCCTGCTTGTGTTCCCTCTCTTGCTGGCTGTCTATCTCTGTCAAATAAATAAATAAAAAATCTTAAAAAAAAATGAAATGGGTCACCCATTAAAAAAAAAACAAACAACACAGTGCATTTTCAGTATCCTGTATACGTATACAGGGTTGCAACATTAAAACACGTTTCTTAAAGTGGTTCATGGTCAGAAAAGTTTTCGAAACCCTGCTCCAGGTATATACTTAGAAGTGGAGGTGTGAGGTTATCAGGAAGGTCAGTTCATTTTCAGAAGTGGTTGTTTCACTTTACTTTCCCACCATTGAATGGTTTCTTTTTTCTACCAGTGTTTAACTAATGCTTAGTATGTCAGTCTTTTTAACTAGTCATTTTTGGGGTTGTATGATAGTATCTCATTGTGGTTTTTAATATGCAATCTTGTGATCACTAATGATGGTAAGTCCCTTTTTGTATATTTATAGGCCATATGGATTTTCTCACTTGTGACTTGCATATGGCTTCTCCATATTAGTGGTTCATTTATTTTATTGTTCCTAAAAAATTGATTATTTTTGTAAATATGAGACCTGATGCCCCTCTTGGCCTGTTTGGGGATCGGACCTGTAGCGTTGGTGATCTTAGTGCCATATTCTGACCAAATGAGCTAAACAGCCACCTGGCTGTCCCTTTCATTTATTTTATTATTCTTTGAAGGAAAAGTTCTTAATTTCAATGTAGTAAAAATTTTCAGTTTTTTCTTTTTTTTTGTGGTTAGTGCTTTTTGTGACCTGTTAAAGAAATCTTTTCCTAACTTGAGGTCCTGAAATTATTTTACTAAATTCCTAAATTCCTGAAGGAATTTTTCCTCCCTTCTCCTTGTATTTAGTCTATAGCAAACACATCAGAATTTGATTTTGTGTATAGGTAAAATATGGGGAAATACATATATGTTAGGTTTTTCTTTTTGAGATTTATTTATTTATTTATTTATTTATTTAGTTAGTTATTTAGTTATTTAGTTATTTAGTTATTTAGTTATTTATGGGAGGGAGCGTGAGTGCAGGGTGGAGGGGCAGAAGGACAGAAAGTCTTATGCACACCCTGAGCTTGGGGCCTGATGTGGGGCTCGATTTCACCACCCTGAGATCTCGGCCTGAGCCAAAACCAAGAGTCAGATGCTAACTGACTGTGCCACCCGGGTGCCCTCATATACGTTAACTTCATATATGTTACGTATTTATATATATTGTGTTTGTGTGTGTGTGTGTATATATATATATATTTATATATAGTGTATGTATAATATAACTTATTAAGTAGCAAACATGCAGTTTTTTTTCCTAAAGGTTTATTTATTTGAGAGAGCCCGCAAGCGTGCATGTGAGCGGGGGAGGGGCAGAGGACTAGGGAGAGAGAATCTCAAGCCGACTTCCTGTTGAGGGCTGAGCCAGGCTTGGCTCCCACCATCCTGAGATCATGACCTGAACCAACAGCAAGAGTCAGATGCTCAACAACTGAGCCACCCAGTCACCCCAGGAATATCCAGTTTTAACATTATTCTTCCCTCTTCTGCCGTACAGTGGTACTGTATCATTAAATCAGCAGTTTATATATGTGTAGATTTGTTTTTAGACTTTCTGTTCTGTTCTTCTGATTTGTCTTACCTTTGTGCCAGCTCTGCTATTTAAAAATTACTCTAGCTTTATAAGTCTGACTTGAGATATCAGATAAAATTAGTCCTTCCCTCTTGTCTTCTCTTCATCTATTTTTTTTTTTTTTTTACATTTTGTCTATTGCTTTTTGGATTTGATTACCATTTAGAATCCTGTTGTTCCATAATCAATCCTTTCAGTGTTTTGATTGGTTTTACATTGATTTTATAAATCAGTTTGAGACATCTTATATTTCTGAGCCTTTTACTCTGTGAATATGATCATCTACAATTACATAAAATTTACCATTTTAACCATTTTAGAGTATGCAACTCTTTGGTGTCAAGTATATCCACAGTGTTGTGTAACACCAGTATCTATTTTTAGAATTTTTTCATCATCCCTAATAGAAATTGTACCCATTAAACAGTAACTCTTTTCCACCCTCTCCCTAGCCCCTGGTAATTTCTGTTCTACTTTCTGTCTTTGAATTTTGTAACTATAGATATCTCATATAAGTGGGATCATACAATATTTTCCTTTGTATCTAGCTTATTTCACCTAGCTTCACAAGTCCTGCATCATGCTCCCTACTTTGCAGGGAGTTTGCTTCTCCCTCTCCCTCTGCAGCTCCCCCCTGCTTGTGCTGTCTTGCTCTCTCTCTCTCTCTGTCAAATAAATAAATAAAATCTTAAAAAAACCCCGAAACAATAAAAAGAAAAAACAAAAATCATTTGTGCATGTGAGGATTTATTTCTGGGCTCTCTGTTCTTTTCTTTTGCTTTATACATCTCTTGGTTATGCTAATACCATACCATTTTGATTACTGTAGCTTTGTAGTAAGTTTTAAAATGAAGTTCCCTAACTTTGTTCTTTTTCAGTGTTGTTTTGGCTATTCATGGTCCCTTGAAATTACAAATGAATTTTAGGAATTCATTTTTCTATTTCTACATAAAACATTGGAAATTTTTTTTTAAAAGATTTTATTTTTTTATTTGTCGGAGAGCGAGTGCACAAGCAGGGGGAGAAGCAGGCTCCCCGCTGAGCAAGGAGCCCAACGTGGCCTCCATCTCAGGACCCTGGGATCAAGACCTGAGCTTAAAGGCAGACGCTTAACTGACTGAACCACTCAGGCGTCCCAAAACATTGGAATTTTGATAAGGATTGCATTGAGTCTGTCGATTGCTCTGGATAATAAGGACATCTCGACATTGTCTTTCAGTCCATGAACATAGGATGTCTTTATGTTTGTACAGTCTTTACTTTCAGCCACATTTTATGGTTTTCAGTGTACAAGTTCTTTGCCTCTTTATATAAGTTTATTCCTAAAAAAAATTTTTTTGGATACTATTACAAATGCAATTATTTATTTATTTTTTAGTAGACTCCACACCTAGTGTGGAGCCCAGTGCAGGGTTTGAACTCACAACCCTGAGATCAAGACCTGCATTGAGGGACGCCTGGGTGACTTAGTTAGTGGGCATCTGCCTTCGGCTCCCCCTGGTTGTGCATTCTCTCTCTCTGACACATCAATCAATCAATCAATCCATAAAATATTAAAAAAAAAAAAAGACCTGTGCTGAGATCAAGAGTCGGATGCTGGGGCGCCTGGGTAGTGCAGTCGTAAAGCATCTGCCTTCGGCTCAGGGCGTGATCCCAGCATTCCGGGATTGAGTCTCACATCGGGCTCCTTGGCTGGGAGCCTGCTTCTTCCTCTCCCTCTCCCCTGCTGTGTTCCCTCTCTCGCTGGCTCTCTGTCACATAAATAAATAAAATCTTTAAAAAAAAAAAAAAGAGTCGGATGCTAAACTGACTGAGCCACCTGGGCACCCCGATAAATGCCTTTTTTTTTTTTTTGAAGCTTTTATTTAAGTAATCTCTATACCCAGTGTGGGGCTCAAACTCATGACCCTGAGATCAAGAGTCATGTGCTCTTTTTTTTTTTTTTTAAGATTTTATTTATTTATTTGACAGAGAGAGACAGCCAGCAAGAGAGGGAAAAAAAGCAGGGGGAGTGGGAGAGGAAGAAGCAGGCTCATAGCGGAGGAGCCTGATGTGGGGCTCGATTCCATAATGCCGGGATCACGCCCTGNTCAGAGCACCGGGATCACGCCCTGAGCCAAAGGCAGACGTTTAACGACTGCGCCACCCAGGCACCCCAAAGAGTAACGTGCTCTTCTGACTGAGCCAGGTGCCCCTGCAATTGTTTTCTTAATTTCCCATTCAGATTGTTCATTTACAGTTTTTTAATTTTTTTTAATTTAATTTAAATTTTTTTTTTTAAAGATTTTTTAAATTTCTTTATTTGACAGAGATAGAGACAGCCAGCGAGAGAGGGGACACAAGCAGGGGGAGTGGGAAAGGAAGAAGCAGGCTCATAGAGGAAGAGCCTGATGTGGGGCTCGATCCCATAACGCCGGGATCACGCCCTGAGCCGAAGGCAGACGCTTAACCGCTGTGCCACCCAGGCGCCCCTACAGTTATTTTTAAATTAAGCCTCTTATTTTGAGTCAAATATAGAGTCACATGCAACTGTGAGAAATAATACAGAGAGATCTTGTATACCATCTATTCAGTTTCCCCAATGTTAATGTCTTTAAGAACTGTAGGATAGGTTATTAAAATTGATACAATTAACAGAATAATTCCATCAGAAAGATCTCTCATGGTACCTTTTTTTTTTTTTAAGTGCCTTTTTTATAGCTACACCTGCTTCATTGCTCCCTCCAGGCTTAGTTCCTGGTAAGCACTGATGTATCATACAGTTCTGTAATTTTGTCATTTCAGGGATGCTATATAAATGGAAGCAAAGAACATGTAACTTTTTGAGATTGGATTTTTTTCTTACTTGACATGATTCTTTGGAGATTCATCTAGTGTGTTGAATGTATCAGTAGCTGTGTTGCTTTTTATGGTTCAGTATTTTATTTTATGGGTATACCACAGTTTGTTTAATTATTCATCTGATACAGGATGCTTCAGGTATTTCTAGTTTGGGGCTATTATGAGTAAAGCTAATATAACTATTCTTGTGTAGATTTCTGTGTGAACATAGGTCTTCATTTCTCTGGGATGAATGTTGTATGATTGCTGAGTTGTATGGGGGCTTCATGCTTTATTTTTATTTTATTTTATTTTATTTTTTATTTTATTTTATTTTATTTTATTTTATTT
>NC_048232.1:19572609-19610310 GCF_002007445.2 Ailuropoda melanoleuca
AAGATTTTATTTATTTATTTGACAGAGAGAGAGACAGCCAGCGAGAGAGGGAACACAAGCAGGGGGAGTGGGAGAGGAAGAAGCAGCCTCGTAGCAGAGGAACCTGATGTGGGGCTCGATCACGGGCTGGGATCACGCCCTGAGCCGAAGGCAGATGCTTAACAACTGTGCCACCCAGGCGCCCCTGTGTTTAGTTTTTTAAAAGAAATTGCGGGTGTGCCTGGGTGGCTCAGTTGGTTAAGCATCTGCCTTCGGCTCAAGTATTGATCTTTGGGTCCTGGGATTGAGGCCTGTGTTGGGCTCCTTGCTTGGCGGGGAGTCTGCTTCTCCCTCTACCTCTCCTCCTGCTTGTGCGCTTTCTTTCTCTCTCTCTCTTACTCTCTCTCTCTCTCAAATAAATAAATAAAATCTTAAAAAAAAAAAAACTCATTGAAGCATTTTCAAGAGAGAGTGTACCATTTACATTTCTGCTAGAAATCTGAGCAAACCAGTTCTCTGGCATCCTTGCCAGCATGTGGCATTGTCACTATCCTTTTTTTTCTTTTTGTCATTATTGTTTTTATTTAGTAATTTTCATAGGTGTATAGTGATATCATATTGTGATTTTAATCTGTATTTACCTAATGGATGATGATGGACATCATCTTTTCATGTGCTTATTTGCTATCTATACATCCTCTTTGGGTCAAATGTCTTATCCTCTTTTGGCCAAATGTCTGTTCATGACTTTTGCCTATTTTCCAATTATTGTGAAGATTAATTAATTAATTAAAAAGGTAATCTCTACACTCAGCATGGGGCTCAAACTCATGCCATGATCAAGAGTCTCTGTCAGTACCAACTGTCTTAATTACCGTGTAAGACGATTCTTGAATCGCATGGATGATTCTCCTTTATTCTTTCACAAAATTTTGTCCGCTGTCTAGTTTCTTTGTGTTTTTGGTTTTTAAATATATATTTTAGGATAACTTGTCTGCACATATCCAAAACCTTTGTTAGGATTTTGATCGGAGTTCCATTAAACCCAAATATCAATTTGTGGAGAATTTACATCTTTACTATGTTGAGTCTTCTCATCCATGAACGTGGTATGTTTATTTAGAATTGATTTCTTTTGACACTTATGTGTAGTTTTCAGCCTATAAGTCTGGATTTATAACCTAAGTATTCAATTTTTTGGGGAAGCAATTGAAAATAGTATGTTTAATTTTGGTGTCCATGTTATTTATTGGTCGTATATTGTAGTTACAATTGGTTTTTTATATTTATCTTGTATCCTGCAACCTTGTTGAATTCACATGACTTCTAGGAGTTTTGTTCTAGAGTCCTTGAGATTTTCTAGGTAGGTAATTGTGTCATCTGCAGATAGGGTTATTTTTATTTCTTCCTTTTCAATTTGTATGCCTTTAATGCTTGCCTAGTTGCTCTGGCTAGAAATTTCAGCATGGTGTAGATTTAAGACCTTTGGTGAAAGCATTTACTCCATCATGAAAACCACAAAGGATGTCAGCTGTAGATGTCTGGATGAAGTTTCCCTCTATTCTATTCCTATTTTCCTTAGTTTATTTATGTATTTATTTAAAAAATCATGCATGGGTGCTGAATTTTGTTAGGTGCTTTTCCTGCTGTTAATAGATACACTTTTTTTTTCTTTAGCCTGTTAACATGGTAGATTACCTTCTTTGATTCTGAATATTTAAGTGGAGTAAGCCCCCTTTGATATGGCACATTACTCTTTTTTATATATTACGGGATTGCCTTTATATTTTGTGAAGGAATATATATTCATGAGAGCTGTTGGTGTATAATTTTCTTTTTTCATACTCTGGTTTTAATATTGGGAGTAATACTAGCTTCATAGAATGAGTTGGGGAAAATGCTTCTACTTTTTCTATTTTCTGAAAGCGATTATATAGAATTGGTGTAAATTCCATAGATGGTGGGTACAGTTCTTCATTGAAACTATCTGGACTTCCATCCTTCCTTTTTGGTTGATTTTAAAGTACAAATTAAAATTTAAAAATAGTTATAGGGCTAGGGGTGCCTGGCTGTCTCAGTTGGAAGCTATGTCCCACAAATTTTATTATGTTGTATTTTCATTTTCATTCAGTTCATTATATTTTTTTCATTTTCCTTGCAGCTTCTGCTTTCATTATTATGTCACTTTCTTTTGGCCTCTGTGGTTTCTGATGAGAAATTTGCTCTCAAATTATTTTCTTCTATAAGTAAAATATTTTTATCTTGCTGCTTTCAAGATATCTTTCTTGTCTT
This sequence comes from Ailuropoda melanoleuca, assembly GCF_002007445.2. NCBI lineage: Eukaryota > Metazoa > Chordata > Mammalia > Carnivora > Ursidae > Ailuropoda > Ailuropoda melanoleuca. Next base: position 19,574,881 of record NC_048232.1, read on the forward strand.
TAGATTTCAGAAGTTTAATTAGGATGTGTTTAAGGGTAGATGCCCATGGAATTAATCCCTTTTGACATTTGCTCAGCTTCTTGATTCTGTAGTTTTATGGCTTACCAAAATGGAATTTTTTTAGTCATTATTTAGTTGAGGACTTTTTCAGTCCCACTTTATTTCTCCTCTTCTTCCTGAGACTCTCATGGCATAAATGTTAAGATTATTTGTTACAGTCCCAAAGATCTTTGAGGGTCTGTTCATTTTTCTTTTTTTCACTCGCTCTCTGTTGCTTACATTGAGTAATTTTCATTGATATATCTTCTAGTTCATGGATTCTTTTACTGTTTCCTTGATGCTGCTATTGAGGTCTTTATTTTTCATGGTGTACTTTTTAGTTCTAATAATTTCCATTTATTTCTTTATATTTTAATTTTTGCTGAGGCTTCCTACATTTCATTTCTGTGTTTGTAATTGCTCATGGAATCATCTTTTAAAAAATGATTTCAGGGGCTCCTGGGTGGCTCAGTTGTTAAGCGTCTGCCTTAGGCTCAGGGCATGATCCTGGAGTTCTGGGAACGAGCCGCACGTCAGGCTCTTCCACTGGGAGCCTGCTTCTTTCTCTCCCACTCCTCCTGCTTGTGTTCCCTCTCTCACTGGCTGTCTCTCTCTCTGTCAAATGAATAAATGAAATCTTAAAAAAAAAAAAATTTTATTTTTAAGTAATCTGTACCCAAAGTGGGGCTTGAATTTACAACCGAGGTGAAAAGTCACATACTCTACCAACAAAGCCAGCCAGGTACCCTTTATTGAGTCATTTCTAAAAAAAAATATTATTTTATTTTGTTTATTTTTAAATATTTTATTTATTTTTTCGACAGAGATAGAGACAGCCAGCGAGAGAGGGAACACAAGCAGGGGGAGTGGGAGAGGAAGAAGCAGGCTTATAGTGGAAGACTGATGTGGGGCTTGATCCCACAACGCCAGGATCACGCCCTGAGCCGAAGGCAGACGCTTAACCGCTGTGCCACCCAGGCGCCCCTATTTTATTTTTAAAAATATTTTATTTGTGAGAGGGAGAGAGAGAGAGCGTGCGCACATGCAATCGGGGAGCGGCAGGCAGAGGGATAGGGAGAAGCAGACTCCCTGCTGAGCAGGGAGCCTGACATGGGGTCCATCCCAGGACCCTGGGATCAGTGACTCAAGCCGAAGGCAGACACATAACTGACTGAGCCACCCAGGTGCCCCTATGAGTCATTTTTATTATGTCTGCTTTAAAATCTTCATCAGATAATTCTAACGTTTGTCAGATGTTAAAATTACAAATATCAGTGCTGGCACCTATAGATTGTCTTTTTTCATTCAATTTGAGATCTTCTGGTTCTTGTTATGACAAATGATTTTTGATTGAAACCTGAACATTTTTGTGTTATGTTATGGGACTTTGCATCTTATATAAACCTGTTTTAGCTGGCTTTCTCTGACACTTCCCTGACAGGAGGAGTTGTGGGTGTCATATCTTTTGCCAGGTATGGAACGAAGTTCACATTCCCTCTTGGGCCTTTGTTGACATTTGAGGGAGGCTGCTTGTTAATGCTGAACAGAGTTGTGAATTATGATTTTCACAGTGGATGTGGGCTGACTTACCACTGTGTGTTGGTGAAACCCCTATCTCCTTGCTGTACCTTCTGGTACTACCCCAGGGGATTGGGTTGGTTCCCTTGTTACTGCTAGATGAAGGTGGTAGTCCAGGTTTTCCTTGTTGTCTCCAAGGGGGGACATGCTCTTTATCAGTCAGTGAGGCTGAAAATTTTGGTCCCCACTTGACCTGCTTTTACACTATCCCAGTGGTAGTCTTGGGATGACTCATAGTCTCACAAGAGTGGATGTCTTGGTTCCCCACTTGACCATTGCAGGAGTGGGTGGGATCAGTTTTTTTCTGTGATGTTGAGCTGCGTAGAGTATCTACTGTCTAAAAGTTTTCCTTCCTAATATGATCCCTTCCTGGTTGTTTAGAAAAACAGACAGGAAGCCTTTTATTTGAGCCTTTTTGGTGTTGGGGGGGGTCTATGCTTGATGGTGCTTCTGGGTTTGCTGACTTCTTACATTTCAAGAGTGGGATATATTAGGCAAAAAGAAAACCTGGATAGCCTCACTGCCATGTTATTCCTTGGGTCCTGTGGTTTCTAGCTAATTTGCCTTCTTAATATGTTTCAGAATATATTTGTTTAGTTTATAATGTCCACTGTTTTTGTTTGTATTTTGCAAGAGGGAAAAGTACATCTCCATCATTCAATAAATGGAGGAAGTCTAGCCTTTGATTTCAGTGAGTTTGCTCTATTGTTTTTGATTTATAGTTCATTGATTTCTGCTCTGATCTTTATTTCTTGTTTTGTTTTTTGTTTTTGTCCTTCTAATCTCTTCAGGTACAAGGTGAAAGTCATTGATTTGAGTTTTCTTTTCTAACATAGGCATTTAGTGCTATAAATTTCCCTTTCAATTATTGCTTTAACTGTCTTCCACAAATTTTGGTAAGTTTTGTTTTCATTTTCATTCATTTAAAAATAGTTTCTGTTTTCTCTTTTGATTTCTTCTTTGACTCATTGGTCAGAGAAAATTCCTTGTATTACCTGAAACCTTTAAAATTTATGAAGAGTTATTTTCATGGCCTGGATATAGATCTGTCTTGGTGAATCTTCCATATGTCCCTGAATAGAATGTGTATTTTACTAGTTTGTGTAGAGTGTTCTGTAAATGTCAGTAATGTCAGTTTGTTCGATGATATTCTTCTGGTTGATAATATTGTTCCAAGATTATTATATTATTTTTTAAAGATTTTACTTATTTATTTGGGGGAGAGGGAGAGGGAGAAGCAGACTCCCGGCTGATAAGGGAGCTTGACTTAGGGCTTGATCCCAGAATTCCCGGATCGTGACTTGAACCGAAGGCAGATGCTTAACCAACTGAGCCACCTACAAGCCGCAAGGTTATTATACTCTTCCTGATTTTTTGTTTACTGGTTCTATCAGTTGACAGAGGTTTGTTGAAATCTCCAAGTGTCATTTTGGGTTTTCCTGTTTCTTTTTGTAGTTTTGTTATTATTGCTTCATGTATTTTAAAGGTGTTATTAGGTGAATAAGTGTTGAGGATTTATGTATTTTCTTAATGAGTTAAAAACCTTTATGTCTGTAAAATGAGCCTCTTTTTTTCTGATGTTATTTGTACTTCTAAACTTTTTATTGAAGTATCATACAGTGTTATATAAGTTTAGGTGTACAATATAATTCAACAATTCTATACATTTCTCAGTGCTCATCAAGATGAGTGTGCCTTTGGGGGTGCCTGGGTGGCTCAGTTAAGTGTCTCCCTTTGGCTCAGGTCATGATCCGAGGGTACTGGAATCGAACCCTGAGTTGAGCTCCCTGCCCAGTGGGGAGTCTGCTTCTCCCTCTCCCTGCTCTTGCGCTCTTGTTCTCTTTCTTTCTCCCTCTCTCTCCTTCTCAAATAAATAAAATCTTAAAAAAAAAAAAAGGTTAAGTGTACTTTTTTTTTTTTTTTTTTTAAAGTTTTTAGTGTTTTTTTTTGGGNAGAGAGCATGAGAGAGAGCACAGGCAGGGAGAGAGGCAGAAGGAGAGGGAGAAGCCTGATGCAAGGCTAGATCCCAGAACCCTGGGATCATGACCTGAGCGGAAGGCAGACACTTAACTGACTAAGTCACCCAGGCACCCTGATAAGTGTACTTTTAATCCCCTTTACTATTAATCCCCTTAACTTGTTTTGCCCATCCCCCAACCCCTCTGGCAACTACCAGTTTTCTATGGGTCTGTTTTATGGGTCTGTTTCTGCTTTGTTTCTTCATTCGTTTTATTTTTTAGATTCTACGTGTAAGCAAAATTGTACAGTATTTGTCTTTCTAGTCTGACTTATTTTAGTTAGCATTATACTCTATAGGTTCTTTCATGGTGTCGCAAATGGGAAGAGTTCAATCTTTTTTTTATGGGTGAGTGATATTTCATTACACACACACACACACACAGACCTTTATCCATTCATCTATCCATGGACACTTGGGTTACTTAAAAATTTTTGGGGCGCCTGGGTGGCACAGCGGTTGGGCGTCTGCCTTCGGCTTAGGGCGTGATCCCGGCGTTGTGGGATCGAGCCCCACATCAGGCTCCTCTGCTATGAGCCTGCTTCTTCCTCTCCCACTCCCCCTGCTTGTGTTCCCTCTCTCACTGGCTGTCTCTATCTCTGTCGAATAAATAAATAAAATCTTTAAAAAAAAAATTTGGCTATGGTAAATAATGCTGCAATAGACATAGAGGTGCATGTATCTTTTTTTTTTTGCATATAACATTTTGAATTAATGTTTTTGTTTTGAGTAAATACTTAGAAGTGGAATTACTGAATTGTATGATACTTCTGTTTCTAATTTTATGAGATCTTCATACTGTTTTCCACAGTGGCTGCATCAATTTGCATTCCCATCAACAGTGTATGAGGGTTTTTTTCCCCCCACATCTTTACCAACTCTTTATTTCCTGTATTTTTTATTTCAGCCATTCTGACAGGTGTGAGGTGATATCTCATTGTGGCTTTGATTTGCATTTCCCTGATGATGAGTGATGTTCAGCATCTTTTCATGTGTTTGTCAGCCATCGGTATGTCTCCTTTGGAGAAATGTCCATTCAGGGCTTCTGCCCACTTATTAATCAGATGTTTTTGGTGTTGAGTTGTATAAGTTCTTCATTTATTTTGGATATTAACCAAACATCCAATATATCAGATATATCATTTGCAAATATTTTCTCAAAGTCAGTGGGTTGCCTTTTTGTTTAGTTGAGATTATCCTTAGCTGTGCAAAAGCATTTTATTTTGATGTAGTCCCCAAATTTATTTTTTCTTTTATTTTTATTATTTTTTAAAAGATTTTATTTATTTATTAGAGAGAGAATGAGAGAGAAAGTGAGAGAGAGCATGAGAGGGGGGAGGGTCAGAGGGAGAAGCAGACTCCCTGCTGAACGGGGAGCCTAATGTGGACCGGATCCTGGGACTCCAGGATCATGATCTGAGCTGAAGGCAGTTGCTTAACCAACTGAACCACCCAGGCACCAAATATTTGCTTTTATTTTATTTCTATTTCTATTTGCTTTTATTTGCCTGAGGAGACATATCTAAAAAAATCTTTCTGTGGCTGATGTCAAAGATACTAACTGCCAGTGTTTTCTTCTTAAGAGTTTTCTGGTTTCAGGTCTCACATTTAGGTCTTTAATCCATTTTGAGTTTATTTTTGTGTGACTAAGAAAGTGGTCCAATTTTGTTCTTTTGCATGTAGCTGTCCAGTTTTCCCAGCACCATTTGTTGAAAAAAATGTCTTTTCCCTACTGTATATTCTTGCTTCTTTTGTTGTAGGTAAATTGACCATATAAACTTGGAGTTATTTCTGAGCTCTCTATTCTGTTCTGCTGATACATATGTCTGTTTTTGTACCAGTAACATACTGTTTTGATTATTATAGTGTTGTAGTATGTCTTGAAATCTGGGATTGTGATACCTCCAGCTTTGGCCATTTGGAGTCTTGTGATTCCATACCATTTAGTTTTATCGTAGTTATGTGAAACATGTTGGTATTTTGTTAAGGATTGTATCTTGCTGTGGGTAATATGGATATTTTAACAATATTGGTTCAGAATTCCATTCCTTGAGTGTGGAATATCTTTCCATTTTTTTATGTTGTTTTCAGTTTCTTTAATCAGTGTTTTATAGTTTTTAGTATACAGGTCTTTCACTTCCTTCATTAGGTTTATTCCTTCGTATTTTATTTTTGGTGCAGTTGTAAATGGGATTATTTTTTAAATTTCTCTTTCTGCTACTTCATTATTAATGTATAGAAATGCTGCAGTTCTATATATTAATTTTTTATCTTCTGACTACTGAATTCATTTATCAGTTCCTAACAGTTTTTTGGTGGAGTCTTTAGAGTTTTCTATGTGTACTATCGTGTCGTCTGCAAATAGTGACAGTTTTACTTCATCCTTACCAATTTGTATGCTTTTTATTTCTTTTTTTAAAAATTTATTTGAGAGAATGAATGAGAGAGAGTGGGAGCACGCGCAAGCGAGCAGGGAGAGGAGCAGAGGGATGGGGAACTCAGCAGGGATCAGACCCGTGGCTCAATCCCAAGACTCATGACCTGAGCTGATGCTTAAGCTGCTGAGCCATCAGAGCACCAGGAGGATGCTTTTTGTTTCTTTTTCTTGTCCGATTGCTGCAGCCAGGAGTTCTGAACTATGTTGAATAAAAGTGGTTACAGGGAACATCCTTGTCTCAGTCCCTTATCTTATAGGAAAAGCTCTCAGTATTTCACTGTGGACTGTGATGTCAGCTGTGGGTTCGCCATATATGGTCTTCATTATGCTGAGATATGTTTCCTCAACAACTACTTTGTTGAGGGATTTTATCATGAATGGATGTTGTATTTTGTTCAGTGCTTTCTCTGCTTCTGTTGAGATCATCATATCATTTTTTTAAAAAGATTTTATTTATTTGACAGAGAGAGAGAGACAGCCAGCGAGAAAGGGAACACAAGCAGGGGGAGTGGGAGAGGAAGCAGGCTCCCAGCAGAGCAGAGAGCCCAATTCGGGGCTCGATCCCAGGACCTTAGGATCATGACCTGAGCCGAAGGTAGCTGCTTAACGACTGAGCCACCCAGGCGCCCCAAGTTTGTTCCTTTTGGATCTTGCTTTCATGTTTTGTTTTGATAGACCAGAGCTCTATTTAGTGTAGGGTTCACTTTTACCTCTTTCTGAGGCATTATACTTCTTAGTACTCTGATGCAGTATTAATTATTAGTTTTTTTTTGTTTGTTTGTTTCTTCTTTTTTTTTTCTATTCTGGCTTTTGGGAACAAGCATTATTTGCATCCTTGTGTGAGCTCTGGTACTGTTATTTCTGAATCATCTGGTGATTCTCTCCCTGGGCTTTAATAGTTCTCTCCCATGCAAGTGCTGATTCCTCACTCAGCATTTTCTTGAATAAGCTTCTGTACATCTCTTCATTTTTCTCTTTCTCTCTTCATCTCTACTCAGTGCTGGTCTCGCTTGTGACCTGTAGCCACCTTGGCTTCCTTGGACTCCCAGCTCTGTTTCTTCCATTTAGGGAAACCACGTGCTCTACCTGGGTTCCTTCTTCCTGTTACATGGCTTGGAAACTCTGAAGGCAGTAAGCTGGGCAAATGTATGACCTCTGTTGTTCAGATTTACTGTCTTTCATTACTTGTCCAAAATCTTCAGGGCTATTGTTTCATACATTTTGTTAGATTTTTATTATTTCATGCAGAAGGCAGAATCTGGTCCCTTTTAGTTGATCTTGAGTAGAAGTGGTATTGTGCTTTTATTGTACATTTTCATACTGACTTGTGATGTTGAGCACATTTTAATTTGCTTATTGATCATTCATGTGTTTTCTTTTGGGAAGAGTTGGCTCAAACCTTTAGCCCTTTTCATTCTCTCCTTTTTTTTCTTTCTTTATTATTTGTCTTTTTTTTTTTTTTTTAATTGCAGGTCTTGTATGTCCTGAATACTTAGTCCCTTGTTAGATAAATGCTTCATAAGTAGTTTCTCCAAGGCTGTGGTTTTTTACTTATTTTCTTAACTTTGCCTTTGATGAGCAGAGATACGTAAGTTTTGTAAGAGTTTTGTTTTGTTTTTGTTTTTTGCATTCTGATATCCAGTCGTTTCTGGTCCATTTGTTGAAAAGAGTCTCCATTCCTCACTGGCGTGCTTTGATGAAACAGCACTTGGCTGCCTAAGTGCACTCCAGCTCAGGAATATTCATTCTGTTCTGTGAATGGTCCTTACATCATTACAATACTAATTTAATTATTTGTATTTTGTAGTAACTCTTGAAGTCTGATTTGCAAGTCCAGCAACCTTTTTCATCCTTTTCAAGATTGCTTTGTATACTTTAAGTTTTTAGCATTTCCATATAAATTTCAGTATTAGCTTTTCCAGGGGCACTTGGGTGGCTCAGTTGGTTAAGCATCTGCCTTTGGCTCAAGTCATGATCTCAGGGGCCTGGGATCAAGCCCCCCATCGGGCTTTCTGCTTACCTGGAATTCTGCTTCTCCCTCTCCCTCTGTGCTTGCAAACGCTCTCTCTCACTCTCTCAAATAAATAAAAAAGTAAAAAATATAGTAGCTTTTCCATCACCTCTAAAAGGTTGATGGGATTATGATAACCATTGCTTTGAATCTATAGATCAGTTTCAGGAGAATTGACATGTTAACAGTGTTGAGTCTTTCTTTTCATTAGCGTGGTATATCTCAGTTTCTTTAGGTCATCTTTGTTTTCTCAGCAATATTTTGTAGTTTTCAGTCCTTGGTCTTGTGTGTCTTTTGTTTAAAAAAAAAATGGTTTTTAGGGGCGCCTGGGTGGCACAGCGGTTAAGCGTCTGCCTTCGGCTCAGGGCGTGATCCCGGCATTATGGGATCGAGCCCCACATCAGGCTCCTCTGCTATGAGCCTGCTTCTTCCTCTCCCACTCCCCCTGCTTGTGTTCCCTCTCTCGCTGGCTGTCTCTATCTCTGTCAAATAAATAAAATCTTTAAAAAAAAATGGTTTTTAGATTTTTCCTGTTACTTGATGCTAGTATAAGTGGTATTTTAAAGAATTCAATTTCCTGATTATTTGTTCTTAGCATATGGAAATAGAATTGACTTATGTATATTGACTTCTGTCTCACAACTTTATGTAACTCATTAGTTCTATGAGTATTTTTGGTAGATAAATCATATTTGTAGGAGGTGATCATGTTATAATTTTTACCTCTTTCCACTTGGCATTCTTTTTATTTTCTTCCCTTATTGCATGTATTTAAGTCCTGTTTCCATTCTTTAGGGAAGGCATTCAGCTTCATACCATTAATAATGATGTCAGCTGTAGGCTTTTTATTAATGACTTTTATCAGGCTGTTTAAAAGTACAGGTTTTATTATCTAAGTATGGCAGCAAGGCTGATAGATCAGGAGAGGACTCCCATTAAAAATTATAAAGTTGTAAATTATGAAAATAAAGGCAAGATCCTTCATTTTGGTTTCCATGAAAAGGAATAGTCAGGGAATGCTAACCAGGTGTAGTTTGAATAATTTCAAGGACTCTGGGGTTTAGGGGATGTCCATAGTTGTCTGCTACCTTCCCGTGGGGTGATTATGGTAGGGGAGTATTGTGGCCAGAGTATAAAGTAGAGATGGTTGGGGCTATGGGCTCTGGATTGGTTGGTTTGCATATCAAAGCTAGCTGGAACATTCAGGAATTAGGTAGCCCTGAGAAGGGCAGTCTATCTCTAGGGTCACCAAGGCCCAAAGTATCAGAAGTACAGAATGAAAAGATATGATTAATAAACAGGTTGTGTAAGATCTGTTCCTAGTTTTCTTTTTTTTTTTTTTTAAAGATTTTATTTATTTATTTGACAGAGATAGAGACACAAGAGAGAGGGAACACAAGCAGGGGGAGTGGGAGAGGAAGAAGCAGGCTCACAGCGGAGGAGCCTGATGTGGGGCTCGATCCCACAATGCCAGGATCACGCCCTGAGCCGAAGGCAGACGCTCAACCGCTGTGCCACCCAGGCGCCCCTGTTCCTAGTTTTCTGACAGTTTATAGTGTGAATGGATATTGAGTTCTTGTCTAAATTTTTTTTCCACATCTATCGAGATGATTATATATTTCTACATAATTAATGTAATGAATTTCATTGTTTTATTTTCAGATGTTGTATTAATCTTGTATTTTTTTTTTAAAGATTTTATTTATTTATTTGACAGAGAGAGAATGAAAACAGGCAGGGGGAGTGGGAGAGGGAGAAGCAGGCTGGCTGGCTCCCTGGTGAGCAGGGAGCCTGGTGCTGGGCTGGATCCCAGGACTCTGGGATCATGATCTGAGTTGAAGGCAGATGCTTAACTGACTGAGCCACCCGGGCACCCCTCAATCTTGTATTCTTGGGATAAATTTTACTTGGTTATGATGTATTATCCTTTTTATATATTGCTGTATTGAAATTGCTAATGTTTTATTAAATATTTTTGGATCTATGTACATAAGGGATGTTAGTCTATAATTTTTTTTGTATTTTCTGTTAATAATTAGTTAATATTATTAGGTGTGTTTGTTAGTATTATTCATGCTGAGCTTAGAAAATAATTTCAGAAGTGTTCTTTATATTCTGAAAGTGTTTGTGTGAAGGTGATGCTGTTTCTTCCTTGGTGTTTGAAGGAATGTACCCATGAAAAAGTCTGAGCCTAGAGTTTTATTTTGGGGAGGGATTTTCAGAATGAATTCAGTTTAAAGGGCTCTTCAGATTTTTGTTTCGTCTCATCAGTTTTTGGTAAGTTGTGTTTTTCCAGGAATTTTTCCATTTCATCTAAGTTGTTAAATTCATTAACATAAAGTTAATAGGCTATTGTCCTTTTACTATCTGTTGGTTCTGTAGTGATAATTCCTCCTTTTTTGTTCATATTGGTAATTTATCGGTATGTTTTATATCCATTTAGCTGGATGTTTATCAGCTTTGTTGATCTTTCCAAAGGACCAGCTTTGACTTGTATCTAAGAAATCACTGTTCAACCCTAGGTCAAGAAGATTTATTACTATTCACTTTAAGAGTTTTATAGTGTTAGCTCTTAACATTTAAGTATATGATCCATTTTGAGTTACTTTTATGTATGATATAAATAAGGGGTCCAACTTAATTTTTTTGCTTGTAGATAAGAATTTTTTATATATGAGTTTTGTAAAGCTGTTTCTCTTTGTGTTAATTTTTTAGCATTCCCCTAGTAATTTCAATATATTTCCTTACCTTTTTATTGTCTATTTATATAGCATACCACTTACAGTTAATATTGTACCCTTTCTTAAATGTATAGAAATCTTGCAATCATAGAGATTCTTTGACATAACCTCAGTCTGCTCAGTTATGCTGTTTTCATATGTATTAGATCTATATGTTATAAACCCCAGAACAATATTACAGTTTTTGCTTTCAATACTGATTTGTATTTTTAAGAATTTAAGAACTAAAATTCTTGGTATTTTCCAGATATTCACCATTTGTGCTCCTCTTCTTTGCATCCTAAAGATTTGCATTTTCATTTAGTACCATTCTTCTTCGTTATGAAGAATTTCTGTTGGCCTTTGTTGTAGTCCATGCCTCCTGTTGATGAATTCTGTTTGCTGCCTTTTGTGTGAAAATACCTGTTTCATCTTCGTTTTTGAAGGACATATTAGTTGGATGTAGAATTCTGAGTTGAACTATAGTTGTTTTTCTTGGAGCACCTTAACGATTGTGTTTCACTCTCTTTTGACTTCCATAGTTTATGATGAGAAATCAACCATTTATCTAAAAACTGTTCCCCTTTTTTGATGTGTCCTTTTCCCTTGGTTCCTTGATGACATTCTCGCCTTTGTTTGCTTTTCAGCAAGCAAGCGGTTTGGGTACTTGGGGCTCACTGAGCGNTTTTGATGTGTCCTTTTCCCTTGGTTCCTTGATGACATTCTCGCCTTTGTTTGCTTTTCAGCAAGCAAGCGGTTTGGGTACTTGGGGCTCACTGAGCGTTTTGAATCAATAAAGTTCTTTTTTCTTCAAATCAAAATTTTATCCACTCTTTTTCAAAACTTACTTTTGCTGCATTCTCATATTCCATATTCTCTTCTCACCACTTTTCCTTCTCCTTTTTCAGACCATCAGTTATACATGTTAGATTTCTTGACACTCTTTAGTAGGACCCTGAAGCCTTGTTCATTTTTTTCCGCTATTTTCTCTTTTTCAGATTAAAGATTAGAGTTAAGGTATTTCAGAGTCACTGACTCTTTCCTTTGTCTTCTTGATTTTGTTGTTAAGCCTGTCTGGTAAATGTTTTGCTTCTTTTTTTTTTTTTTTTTTTTTTTTTTTTTTTTTTTTGAGAGGGAGAGGTGGGGGAGGGGCAGAGGGAAAAGGAAAGGGAGAATCTTAAGCATGCTCCATGCCCAGCATGCGTTGGGGCTTCATTTCAGGACCCTGAGATCAAGACCTGACCTGAGATCAAGAGTTGGATGCTTAATCAACTGAGCCACTCAGGTGCACCTAATTCTTTTTTATAGTGCCTTTTACTTTGCTGAGATTTCCTATTTCATTTAATATAGGTATGTTTTTGTTTTCCTCTTAGAACTCAGTTGTAATGTTATTTAAAGCCTAATTCCGGTGTGTGGGTCATCTTAGGGTTGATTTGCCTTCATTAATTGTCTTTTATCTTAAGCACGATTAACATTTTTCTATTTCTTTTCTTTCTTTTTTTTTTTTAATATTTTATTTATTTATTTGACAGAGAGAGAGACAGCCAGAGAGAGAGGGAACAGAAGCAGGGGGAGTGAGAGAGGAAGAAGCAGGCTCATAGCAGAGGAGCCTGATGTGGGGCTTGATCCCATAACGCCGGGATCACGCCCTGAGCAAAAGGCAGACGCTTAACGACTGAGCCACCCAGGCACCCCAACGTTTTTCTCTTCCTTAGTAGATCAGATATCTTGGATTGTTTTTTTTTTTTTTTTTTTTTTTTTTTTTTTTTTTCTTTAGAGATTTTATTTATTTGAAAGAGAGAGTGAGCACCAGGGGTTAAGGGGCAGAGGGAGAAGGAGAGAGAGAAGCAGACTCCCTGCTGAGCGGGAAGCCTGGCACGGGGCTCCATCCCAGGATCCTGAGACCATGACCTGAGCTTAACTGACTGAGCCACCTGGGCACACCACTTGGATTGTTTTCTAAATGTTGTGAATGTTGTATGTGGGAAGTCTGGATTCTGTTATACTCCTTTGAAGAAATTGATACTGTTTTTCTCAGGCAGTTGATTAGGTTGGACTCACACTGCCTATTATATATTTTGAGAATCGGTTAAAACTAATTTCTTTTTTTCCTTAGGCTCTAGCTTGTTCTGTGCATGGATGGTCCAGGGTTAGTGAGACAGGCAGATTCTGTACATAAAAATTTGGGGTCTCCCCTCTTGGTTCTCTCTTTGTATGGATCCAGATCTTACTTTCCCTGTTGCTCTGAACTTAATATGCTAGTTCTTCAGATACGAAGACTACAGGGGCCACTATCAGCTGACCGTGGCTTGTCTTCAGGCTAAAAGTCTTAAAAAATGGGAAACTTCGGGTGCCTGGGTGGCTCATTTGGTGAAGTGCCTGCCTTCGGCTCAGGTCATGATCCCAGAGTCCTGGGATGGAGCCCAGCAGCAGGCTCCCTGCTCAGTGGGGAGCCTGCTTCTCTCTCTCCCGCTCCCCCTCCCCCTGCTTCTGCTTTGTCTGTCTCTTTCTGTCAAATAAATAAATAAATAAAATCTTAAAAAAAAAAAATGGGAAACTTCTTAGGCTGGTCCCTTTCAAGTTTTGACTACAGGTGGGAAACCAGAATCGGCTGCTTACCTGTGTAAGGGTTTGTCTTTTATAAGCTTACTTAACTGTTTGGAAGTAGAAATTCATTTTAAGCAAGAAAAGAAATGATGATGGTAAATGCTTTATCCTGCAGTTACTTCTTTATGCCACAGTTACATATGTTATATAAGGAAGATCAACCTTAAAACCTTATCCTTTATGGATTTTCTTATTCTTACCAGCTTATAATATTTAAAAAAATTCGTTATGTTTCAGTTCATTGAAGTTATTGTCTTTTTTGGCCTTAAGTGATCCCCCCCCTTTTTAAAAGATTTTATTTATTTATTTGAGAGAGACAGAGATAGCGAGAGAGAGCATGAGTGGGAAGGAGAGGGAGAAACAGGCTCTCCACGGAGCAGGGAGCATGACATGGGGCTCGATCCCAGGACCCTGGGATAATGACCTGAGCCAAAGGCAGATGCTTAACTGACTGTGCCACCCAGGTTCCCTGGCCTTGAGCGATTTCATCTTTGGTCAGCCGGAACCTCTTTAGGTTGGCTGATACATCCTTTTGACATGAATAAAGTAGTCTTTTATAGCTTCCTTGCTATCTGATGGAACAAGTTATCTGAAGCTTATTTGACCTAGACCAGGAATCATCTACGTCTCGGGAGTCTTGGCTACTTTGGGAAATGCTGTTTGGAGACCACAGCCTTGACACTAGAGGTGTTCATTTCTACTGTGGTAGCCATAAGTCTTTGTAAAAGACAGAAAAGATAGGTTATTTTTGATTTATTTTTATTTATTTATTTTTAAAGAAATGGGGCTCCTGGTTACCTCAGTTGGTGAACCTTGTGACTCTTGATCTTGGGGTTGTGAGTTTGAGCCCCATGTTGGGTGTTGAGATTACTTAAAAATAAATTTTTTTTTAAGATTTTATTTATTCGTTTGAGAGAGAAAGTGAGCACAAGTGGGGGGGAGGGGCAGAGAGAGAAAGGGACAGGGAGAGGGACAAGCAGACTCTCTGCTAAGCAGGGAACCCTGCATGGGGCTCGATCCTAGGACCCTGGGATCACAACCTGAGCTAAAGTCAGATGCTTGACTGACTAAGCCACCCAGGTGCCCCAAAAAGAAACTCCTCCCCCTCTCCCCCACCATAGAGAGAGAGAGGGAGAGAGCGAGCACGAGCCTTAAGCAGGCTCCACACTCAGCGTGGAACGTGACACGGGGCTTGATCTCATGGCCCTGAGGTCATGACCTGAGCCGATATCAAGTGTTGGATGCTCGACCAGCATAGACACCCGGGCACCCCAAAAATAAAATCTTAAAAAAAAAAAGGGATGCCTGGGTGGCTCAGTCAGTTAAAGCATCTACCTTTGGCTCAGGTCGTGATACCAGGGTCCTGGGATTGAGCCCTGGCTCCTTTCTCAGTGGGGAGTCTGCTTCTCCCTCTGCCTCTCCTCCTGCTTGTGTGTGTACATGTGTATGCTCGCTCTCTCAAATCTTAAAAAAAAAAAAATAAATGATGGTAAATATTTTATCATACAGATACTACTTTATGCCACAGTTACATCTTTTATATAGTATGAGGAAGATTAATTTAAAACCTTGCCCTTTATCATTTTATTTTTTCTTACCAGTATATAGTAGTATTTTCAATTATTTCCTTGTTGTAACTTGTAATATGATGGTAATCACAGTCAGGGTAAACCAATATAGTGGAATAGATTGTTACACAACCACAGCTTCCCAAAGGGTCAGTATTTTGGGTGAACTTGATTTAGTGAAGTGTAGTGGGTTTTGTCTTTTGGCAGAAAAATCTAATATATAAAGTAGAAAAAGTATTTGGAAATTAATGTGTGCATTCTAAAGATGGCAAAATAGTTACGTCATTTCTTACTATACTACATGATGTAGCAAAGAAAGAGTCACCTCGTATAACTTGTGCTTGTTTGGGCCATTTCAATTAAAGGGGTTTTCTTCTTGGTAAAATGTGAGATCTTCAATGTGTGCTTGCTTGCTTGATTTCCATATAATTTGTGTTCCCTTTCACAGGATTTACTTGTACTTTTTTTTTAAATTTTAAATTTTTATTTTTTCCCCCTGTGCCAGTCCCCTACTTGTACCTTTTTAACACTACTTCTCACTAAAATAATAATGAAGCTGTGAGATTGTAATAGTAACGTGTTTGACTGCATCCTGTCCTATAAAACTTTTCAGTTTGACAAAACAGAGGATCACAGGGGAAGGGAGGGAAAAATAAACGACAAAATCAGAAAGGGAGACAAACCATAAGAGACTCTTACTCATAGGAAACAAACTGAGAGTTGCTGGAGGGGTGTGGGATAGGGTGATGGGGTTATGGGTGATGGACATTAAGGAGGGCAAAGGATGTAATGAGCACTGGGTATTTTATAAGACTGCTGAATCACTGAACTCTCTCTCTGAAACTAATAATATACTATATGTTAATTGAATTTAAATAAAATAAAAACTTTTCAGTTTGAATTGGTTTACTCTAGGATCTGGAGTCTCTGTGGTTCAGGGTCCCTTATACCAGATCTGTCTTAGGGTATAGTCTTCTAACTATAATTTAACCTTCTTTTCTTTTCCTGTTCTTTTTTTCTCTGAAATCTTCTACATATCTATTTTTGTTTTTAGTAGGAGGACACAGCATGTAGTAGTGTATCTCTACAAAAATTTAAATTATAAAAAAAGCAAAGTATTTTTGGAATAAAGAAATACATTCATTCATAATCTTACCGTCTTCACCATAGTTCTGTTAATATGTTTCGTGTATTTTAGAGTTTATTTCTATGCATAAATCTATGTGAATATACCATTATTTGTTTCATTGTTATACAGTTAGACTTTTTATACAGTTTTTTAAAAGATTTTATTTATTTGAGAGAGCACGAGCAGAGGGGATGGGAAGAGGGAGAGGGAGAAGCAGACTCCTTGCTCAACAGGGAACCTGACCCTGGGATCAGGACCTGAACTGAAGGCAGATGCTTAACTAACTGAGCCACCCAGGCACCCCAACTTTTTAATACAGTATTTAAAGATTTTATTTTTTTTTATTTTTGAGAGAGAGAGAGAGAGTGTGTGCACACACATGAATGGAGGGAGGGACAGAGAGAGAGGGAGAGAGAATCTCAAGCAGACTCAGTGCTGAGCGTGGAGCCCAACACAGGGCTTGATCTCACGATCATGAGGTCATGACCTGAGCCAAAACCCAAGAGTTGATTGCTTAACTGACTGAGCCACCCAGGCACCCTATACAATTTTTATAGTTATAAACAGCCATATAAAGTATTTTTGTATACATATCTTTTCATGTCTTGAGATCAAAGTATGTAAATGATGTAAAAATGACACGAAGTATTTATTTAATAAGTGCTATTTCTATTGTATTATTTCCTTTTGCTCTCCAGAAATGAAGTAATTGAATTAGTATTTTTCTTTTCTTTTCTTTTTTTTTTTTAAAGATTTTATTTATTTATCTGACAGAGATAGAGACAGCCAGCAAGAGAGGGAACACAAGCAGGGGGAATGGGAGAGGGAAGAAGCAGGCTCCTAGCGGAGGAGCCTGATGTGGGGCTCGATCCCATAATGCCAGTATCACGCCCTGAGCCGAAGGCAGACGCTTAACCGCTGTGCCACCCAGGCGCCCCGAATTAGTATTTTTCTTGAATCATGTCGGTGAATTGCTCTCCAAAAAGAATTGGATTATATGCCATCAACAGTATATGAAAATTAATGTTCACTGCTCTTAGAATGTTAGGAACTATCTTTTAAGAAAAACTTTACTGGGCGCATTAAAAGAGAGAGCTGGCTCAGTCAGGAGAGCAGGTGGTGCTAGATCTCAGGGTTGTGAGTTCAGGCCCCACACTGGGTATAGAGATTAAAAAAAAAAAGGCTTTACAAGATATGCTTTACTAAATTAGTGCTCAAAAATTTCATAGTATTTATAGTTATATTTCTTTGAATGTAGACGAGGCTGAATATTTTTTTCATATTTGTTGCATTTTCTTTAAAAATATTAAAAAAAAACTTCTTTGAATGGTCTATTCTAATTTTTTTTGTTTTTTTAAGTAGGCTCTGTGCCCAGCTCAGGCCTTGAACTCATGACCCTGAGATCAAGAGTTGCATGCTCTACTGACTGAATCAGTCTGGCAGCCCTCTAATTTTTTATAGACTTAAAAAAAAAGATTATTTATTTACTAGAGAGAGAGAGAGAGTGTGCGGGGAAGAGCAGATGGAGAGGGACAAGCAGGCTCTGTGCTGAGCGCGGAGCCCAGTGTGGGGCTTGATGTCAGGAGTCCAAGATCATGACCTGAGCTGAAACCACGCTCCTAGACATTTTTAATTCCTTAGATTTGACTGATTACTGTTTTTAGTTCTTCTGTTGAAATTGTTTTTCATAAGGTGCCTGGGTGGCTCAGTTGATTAAGTGTCCAACTCTTGATTTTGACTTAGATCATGATCTCAGGGTTTTGAGATTAAGCCCTGAGTTGGGCTCTGCGCTCGGTGGGGTGTCTGCTTGAAATTCTCTTTTCCCATCTCCCTCTGCCCCTCCCCCAGCTCACCTGCTTGCTCTCTCTAAATAAATAAATAAAATCTTAAAAAATAAAAAAAGGAATTGTTAAACATTTTGAATTTGGATTAGTGATCAATAAAGTTTAAGGGTCTAGGGGCACCTGGGTGGCACACTTGTTAATCATCTGCCTTCGGCTCAGGGCGTGATCCCGGCGTTATGGGATCGAGTCCCCCATCAGGCTCCTCCGCTGGGAACCTGTTTCTTCCTCTCCCACTCCCCCTGCTTGTGTTCCCTCTCTCGCTGGCTGTCTCTGTCAAATAAATAAATAAAATCTCTAAAAAAAAAATAAAGTTTAAGGGTCTAATCTAAATTTTTTCTTCCCCAGTTGCTAAACAATTCTTCTCTTCCTCCTACTACCCCGCCTCCCCCTCCCTCCCTCTTCCCCCATTCCTCCTCCCCCCTACTCTTCCTCCCCACCTTCTCCTCCCCCTCCCCCGTTTATTTGAAAGAGAGATCGAGAGAACAAATGGGAGGAGGGGCAGAGGGACAAGCAGACTCCCTGTGGATCACGGAGCCTGTGGCAGGACTCTCATGACGTGAGCCAAGGGCAGATGCTTAACCAACTGACCCACCCAGGAGCCCCCTAAACAATCATTCTTACACCCAGTCATCCTAAGGAGTAAATTATCCCTGGTTCTATGTAGTCTTTGAATTAGATTTAGTTATTCTTCTAAAATCAACTCTTTCTTTCCCATAAGTTAAATCACTCAACTAATAGTGTTTCTTTCTGTAAGAGAAGTTGCTGTATCTCTTAGAACCAGATTATTGCCTGCCTTTCGCAAGCGTGCTTGTGTTTTTGGTTCTTCTGTCCGTTCCTATATTTTTTGATAGATACTAGGGCTACAGGCATGCAACGGAGCTTATACTCTAGCAGAGGAGATAATCACAGGTAATTGTGATTGCAGTATATGACAAGGAGGAAGTGTAAGTGATTTGTAATATGGCACCTCATCTAATGGAGGGAGTCAGGGAAACCTTTGAGGAAGTGACTTTAAGCAAGAATTTGTGAGTTGAAGTTATCCAGCTGTGAAAGAGGGTTGGGGTGTAGGACGGGCATTACAGGTAGAGAGTAAAAACAACACATTTATTTATTTATTTATTTTTTTAAAAGATTTTATTTATTTGACAGAGATAGAGACAGCCAGCGAGAGAGGGAACACAAGCAGGGGGAGTGGGAGAGGAAGAAGCAGGCTCATAGCAGAGGAGCCCGATGTGGGTCGAACCCATAACGCCGGGATCACGCCCTGAGCCGAAGGCAGACGCCCAACCGCTGTGCCACCCAGGCGCCCCAAAAACAACACATTTAAGGGCTATGAAGCAAGAATGAACTTTGGAGTATTTGTAGAAGTGAAAGAAGAGGGGCACCTGGATGGCTCAGTCAGTAGAGCATGCGACCCTTTACTGTGAGTTCGAGCCCCATGTTGGGCAGAATTTTTTAAAAGAAACAAAAAGTGAAAGAAGAAAAGGCAGTATTGCCTAGACAGTGAGATGTTGAAAAGAGAAGGTTGTGGAGGTAAATAAGGGCTAGCATATGTACTTGGACCTACATTTTTGAAGTTCAGTCTAGATTGGTGGTATAGGTGAGAGTAAGTATGAATAGACTATTGAATGGGGGTCCCTGAAGTGGTCCTGATGAAAGTTGATGTTGGCTTGCAGTAACTTAGTAGTATAGATGGAGAGAGGTAGTCAAATCTCACCAGTACTTAGGAGGACGAATGGGCAAAATATACTGTTTGATTACATACGAGTTAGAGAATAGGGTGAAGCTGTTAAAAGATGATGCCTAGGTGTCTTGTATGGGCAATATGTTGTTGAGAGTATTATTACAAAGAGAGGGAAGGGGCATTTGGCTGGCTTAGTCAAAAGAGCATGTGATTCTTGATCGTGGGGTCGTGAGTTCAAGCCGCATGTTTTGTGTTGAGATTACTAAGAAAAATTAATAAACTTAAAAAAAAAAAGGGGATACTACAGGAAGAGCAACTGTTGCCATAGATTTTGGACAGTGCTTAAAGTGCCATTGCAGTTGTAGGAAGTTTTATATATAGATCCAAGGACAGAGCTGAATAGGAGGTAAAATTTGAGAGTCACTGGCATACTTGTAATTTAGTTGGTAACAGCTGTATGGAAAATATGAGATTGCCTAGTGTTTAACATGAAAGAGAAGGCACTTTAAGCTGGAGCCCTGAGAAACTACCTCATTTAAAGGTTAGACATGGTGATCAGAAATGTGTTGCCAAAGAGGTTAGAGGAAAATCAGGAGAAATACTGCAAGACGAATACAGGATCTCATGGCTTATGTTTTATTACTTATTCACTATTTTATCTTAATTTTCTTCTCTTACTTTCTTTCGTAATTTGCTTTTATTACTATATTATATGCTGCAAAACTTCTTTGGAGAGCAGCAAGGTAGGGTACAAATAATAAATACTCAAGTGTGACCTCCAGGAACATATTCTTCATAGTAAGGCAATGTCATTGAAACTTACTCTGTTTATTATTTTTATAATTATGTCTGTGTCTTATCAGTAGTGAAAAGAAATGGTTGTACTAGCTCTGTGTGTTTTTTTTTTTTTTAAGATTTTATTTATTTATTTTTGAGGGAGAGCAAGCATGAGTAGGGGGAGAGGGCAGAGGGAGAGGGAGAAGCAGACTCCACGCTGAGTAGGGAGCCCGATATGGGGCTCGATCCCAGGACCCTGGGATCATGATCTGAGCTGAAGGCAGACGATTAACCGACTGAGCCACCCAGGCACCCACTCTACGTTTATTTCTGGTTTTAGTTTTGGGGGTGGTAGGGATAGTGATCTGTAATGACTACTGAGTGCCGTTGTGTGTAGTGATAAGGCTAAGTAGAGTAATTAGAGCAGTTCCTTCCTTCCAGAAAGCAAGTGAGCCTATATGAGATCATGTCTTCTCATTTAAATCAGAATTCTAAATTTTTGAGTTCAACTATTTATTTTAGGAGAAACCACACCTAACTGACTACAATAATACTAGCTGATCCTAGACAGAAGGCAGAGGGATAGCGGCAAATGTTAAAAACTGCTTCAGAACCCTTTTGTTATTATTAATGTTTAAAAAAATTGTGGCAGGTATGTAAAAGTTAAGTAATATTTACTTTTTAAAGTTGTTATCTGATGGGGTGCCTGGCTGTTTAAAGTTGGTAGAGCATGTGACTTTTTTTTTTTTTTTTAAGATTTATTTATTTGGTGGGGGGCAGAGAGGGAGGTAGAGAGAGATTCCCAAGCAGATTCCATTCAGAGCATGGAACCCGATGCGGGGCTCAGTCTCACAACCCTGAGATCAAGACCTGAGCCAAATCCCAGACTTCACTGACTGAGGGCCTCCCCCTCCCCCCCCCCACCATAGAGCAGCACGTGACTCTTAATCTCAGGGTCATGAGATCAAGCCTCACGTTGGGCATAGAGATTATTTAATAAAGGGACGCCTGGGTGGCTCAGTCAGTTAACTGTCTGCCTTCAGCTCAGGTCATGATCCCAGGGTCCTGGCATCAAAGTGCCCCATCATCAGGCTCCATGCCCAGCAGGTAACCTTCTTCTCCCTCTCCTTCAGCCCTTCACTCTGCTTATGCTCTTCCTCCCTCCCCCTCTTTTTGACAAATTAAAAAAAGAGATACTTAAAAAAAAATACACATACACACACACACAAAATAATGTTGTTACCTGGTATTCTGAGGAAGATCTCGTTTTGAGGATAATTACTTTGTGAGGAATGTTTTGAAATACTCTTGGTGGCAACTGGTACAAATGCTGCTCCCAAATTTTTTTTTTTTTTTAAGATTTTATTTATTTATTTGACACGGAGAGAGAGTGCACAAGCACAAGCAGGGGGAACCAGAGGGAGAGTTGAGAAGCATACTCCCAGTTGAGCAGGGAGCCCGATGCGGGGCTCCATCCCAGGACCCTGGGATCATGACCTGAACTGAAGGCAGACGATTAACTGACTGAGCCACCCAGGCACCCCTGCTCCGTTTTAATAGTTTTGAGGGTATAGGGAAGATGTTATACTTTGGTAATCTGAAAAATCTCTTTGTTTTCTTTCTTTTTTTAAAAATAGAGATGTGAACTGTGTCCTCATAAGGATGGAGCTTTAAAAAGAACAGATAATGGGGGTAAGTACAGAGACTTCTAAAAAATTTTTTTATTGAAAACTGGAGTGGAGGAGTATTTAAAAATGATAGTTCATATTATAATATCAAATGAAGTGTTTACCACTGAAATATTTTTGATAGTAATGGATGTAATTTATGAATCTTTTTTGCTGTTTTATGGACAAACTTTTAAGCTTTTTTTTGATAGAGAGAGTGCGAGCGGGAGGAAACGGGGAGAGGGAGCAAGAGAGAGTGAGAGCCCACACCCAGTGCAGAGCCCGAATCTGGGCTTGATCTCATGACCCTGAGATTGAAACTGAGCCAAAATCAAGAGTTGGACTTAACTTACTGAGCCATCCAGGTGCCCCTAAGCATTGTTTTTTTAATGTAGAATGGTCCACGTACTTCTAAATAAATCTTGATTTTTTTAAATGGGTATAATTTTTTTATATTAGAAATTATTTTGGAAAACTAAGCTGCTTTTTTTGTTGTTAGAGCTAAACTCTGATATTTTAGAGTCTTATTTCCCTCTCTTTTGTGTATTTCTGGACAGATGATATTTCTAGTGAATGTTAATTTTAACACCCTGAGGATTTTTGTTGCTTGAATATAGAGAAATGCTGGCTTCTGTCTTTAAATTTTGATGTGCTTTCCTGAGGACCCTTGTGTATTTTTCATTTACATCTCCATTTTTAGTTACCTTCCTCTGAGAAATCCATGTTTCTTTATAGCTCTGTACCATTCGTAAACACGTAGACATGAATTTATCAAACTGTGGCATACTGTGAAAATAAACTGATGAAGAAACTCCTAAAAGTAGAGGTTGTAACTCCTGTTAGTATACTCTTCCATTTTGGGCAGCCACCTCTAAAGCATTTTTGGCATAGAATAGAGGAATGACATGAGTATATAAAAGGGAGAAATAAAATGTTTTTGCCTTGCTTTACATAAATTTATTTATATACAGATTTAATGTTTAGACTACGTTATACAGTCACATTTGACAAAATTTTAGAAGTATTAGAGAAACCCTTGCTGCCGTTCCTGTTCACCATCTGCCTAGTTTCTCCACAGCTTTCCTGCTGTTGTTATAATGGGCTGTTATTACTTGCATATCCTTCTAGGGTTTTTTTCTTATATACAAATAAATATGAATAAAGAAATATTTTCTCCTAATTTTTATATGGATGGACGAATATTATAAATACTCTTTTGNCTACGTTATACAGTCATATTTGACAAAATTTTAGAAGTATTAGAGAAACCCTTGCTGCCGTTCCTGTTCACCATCTGCCTAGTTTCTCCACAGCTTTCCTGCTGTTGTTATAATGGCTGTTATTACTTGCATATCCTTCTAGGGTTTTTTTCTTATATACAAATAAATATGAATAAAGAAATATTTTCTCCTAATTTTTATATGGATGGACGAATATTATAAATACTCTTTTGCATCTTAATTTTCCTACTAAACAATTTATTACCAGTATAAAGCTCTCTTTTTTATGTAATCAGTCACCTGTTGATAGATTTCTGATCTTCTGCTTTTATGACTAATGCTTGTATACATGTCATACGTACCTACATCTGTAGGATTATTAATTCCCAGGGGTGGAACTGTTGTGTCAAAGTTTGTAGTTAATTTGATAGATATTCCCAAATTATTTTCCCCAGTGGTTGTACCAGTTTATGTTTCTAGCACAATGAATGAAACACTTATTCTCCATATCCTTTGGTAATCCAGTAGGTGAAAATTGGTTATCTCAGAGCAGTTATTTTGCATTTCTCTTATTATGAGTGAAGCTGAGCATCTTATATTTTTAAAAGCAATTTGTATTTTTCTCTTTCTGGTCTGTTAATGTTTTTTCTCTTTGGTTGATAATTTTCTTTTTGATTTGTTAGAGATTTCATAAGCCCCCCTCATTCATTAGGCTTTTGTGATACGGGTTGGGTTAGTTTTTTGTTGTTGTTGGTGTTTGTTTGTTTTTTTTTGCGCAGTTGTTTAGTCTTTGCTTATGGGGGTTTTTACCATGCAGAAGTTTTTGATATTTATTTAGGTGAATTTATTAATCTTGTCTTTCATGGGTTTTCTATTTTGAATCATTAGTTAGAAAGGCCTTCCCTACTCCAAAGTTATTAAAGGAATTCTTTCACATTTTCCTCTAGTATTTTTATGGTTTCTTTTTTTTTTTTACAGTTTAATCTTTGATACATTTGGAATGTATCCAGGTAATACAGTGTGAGGTATGGATCCAACTTTATTTTTTCCTAGATGCTAAAATGCTACCATTTTTCCCATCACCATTTCTTGAACAGTTCATCTTATCTTCACTGATTTGAAATGCCATCTTTGTTAGAGTCTAAATTTGATGTGTATTTAAAACATTCTGACTAAACTGTTCCAGAATTGATTTGCAAATTATTTTGGAACCTGGAATGCATTTTCCTGTCGAAATGCTAATTATATTTTTAGAGTCGTTAACAAAACCCCACAATGTACCTGATGGTACAGCATTGATAACAGCTATTCTTTTTTTTTTTTTTAATATAATAACTAGTACCTAATACCCCTTTTTCATGCTGGAAAATGTGTTACAAGTTTTAGTTCAGGTTTTCTTGGCAATCAGGATGAGGAGTTCCTCAATGCAGCTTTTAATTTTCTCAATCTCATCTGCTGTATATAGTTCTCAGTTGTTAAAGGTAAGTAAATACTTAACAAACTTAACATAGGTTGGTGTGTGAAAACTGGGGTTCGTGTATTACAGGCAGAAGGAGAAGCAAATTATAAAAGACAAATATATCAAAGAATTGAAAATGACCTGGAATTAGACTATAAAGTTTGAATGGCAGGCCTTCTGAGAGGTGAAACTAATGATACAGGCAAAGTTGTCATTCCTTCCCCTCTCCCCTGCTCATCTCCTTCCTGTCCCTTCCTTCACCCACTCCCCTCTCCCCTCCCCTTTTCTGTACTTGATGCTGTTGATTGTGGGGAGCCACTGAAGCTGAGGAATAACATGAGATTTCTATTTTAGAAAGGTCACTCTGACAGCCTTGTGGAGAATGGATTGGAAGGATATGAGACCAGATCAGCCAAAAAAAAAATAACAGTAGAGCTGGATCATAAGTGTATTTAACATACTTGAAATCAGCTATATAGCCTGGGGGGTGGGAGGAGATATAGAAAAAAATAAACTGTAGAGGTAATTCAGTTTGCCATTTTACTCACTGAGTGTATGTTCTAGGCAAACCTATATGGAAATCCCAGTGACTGATTGTAAGGCTTTCCCAACCATCATTGACAAAGATGTGAAATATATTATTGAATATATTCAATATATTATTGAACTATATAATAATAGTGAGATATTATTATTGAGCCAGGCAAGAGGTGGTGATGTTGCATTCTTGTTTTTTTTTTTTTTGAAACTAAAATTTTAATTTCAGTATAGTTAACATACACTGTTATATTAGCTTCAGATGTACAATATCATGATTCAGTAATTATATATATTACTCAGTTCTCATCAAGATAAGTGTTACTCTTCATCCCCTTTACCTGTTTATTTCACATACACCCCATCCCGCCCTCAGTTTGTTCTCTATAGTTAAGTTTGTTTTTTGGTTTGCTCTTTTTTTCTTTGTTCTTTTGTTTTTTTTAATTCCAAATATGAAAGAAATAATAACGGTAGTTGTCTTTTTCTGTCTGACTTATTTCACTTAGCATTATAGTAACTTAACTCTGGTTTAACCCATGTTTTTGCAAATGGCAAGCTTTCATTCCTTTTAATGACTGAATAATATTCATCTGTGTGTGTGTGTGTGTGTGTGTGTGTGTGTGTGTATAATATATATATTTTTTAGTTTACTTATTTTAAGTAATCTCTACAACCAGCATGAGGCTTGCATGCTCTTCTGTCTAAGGCAGCCAAGTGCCACCACATCTTTTTCAATTCATCTATCGGTGGACACTTGGGCAGCTTCCATAATTTGGCTGTTGTAAATAATGCTGCAGTAATTATAGGGGTGCATATACCTTTTCAAATTAGTATTGGTTATATTCCAGTAGTGTGATTACTGGATCATATGGCAGTTCTGTTTCTAATTTTTTTGTGGAACCTCTGTGCTGTTTTCCACAGTGGCTGTACCAGTTTGAATTTTCACTAACAGTACACAGAGTTCCTTCTTTTTTCACATCCTCATCAACACTTGTTGTTTCTTGTGGTTTTGATTTTAGCTATTCTGACATGTGTGAGGTGATGTGTCATTGTGGTTTTGATTCGTATTTTGCTGATGATGAGTGATGTTGATCATCTTTTCATGTGTTTGTTGGCCATCTGTATATCATCTTTGGAGGAATGTCTGTCCATGTCTTCTGCCCATTTTTAATTGGATTATTTGTTAACTTACATTCTTGAAGAAATTTCAGAATGAATTGAGGCTCATTGATAGATACTATCTGAGAGAAAAATGAGAACTTGAAAAATCTGACAGGGTATATATTCAAAATTGGAATTTTAAGGGATTTTTCGAGGACAGTTTTGATTATGCTTGTTTTTTGCTTTAGAATCTATACCCTACAAAGTTGAAACTCTGCTTTATTACAGTAAGTCTAAGGGAGAGATTGATGAGGAAAAGGTTGAAGACAGCACTAGTAGGAGGGTAAAAATGAGGGAATGGACATCAAAGATACTAAGTAGTAAAACTTTGCAGGTATATTTTTAAAAATATATCTGTTTTATCATGGGAAACTTAGAACATACATAAAAGTAGAGAGAATCCCCAGGTACTTAGCTTCAACAGTGATAAGTCCTGGCTAGTCTTGTTTCATCTAAACCCTTCTGTATGCCATTCTGATTATTTTGAATTTTGTGAGCATCACTAACACATGTGGATATTTTAAAAATACACAACATATTATCAAACATAAAAAAAATTGACAAGGATTTCTTTAAGCCATCAACTATTCAGTCATTGTTCAGATTTTCCTGATTGTCTCTCTAAATGTTTTCTTTTTATATTTGAATGAATCGGTATCCAAATAAGTTCCATAAGCTGGATCCATAAGGTGCATACATTGTAATTGCTTGTTATGTTTCTTAGGTTTCTTTGTACCCCCTCCCCCACATTCCCTTATAACTTTACTTATGGAAAAACCTGGGACATTTGCCCTGTATGGTTTCCCACAGTGCATTTTATTGTTTGCTTCTCAGATGGTGTGTGTGTGTGTGAACCTGTTACTTGGTTCCATATTTTCTTTACATTACTAGTTGTATTCGGAGGCTTATCATACTCAGTGTATTGTGAGGGCAGTTAAAAATACTTGATAGTGTTGTATACTTCCTTCATGAGGGATATGATATTTGGTTATTTTCTTTTTTGTGATATTAGCAGCTGTTGACCAGTATCTGGACCATTATTTTATTTTTTTTAAAGATTTTTTATTTATTTATTTGACAGAGACAGCCAGCAAGAGAGGGAACACAAGTGGGGGGCGTGGGAGAGGAAGAAGCAGGCTCCTAGCGGAGGAGCCTGATGTGGGGCTCGATCCCAGAACGCTGGGATCACCCCCTGAGCTGAAGGCAGACGCTTAACAACTGCGTCACCCAGGTTCCCCTGGACCATTATTTTATTAAATAGAGGTTGAATAAGTTGTGATATTTTGTCATTAGGTATTAGGAAGAGTACTTCTATAAAGAGAACCGATTCCTTAACAACTAATGCATTACCCTGAAGTGCAGTTTGTGAAGGAAGGGAGGATATTTTATTCTTTTTTCTTAATATTGAGGTCAAATTCGTACAGCATAACATTAACCAATTTAAGATACACAGTGTAGTGACATTCACTACTTTCACAGTGTTGTGCAACTACCACCTCTGTCAATTTCCAAAACATTTTTATCACCTTCAAAGAAAATATGCTTTCATAAGCAGAAACTGTACATTCTGCCTTCTGCCCTTCCTCCCCCAACCCTTGGCAAGCACCAGTCTGCTTTTTGTCTCTATGGATTTACTTACTCTGTGTATTTTATATAACTATAACAGTCATACAGTGTATGACCTTTTGAGTCTGGCTTCTTTCTTGGCATAATGTTTTTCAGGTTCATCAGTATTGCAGTAGGTAGTAGTACTTCAATCCTCTTTATGGCTGAATAATATCCTGTGTGTGTGTGTGTGTGTGTGTGTGTGTGTGTGTGTGTGTGTGATTGATTACATTATGTTGGTCCTTTCATTATTTGGACACTTGTGTTGTTTCTACCTTTTGATTGTTGTGAATAGTGCTGCTGTGAACATGGTTGTACAAGTATCTGTTTTATCTCTTTTCAGTTTCAAGGGATATGTACTAGGAGTGGCATTGATGGTTGGATAGTGATTCTGTGTTTAACTTTCTGAGGAACCACCAAACTTTTTCGTAGTGACTGCACCATTTTTACATTCCCACAGGCAGTGTACGAAAGATCCAATTCCTTTTCATTCTCACCAACACTTCTTCTTAAGTTGGCTTCTCTGTTCTGCCTCTTTTTTCTTTTTTAAAGAGAGAGTACACACGTAGGTGAGGGGCAGAGGGAGCCCAGCAGGGAGCCCAACTCAGGGCTTGATGTGACCTGAGCCGAAATCAAGAGTCCGGACACTTAACCAACTGAGCCACCCAGGTGCCCCCCCCCCCTTTTTAACAAAGTACTGCAGAGACTGCGTAACTGCGTACAGTGTGTAATCATTGATACTGGGTGATTAGCAAAAATTCCTACAAGTGGAATTCCTGGGTCAGAGCATATGAATTTCTGTAATTTCAGTGGATTCTGCCAAATCCTCAACTGTCGAGATTATAGTAATTCACACTTTATTCACAACACCTGAGAAGAACCTGTTCTTATACTTACCTCAGTAGTTACACAACCATCTGTGGGTGTTTCAATTTTGTATTATCCATCAAACTCACAAGTCATAATTGGCTTATCCAACACCAAATATACTTAATAGAGGAAAAGTATATACAGTTGCAGTAATACACAGGCCTCCAAACTCTGATGCAAGTTTTAATGTCTTCATTATTTTGGTTGCAAGAAGCTAATGTGAATGCAGGTCCCATTAGCATGGGGAAACCACCACATTTGGTTACCCTCAGCTTAAAAATGTCTGCTAGTCATATAGTCTTCTGTATGTGTAAGTGGCTGGCTATTCTATTTTAATGTAACTGTGGACCATAAATTATGTAAGTCATACAATGTAGACTCCTGACAACCAAGTACAACAGGCTAAAATAAAGAGCACTCTCAGGTAAGTTACTAGTACATGGCACACCCTAGAGTATTGTCATCTATCAACAGAGTTTATGTTGCAAGAAGTTAAACTACTGTGTTTTCCTCCAGAGCCCAAAGGAGGGATTCTGAGTCCAGCTCTTAACCCTATCCATCCATCATTATTAAGGACCTTTTTATATTTGCCAATCTGTTAGATAAAAATTACATCAGTGTAGCGTTAGTGTGTATTTCTGTTACGGTGAGAGAAGTTTATCAACTTTTCATATGCTTAAAAGCTAATTTATATTCCCTTTATATGAAGTATTCCTTCATATTCTTACCTTAATTTTCTCTTGGTAAAATCCTCAAGGTACATATATGGGTTGTTGTGTAGGAGCTCTTGGTGTATTAGGGAAATCAGTCCTTTGTGGTATGAATTCCTGGAGTTTTTCCTACCAGACGGTTGGTTGTTGTGGTTTTGTTTTTTTTTTTTTAATTTCACCATTTTTTCCCCTTAATGTTCTTTTGCATTTAATTGCCATGTCTTTATGTCTCCTCTGTTTGTAAGAGTGTCTTAGTCTTGTTTTTCATTGCCTTAGCAGTCTTGAGGAATCCTGGCCAGGTACATGTTCAGTGCCCCCCGCCCCCCAATCTGGGTTTGTCTGGTATTTTCTCATTATTAGCTTGGTTGATGGATTTTGGGAAAAAGTACCACAGAGGTTAAGTCTACTGCTTATCTTGTCATATCAGGGAGTACAAAAAATCCACAAGACATCACTGATGATATTATCAGGCTATTTAATTTTTAAAAATCCCTTTGGTATTTTGATGACGATTTTCCTAAATTTGTAGATTAGTTTATGGAAAATTGACATTCTGTTACATAGGATAAGTTGCTAAACCATTGGGGTGATTTCAGCTGAGGGATGACTTGATTAAAGCAAGTTTTTTAACATCACTGTGGCTATTGTGTTGAAAGTCAACTTTAAAATAAGCTGTCAAGTCTGGGAGGGTAAGAGCCCCTTTGTTATTCTTCAGATGGAACTTAAGTAGTCTTGGAACATCGTTCTTACATATAAATTTTAGAACTGTATTCATTTCTTTATGGTACAGTTTTCTCCAAGTCTGTAAAATGCGTTTAATATTATATACTTTGTTGGGTTATGAGAGTTTAATAAGATCTGTGAAATGTGTAGAACGAGGTCTATGCATAGTACGCTCTATATTAGAGTTAAAAATAAAATGAAACGAAAAACATAAAAGAACTAGTTGTATTCTTTTTTTTTTTTTTAAGATTTTATTCATTTGAGAGAGAGACAGAGGTAGCGAGAGAGAGCACAAGCAGGGAGGAGAGGGAAAAGCAGGCTCTCCTGGCAGGGAGCCTGAGATTGGGGCGGGGAGGGCTTGATCCCAGGATCCTGGGATCATGACCTGAGCCCAAGGCAGACACTTAACCGACTGAGCCACCCAGGTGCCCCGAACCAGTTGTATTCTATGCAAATTGTTGAAATTGGCATTCTGTATTTTCTATACAGACAATGATAATGTGTATAAATGACAGTTTTATTTCTTCCACTTTATTTCTTGTTTTTTCATCTCTTTCATTCTTGAGTTTACTCCCAGGCTTTTCCCCACCATGACACTAAGGCCTGTTCTTGGTAAACTAATCAGTGATCTCCATGTGGCTGAACCAGTTCTCAAGTCCCATTGTTAGTTGATCTTTAGCAGCATTTGACAGTTTTGATCATTCTTGAAAACTTAACTTCATTTTGTTGCTGGGACAGTATTCTTCTTTTCCTTCGACCTTATTGATTGCCCCTTGTATTTTTCCGGACTCTCCTCTTGTAGACATTGATCTCTAAATATTAGAGTGCACCAGGATATAGGCCTTCTACACTTACTTCCAGAATGAACTTATTGAATATTATGGCTTTGAATAACATCTATGATGTATACGTTGATAGCACCCAAACTTGTATCTCCAGCCTTTTCTCTTCTCTTGAACTCTGGATTCGTAAATATCTAGTTGCTTGCTACATCATCTGCTTGTGTGATAGGTTCATATACTTAACATGGACATTTGGTATAGAATTGTGGAATCACTATGTTGTACACCTAAAACTAATGTAACATTATGTGTCAACTATATTTCAATTAAAAAAAAAAAGACGCTGTAGAAGAAAAAACCAACATGGACATCTAAACTCCACTTTCTCATTCCATTTAGTTACCCTGCCCGTTTCAGTTAAAGGCAGATTTACCTCTCCAATTTGTCTATAGAACTAAGTGAACCTACTCCTGCCAACCCTTCCATAATTAATCTTTTTTTTAAAGCTTTATGTACTTATTAGAGAAAGTGGGAGGGGAGGGGCAGAGGGAGAGAGAATCTGAAGCAGACTCCATGCTGAGTGCAGAGCCTGACGTGGGACTTGATCTCATGATGTTGAGATCATGACCTGAGCCAAAATGAAGAGTTGGATGCCTGACTTACTGCATCACCCAGGCTCCCCTCCATAATTTTATAACATTTGTTCCCTTTTTGTACTTTATGCCCCTTTGCCCTTTTTTTTGGTTATGACATAAAGATCTCAAATCAACAACTTAACTCCTCAAAAAACTAGATAAAGAACAACAAACACAAAGCAAACTCTAGGAAGGAAATAAAGATTAGAAGAGAGATAAACAGAGTAGAGAATTAGAGGATCAGTAGAAAAAATCATTGAAATTAAGAGTTGGTTTTTTGAAAAAAGGAACAAAATTGACTGTTAGCTAGATTTTTTTTTATGGCATGGGTGTCATTTATTTTATTTTGTATAGTTGACATACAGTGTCAACATTAGTTTCAGAGTGTTCAGCATAGTGATTGAACTTCTATTTAAGTTATGCTGTGTTCACCACGAGTGTTGGCTACCATCTGTCACCATATAACTGACCATATTCCTTATGATGTATCCTTTATTCTTGTGACTTATTCATTGCATAACTGGAAGCCTGTATCTCCCACTCCCTTTTACCCATTTTCCCCTTTCCCCCACCCCCTTTCCCTCTGGCAGCCATTAGTTCTCTGTATTTGTAGATCGGATTCTGCTTTTTTTGTTTGTTTATTCATTTGTTTTATTTTTTTTTAGATTACACGCTATTAGCTAAATTAAGAAAAAAAAGTATACAAATGATTAAAATTAGAAATGGAAAAGAGGGACATTACAGCTGATGCCACAGAAATAAAAAAGATTATTAGAGAATTTAGTAATCTGATAACAACTGAATAACCTAGAAGAATGGATAGAGTCCTAGAAACACACAGCCTACCAAGATTGACTCATGAAGAAATAAAAATCTGAACAGACCAACAACTAGTAAGGAGATTGAATCAGTATTTAAAAACCCAACAAAGAGAAGTCCAAAACCAGATGGCTTCACCAGAGAATTGATTCTCTGGAAATTCTTCCAAAAAATTGAAGAGGAGGTCATTGAAGCTTATTTTATGAGGTCAGCATTATTCTGAGAACAAAAACCAGACAAAGACTTTACAAAGACCAGTATCCCTGATAAATATGGATGTAAAAGTCCTCAACAAAATACTAGCAAACTGAATTCAGCAGCACATTAAAAGGATCATATATGATTTATTTATTCCTGGAGCATGAGAATAGTTCAGCATATGAAAGTCAATCAGTGTGTAATACACCATATTAACAGAGTGAAGGACAAAACCCCCGTGATCATTTCATTTCCATTGATGCAGAAAAAACAGTTGGCAAAATTCAACATCCTTCTGTGATAAATGAACCCATCAAACTTGGATGGAAGCTACCTGAACATATATACAGAGGCTGTGTATGAAAAGCCCATAGCTAATATCATACTCAATTGTTAAAGACAAAATTTTTTCTCTAAGACAAGGAATAAGGCCAGAATGCCTGCTTTCTTCATGACTGTTCAACATATTATTGGGGTCTTAGCCTGAGTACTTAGGGAAGAAAAGGAAATCGAAAACACCCAGTCTGAAAATGAAGAGGTAAAATTATCTTTGTTTGCATATGATATGATCTTATTTGTCAAAAACCCTAAAGATTCCACAGAAAATCTACTAGCACTAAAAATTCAGCAAAGTTGCAGAATACAAAATCAACATGTAAAAATTAGCTTTTCATTTATTTATTTACTTTAAATTTATTATTTTTTAAAGATTTATAAGTAATCTCTACACCCAATATTTGGGTTGAACCCACAGCCCTCAGATCAAGAGTGGCACATTTCACTGACTGAGCCAGCCAGGCACCCCCAAAATTAGTTGTTTTTGTACAGTGACAATAATTCGAAAAGGAAATTAAGATAATTAATTACTTTTATAAAAGTGTAAAAAATAATAAAACATTTAGGAATAAACCTAATCAAGGAGGGAAAGACACTGAGAACTACAAAACATTGCTGAAGCAAATGAAAGAAGGCATAATTAAATGGAAAGCTGTTCTGTGTCTCTAGTACTTAAAGTAATATACATATTGAACATAATACTTACCAAAATCCCAACAGCATTCTTGGTGCATACACCAAAATTCGTCTTAAAGTTCATAGGGAATCTCAAGGGTCTGTCCCTGAAATAGCCAAAACAGTTTTGAAAATGAAGAACAAAGTTGGAGGACTCAAACTTCTGGATTTCAAAACTTATTACACAGCTGTTGTAATCAAGACAATGTGGTACTGGCATAATGACAAATAGACCAAAGACATAGAATAGAGAGCCCGGAAATAAACTCTTCTGTGTGTTGGTCAGGTGATCCTTGATAAGCGTGCCAAGACAACTCAATGAGTAAAGGACAAGTCTCTTCGACAAATAGTGTTGGCAAAATGGTATATCCACGTGCCAAAGAATGAACTTTGACCCTTACCTTACACCATATACAAATATTAACTCATAGTAGATCAAAGATTAGGTACAAAAGACTCAAAATTATGAAATTTCTAGAAATTTAAAAATTAAAAATTTCTAGATGAAAACATATGGGAAAGGCTTCACGACTTTGGGCTTGGAAATGATTTCTTGGAAATGATACCAAGTACATAGGCCAAAAAAAAAAAAAAGATAAAAATAGAAAAAGAAAAAATAGACAAGTGGGACCACACAAGCTTACAAACTTTTCTGCATCAGAGAATCCATCAACAGATTGAAAAGGCAATGGAATGGGAGGTAATAAATAAAGAACTATTAGTACTCAACAACAAAAATATCAAATAACCTGATTTAAAAACGGGCAAAGAACATGAATAAACATTGCTCCAAAGATGATAATGCAGATGACCAACAGGCACATGAAAAGATGCTCAACATCGCTAATCAACATAGAAATGCAAATCAAAACCACAATGAGATCAGTGCACAGCCATTTAGAAGGGTGACTATCAATCCCCCCCCAAACAAACAACCACCCCAGAAGATAAGTATTTCCAAATACATTTTTATTTGCTTACTTCTGCTTTTTTGGGAAGGTTTATTTGGTGATCTTCTAAAATTTTAAGAGGGAAATTTATTTAGCTCATTAATTTGCAGGCTTTCCAGTGTATACTTTTCAAATTGTGTATTTCTGGGGAGAAATTTGACTTATCCTATAACTTAGCTATAATTTTCATTATAATTTTCATTATAAGTAAACTTCCTTTCTAATTACTACTTGGACCCATTGATAATTAAGAGGTTTGTTTCTTAATTTCCAAAAACATGAGGATTTCTCTTTTTTCTTATTTTAATTTTTTTTATTATATTATGTTAGTCACCATACAGTACATCCCTGGTTTCTGATGTAAAGTTCGATGATTCATTAGTTGCGTATAACACCCAGTGCACCATGCAATATGTGTCCTCCTTACTACCCATCACCAGTCTATCCCATTCCCCCACCCCCTCCCCTCTGAAGCCCTCAGTTTGTTTCTCAGAGTCCATAGTCTCTCATGCTTCATTCCCCCTTCTGATTACCCCCCTTCCTTTATCCCTTTCTTCCCCTACCGATGTTCCTACTTCTTATGTTCCATAGATGAGAGAAATCATATAATTGTCTTTCTCTGCTTGACTTATTTCACTTAGCATTATCTCCTCCAGTGCTGTCCATGTTGCA
>NC_048232.1:19610354-19663671 GCF_002007445.2 Ailuropoda melanoleuca
TTTCTGATAGCTGAGTAATATTCCATTGTATATATGGACCACAGCTTCTTAATCCAGTCATCTGTTGAAGGGCATCTCGGCTCCTTCCATGATTTGGCTATTGTGGACAATGCAGCTATGAACATTGGGGTGCATATGGCCCTTCTCTTTACTACGTCTGTATCTTTGGGGTAAACACCCAGTAGTGCAATGGCTGGGTCATAGGGTAGTTCAATTTTTAACTTTTTAAGGGACCTCCACACTGTTTTCCAGAGTGGCTGTACCAACTTGCATTCCCACCAACAATGTAGGAGGGATCCCCTTTCTCCACATCCTCTCCAACAATTGTTGTTTCTTGCCTTGTCTATCTTTGCCATTCTAACTGGCGTAAGGTGGTATCTCAGTGTGGTTTTGATTTGAATTTCCCTGATGGCTAATGATTTTGAACATTTTTTCATGTGTCTGTTAGCCATTTGTATGTCTTCATTGGAAAAGTGTCTGTTCATATCTTCTGCCCATTTTATGATTTGTTTATTTGTTTCTCGTGTATTGAGTTTGAGAAGTTCTTTGTAGATCTTGGATACCAGTCCTTTATCTGTGGTGTCCTTTGCAAATATATTCTCCCATTCCGTGGGCTGTCTCTTAGTTTTTTTGACTGTTTCCTTGGCTGTGCAGAAGCTCTTTATCATGATGAAGTCCCACAAGTTCATTCTCTCTTTTGTTTCTCTTGCCTTTGGAGATGTGTCATGAAAAAGGTTGCTTTGGCCGATGTCATAGAGGTTGCTGCTTATGCTCTCCTCTAGGATTTTGATGGATTCCTATCTTGCATTGAGGTCTTTCATCCATTTGGAGTTTATCTTTGTGTATGGTGTGAGAGTGGTCAAGTTTCATTCTTTTGCATGTAGCTGTCCAATTTTCCCAGCACCATTTATTGAAGAGACTGTCTTTTTTTCCACTGCATGTTTTTTCAAGCTTTATCAAAGATTAGTTCCCCAAAGAGCCAAGGGTTCATTTCTGGGTTCNGCAGAGAGCCGAGGGTCCATTTCTCAGTTCTTTATTCTGTTCCATTGGTCTATGTGTCTGTTTTTGTGCCAGTACCATGCTGTCTTTGTGATCACAGCTTTGTAGTACAGCTCGAAATCCGGCATTGTGATGCCCCCAGCTTTGTTTTTCCTTTTCAACAGTTCCTTGGAGATTCGGGGCCTTTTCTGGTTCCATACAAATTTAAGGACTATTTGTTCCAGTTCTTTGAAAAATGTCCTCGGTATTTTGATCGGGATAGCATTGAAAGTGTAGATTGCTCTGGGTAGTATGGACATTTTAACTATGTTAATTCTTCCAATCCATGAGCATGGAATATTTTTCCATCTTTTTATGTCTTCCTCAATATCTTTCAAAAG
Organism: Ailuropoda melanoleuca; assembly: GCF_002007445.2. Classification (NCBI taxonomy): domain Eukaryota; kingdom Metazoa; phylum Chordata; class Mammalia; order Carnivora; family Ursidae; genus Ailuropoda; species Ailuropoda melanoleuca. The sequence goes on from NC_048232.1 coordinate 19,611,734, forward strand.
TGATCTATAGTTTCTAGGATATAGGTCCTTTACGTCTCTGGTTAAGTTAATTCCAAGGTAACGCATGGTTTTTGGTGTTATTGTAAATGGGATGGATTCCCTAATTTCTCTTTCTTCAGTCTCGTTATTCGTGTATAGAAATGCAACTGATTTCTGGGCATTGATTTTGTATCCTGCCACCTTACTGAATTGTTCTATAACTTCTAATAGTTTGGGAGTGGATTCTTTTGGGTTTTCCATATAGAGTATCATGTTGAACCACGCTTGCATCCCAGGCATAAATCCCACTTGGTCATGATGGATAATCCTTTTAATGTACTGTTGAATTCTGTTAGGCAGGATCTTGTTTAGGATTTTGGCGTCTATATTCATTAGGGAAATCAGTCTGTAATTCTCCTTTTTGATGGGGTCTTTGCCTGGTTTGGGGATCAAGGTAATATTAGCCTCATAGAATGAGTTTGGTAGCTTTCCTTCTGTTTCTATTTTTTGAAATAGCTTTAGGAGAATAGGTATTATTTCTTCTTTGAATGTTTGGTAGAATTCCGCAGGAAAACCGTCAGGGCCTGGAGTTTTGTTATTTGGAAGGTTGTTTATCACTGACTTAATCTCTTCATAATTAATTGGCCTGTTTAAAAAATCAATTTCTTCCTGTTTCAGTCTTGGTAGTTTATAGGTTTCCAGGAAGGCCTCCATCTCTTCCAGATTGTTTAGTTTTTTGGCTTAATTTATTGGCATATAGTTTCTAATAATCCTTCCAATTTCATTGGTGTTGTTTGTGACCTCTCCCTTGTCATTCATAATTTAATTAATTTGGGTCCTTTCTCTATTCTTTGGATAAGTCTTGCCAGCGGTCTGTCAATTTTATTGATTCTCTCAAAGAACCAGCTTCTATTTCTATTGATCTGCTCTGCTGTACTCCTGGTTTCTAATTCATTGATTTCTGCTCTAATCTTGGTCAGCTGCTTCCTCGTGCGTGGATTAGGCCTGTCCCTCTGTTGCTGTTCCAGTTTCTTGAGGTGAGAATATAGAAACTGCATTTTAGATTTTTCTATTCTTTTGAGTGAGGCTTGGATGGCTATGTATTTCCCCCTTAGGACTGCCTTTGCAGTATCCCATAGGTTTTGGACCGTTACGTTTTCATTCTCGTTGGTCTCCATAAATTGTTTAAATTGATTTTTGATTTCCTGGTTTATGGAGTCATTCCTGAGCAGGATGGTTCTTAGNCAGGATGGTTCTTAGCCTCCAAGTGTTTGAGTTTCTTCCAGGTTTTTCCTTGTGGTTGAGTTCCAATTTCAGAGCGTTGTGGTCTGAGAATATGCAGGGGATAATTTCAATCTTTTGGTATTGGCTGAGACCTGTTTTGTGTCCCAGAGCATGATCTATTCTTGAGAATGTTCCATGGGCATTTGAATAGAATGAGTATTCTTTGGTTCTGGGGTGTAGTGTTCTATATATATCTATGAGGTCCAACTCGTCGAGTATGGCATTCAAAGCCTTTGATTCTTTGCTTAGTTTTTGCCAGGGTCATCTGTCTATTGCTGTTAGTGGAGTGTTGAGATCTCCTACTATTAGTGTATTTTTATCTATATGTCTCTTTATTGTGGTTAAGAGTTGGCTTGTGTATCTTGCTGCTCCCCTGTTGGGGGCATATATATTAATAATTGTCATATCCACTTGTTGAATACTTCCTTTAAGAATAATATAGTGCCCTTCTGTATCTCTCTCTATGGCCTCTAGTTTAAAATCCAGTCTATCTGATATGAGAATTGCTACTCCAGCTTTCTTTTGAGGTCCATTTGCGTGGAAGATGGTACTCCATCCCCTTACTCTAAGTCTGAATGCATCTTTGGGTTCAAAATGAGTCTCTTGTAGACAGCAAATGGATGGGTCATGTCTTTTTATCCTTGTGCAACCCTGTGGCATTTTATGGGAGCATTTAGGCCCTTTACATTGTGACTGATTATTGAGAGAGATGATTTTTAATGATGCCATGTTGCCAGTAAAGTCTTTGTTTGTATCGGTTGTGACTTTCTGCTCTGTATCACTCTTGGGGCCTTTTTACCTTTATAGAGCCCCCCTTAATATCTCCTGTAGGGCTGGTTTCGTGGTTACGAAATTGGTTAATGATTGGCGATTTTGGAACGTCTTTATTTCTCCATCAATTCTGAATGACAGCTTTGCTGGATAAAGGATCCTTGGCTGCATGTTTTTCTCTGAAAGAGCTTTAAAAATGCCCCCCCAAGCCTTTCTCTCATTCCAGGTCTCTGTAGACAGGTCTGNTGTGTAGACAGATCTGACGTAATTCTGATACCTTTGTCTTGGTACGTGAGAAATTTTTTGCCCTGGCCGCTTTCAATACCGTACCCTTGGATCTAACATTTGCAAATTGCACTATGACGTGATGTGGTGTAGGTTTGTCGTGGTTGAGCTTGGGTGGGGTCCTCTCTGCCTCTTGGACACGAATGTTTGTTTCCCTCACCAGTTTAGGGAAGTTCTCAGCAACAATGTGTTCAAATATCTCTTCTAGACCTCTGTTTTTCTCCACCCCTTCAGGGATGCCGATGATTCTGACATTGGATCGTTTCATAGAGTCAGTAATCTCCCGTANCGTTTCATTGAGTCAGTAATCTCCCGTAACCTACATTCCTAAGCGTGGGTTTTTTTGAGTCCGGATTCTATTTTAGCTTTTTCTTTTACTAACCCATCCTCCACTTCGCTGATACGTTCTTCTGCCTCAGTCACCCTGGCCGGCAGAGTCTCTAGTTTTGACTGCATTTGGCTGATAGAATTTTTAATTTCTGCCAGATTCGCTCTCATTTCTGCCCTTAGGGATTCTATATTCTCAGCAACGCTTTCTCTGATGCTTTTTTCAAGTTTACTCATCATCTTGACCATTGTTGCTCTGAATTCCATTTCTGATNTATTGCTACTCTGAATTCCATTTCTGATAATTTGGTTAAATCTAGAGGCCACAGACTCATTGTCTTTTCTTTGCTGCGGGGGATTTCTCCTTCTCGTCATTCTGATGAGAGGGTGCGGGGTTGTCCAGAGCCCAAATTATTGACCGGGACCCAGGCCGTGCGCCCTTGTTTTATAGAGATCTTAGGGATGTGGGCTTCTTCCTTAAAGAGTTTATTTATTTATTTGAGAGAGAGAGAGACAGTCAGCAAGAAAGGGAACCCAAGCAGAGGAGTGGGAGAGGAAGAAGCAGGNCTGCGCCGATACTCAGGCAACCCTGTTTGAGTAGAGTCTCCGTGTCCCCTCTGTGTCCCCCTCTGTTTCTGTTGGTGCCGCTCAACCCTGCAGCGTCCCGGGATGTGTGCCCCACACCTGGCGTCCCAGCCCTCACTTCCCGGGCCCCCGCGTCTCTGTCCTTTGTGTTTCTAACACCGCCAGCCGCTAGTTGCCAGCTGCCAGCCGCCCCTGTGCGCTCCCGGAGCTCCCGGTCTCTGTCTGGTTCCAGTGAGCGCACTGGAGCTCCATTTCAGCCTGGTGGCGTGTGTTCCCGGCTCATGGTCTCAGTCTGCTCTCTCGCGGTTGCCCGCTCCCCCGTGCAGGTGGCTCCCTCCCCCTTCCGTTTATCTTTCGATATCTGTGCACGGTTTCACGGCTCCCCGCTTCGTATCTCAATACTCAGCGCTGGAGATGTTCATTTGTAGAGATCCAGATGTATCTTCCTGCGTCTCAGGCTGATTCCGTGGATGTTCAGGCTGGACTGGTACCTATCCAACTCGACTCAGGGGACCAGCTGAAAAAGGGGTCCCCTACTCCTCCACCATCTTAACTCCCCGAGGATTTCTCTTTTTATTATCAGTTTTGAGTTTAATCTCGTCAGAATACGTAGTCTTTGATTTCAATCCTGTGGGATCTTAAATAAGATTTGGTTTATGGCTAGAATATGGTCAGTTTTTAAAGGAGTTCTATATGTGCCTTAATAAAGTTCTGTAGTCGTGAAGTGTTGCAGTGTTTTATATATATCCGTAAGGTTGTATTTGATATAGGTTGTTACAATTATCTATATCCTTGCAGATATGTTGAATGCTTATTCTGTCATTTACTGGAGAAGATAACGTTAATATTTCGCATTGTCATTATGTAGTCTCCGTTTTTGCCTTATATATTTTGATGATGTTATTTAGGTGCATGCTCATTTAGAATTATTGCATCTTTATGAATTGAATTTCTTATTGTAGAGTACCACTCTTTTTCTCTGGTACTTTTTTTTCTACTAGTTTTTGTTTTCAAATGGTGTATCTTCTTTTAGTTTTAATTTTTGTGAATTCTCATTGTCTTTTGTTAACCAGCAAATAGTTGCCTCTTTACCACTCCACCAGTTTTTGTCTTTAATTGAAGTAAATTTTACTCATTACATTTAATGTATGTATATAGGTGTGTACCTGTCTGCATTTCTGTGTGTCTGCATATTTGGATTTGGTTTTAAAACTTCTGTCTTACTAAATGTTTTCCATTTGTTTTTTTACTTTTTTAAAAAAGATTTTATTTATTTTTTTTGAGAAAGAGTGAATGAGTGGGGGCAGAGGGAGAAGCAGACTCCCTGCTGAGCAGGGAGCTGATGTGGGGCTCGATCCTAGGACACTAAGATGGTGACCTGAGCTGAAGGCAGGCACTTAAACAACTGAGCCACCCAGGGGCCAGTCTTTTTACTTTTATGTCATTTTTTCCTTCATTCTTACCTTCTTTTGGATTACTTTTTAAATAGTAGACTATTTTTTAGAGTGGTTTTAGGTTCCCAGCAGTATTGAGCAGAAGTTAGATTTCTGTATACCCTTTGTTCCTGCACATGCGTAGTCTCCTCATTATCAACATCTTTACCAGATTGGAACATTTGCTATTATTAATGAACTATAATGATATATCATATCATCTAAAGCCTATTATTCGCTTTAGGGTTCTATCTTGGTGTTGTACATTTTGTATGTTTGGACAATTTTATAACGACCTATAATATCACACAGAGTATTGTAATTATAATATCATAGAGTTTAGGGTATCATTTTCACTGCCCTGAAAATCCTCTGTGCACTGCCTATTCTTCCGTCCCTCCCTGCTAATCCCTGGCAACCATTGATCTTTTTTTTTTCATAGTTTTGCATTTTCCAGAATGTCCTATATACAGCTGTAATCATACAGTATATAGCCTTTTCAGATTAATTTTTTTCAGTTAGAGATAAACTTTTAAGTTTCCTCTGTGTCTTTTTATAGGTCGACAGCTCATTTATTGTTAGTGCCGATTTCTGGTTTGTCTGGTTGTACTGTACCACACTTTATTTATCAATTCACCTATAGGAGGACATCTTGGTAGTCCTGAATAAAGCTGCTATAAACATCCATGTGCAGGTTTTTGTGTGGGTGTAAGTCTTTAGCTCCTTTGGGTACGTAAATAATAAGGAACACGAGCTTGATCACACGGTAAGAGTATGTTTAGTTTTTGTAAGAAACTGCCAAAATGTTTTCCAAAGTGGATGTACCATTTGCATTCCCATTAGCAGTGAATGGAGAGTTCTGTTCCTTCTCATCCTTCCCAGCATTTGTTGTTGTCAGTGGTATGGATTTTGGTCATTTTAATAGGTAAGTAGAGGTTTCTCTTGGATTACTTTTTATCATTCTGTTCTATCCCCTCTGTTAGGTTGATTTAATATTAGGTTAATTTAATTTAATAATATATGCTTTTACTTTTTTTCTGAACTCGGTGAGACTCTTAGGGAATTACATTCATTTCTCCAGCTCCTGACAGACATTTTATTGTTGTCATGTACTTAATTCTCCATTTCTATAAAAATTGTAATGGTTTTGTCAGATTTCTTTTGTAAGGGCTATGATGTTTTTTTAAATGATTAAATTTATGTAAAAGGTATTATTTTTGATTTGAATATTTGATAGAATTTATCAGTGAAACCTTTCGATGTTAGAGTGAAACCTTTCTGGGAATTTGTTTGATAAATTTATTTTTGAAAAGTTGGTATAGAGATGCTCCTATGTTGTTGTTGTGTCAAGAAAGTTGACTACTTCATGTACCTTGTTGACTTTGTTGGAATAATGTTGTTTGTAGTATTATTATCCTGTTAGTGTTTGTTTGATCAATAGTGTAGGTAGTGATAACTCATTTTTATTGCTGATACTGGTGATTTGTATTCTCAGTTTTTTGTTTTTTCTGTGACCAGTGTTTATAGAACTTGTCAGTTTGTTTACCCTTTTAAGAAAACAACATTTGGCTTCATTAATTTTTAGTTTTCTGCCTGTTTTCTATTTTATAGATTTCTCCTTTTATCTTTACTATTTTCTTCCTTTTAATTACTTTGTGTATATATTTTACTCCTTTAACTTGTTATGGTAGCAACTTAGGTCTTTGAATTTAGATCTTCTTTTCTGATAAAAGTATATAAAGATGCAAGTTTCCCTGCTAGCAGTGCTTTTGCAACATGTCAGAAAATTTGCTATGTTATGTATTTGCTGCCATTCAGTTCAAAATGTTTTCCAATTTCCCTTGTGATTTCCTTTTTGACTCTTATTTAGAAGTGTATATTATTTTCCATTTATTAGGGTTTTCCTAGATCCAATTATTCTGGTTGCTAATTTAATTTCATTGTGGTCACTGATTACACTGCGTAGAGGATTTTAGTGCTTTGGAATTCACTGAGACTGACTTTAGGGTGTAGTGTACAGTTTGTGTTGACTGTACCATATGCCTTTGAAAAAGAATGTGTATTCTGCTGTTGAATATAGTTGTCTATTATTGTCAGTTAGATCAGGGCACCTGGGTGGGCTCAGTTGGTAAAGCGATTGCCTTCCGCTCAGGTCATGATCTCAGGGTCCTGGGATTGAGTCCCTCATTTGGCTCCTTGCTCAGTGGGGAGCCTGCTTCTCCCTCTCCATTCTTCCTGCTTGTTCTCTCTCTCTCTCATCAAATAAATAAGTAAAATCTTAAAAAAAAAGTCAGATCAAGGTAGCTGATACTCTTAAGCTCTTTCATATGTCTTTTTTTAAAAAGATTATTTATTTTAGAGAGGGGGTGAGGTGAAGAGGGAAGGGGAGGATCTCAAGCAGACTCCCCACAGTGAGCATGGAGCCCAACATGGGGCTCAATTCCACAACCCTGAGATCAAGATCTGAGCCAAAATCAAGACTTAAGCACTTAACCAATTGAGCCACCCAGGCTCTCCAACCTCTTTTATGTCTTTACTGATTTTTTTTGGGGGGGAGATCTACTTCATCTATTAGTTACAGATGAGTATGGTGTGTTAAATATTTGTTATGATGTCTGTTTCTTCCTTTAATAATGTCAAGTGTTGCTTTATGTATTTTAAGGTGTCATTAGGTGTAGACACTTTTCTAATTGTTGATCTTCTACTGAATTATTCCTTTATCATTGGGAAATACCTCTTTTTAGCTATGGAGTATTTGTTTCATAGTGTTATATGACATCAAAATAGTCACTTCAGCCTTTACGTTTTACTGTTAGCATTATATATCATTTTCTTTTTCTTTTTTTTTTTAAAGATTTTATTATTTATTCAACAGAGATAGAGACAGCCAGCGAGAGAGGGAACACAAGCAGGGGGAGTGGGAGAGGAAGAAGCAGGCTCATAGCAGAGGAGCCTGACTGGGGCTCGATCCCATAACGCTGGGATCACGCCCTGAGCCGAAGGCAGACGCTTAACCGCTGTGCCACCCAGGCGCCCCTATATATCATTTTCCATCCATTTGCTTTATTTGCTTTAAACTTACCAGTCTTTATTAAAAGTGTGTTTCTTATAGGCAACATATGGTAGTATGGTCTCTTTTTTTAATCGGCTCTGTCCCTCTGAATCTCTGCCTTAACTGTTGTGTATAAATGTGTGGTCTTTTGTGACTGGGTTCTTTAACTTGGCGTACTATTTTTCAGATTTGTCCATGTTGGAACATGTTTAAGTATTCATTTGTTTTAATTGCCAAATGATATTCCAGTGTATGGATATACCATGTTTTCCTTAACCATTCAACAGTTGATGGATATTTGGGTTGTTTTCACTTGGCTATTTTGAATATTACTGATACGAACAAATAGCACTGCTGTGAACATGTGTTTACAATTTTTTTTTTTTGGTGGAAATATGTTTTAATTCTTTGAATTATTCTTGGGAGTGTAATTCCTGGGTCATGTGTTAACTCTGTTATCCTTTTGAGAACTTGCCAGTCTGTTTTCCAAAGTGGAGGTACCATTTTACATTTCCACTTGTAGTACATTAGGTGTGCTGTTTTTCTACATCCCATCATACTTGATAATATTTGTCTTTTTGGTTTTAGCCATAACCTGGTGAATATGAAGTGGTATTTCATTTTATTTTTATTTTAATTTCTCTAATGACTAGTGATGTTGAGCATCTTTTCATATGCTTATCACCATTTGTTTGTCTTCATTCCAACAATTTGTGTCTTTTAATTGGGGTGGTTGGTTAATTTATATTAAGTATGATTAATGATGTGGTTAGAGTTAAATCTACCATCTTGATACTTGTTCTTTAATTTTAATTTTTTTTTAAATTTCATTTATTTTAAGTAATCTCTATACCCTATGTGGGGCTTGAACTCAAAACCCCAGGATCAAGAGTCACCTGCTGTACTGATCGAGCCAGCCCGGTGCCCCAGTACTTATTTTGTATTTGCTCCATTTGTTTTTTGTTCTCTTTTTTTTCTTTATTGGTCTTCTTTTGAGATGTTTATGATTCCATCTTGTCTACTTTGTTGTGTTATTAGCCATAAATTTCATTGTGTTGTGTTAGTCATTGTCTTAAGGCTTAAAGTTTACATATTTTTCTCAGTATAGGTTACCATCAAGTGATGTTATACTACTTCTCATACAGTATAAGATCTTCAAAATAATATAGTTTCATTTCTGTTTTTTTGGCCTTTATGCAGTTATTGTCATGCATTTATCTTTGTTATAAACCCTACAATGGGGGCCCCTGGGTGGCTCAGCCGTTAAGTGTCTGCCTTCGGCTCGGGTCTTGTTCCCAGGGTCCTGGGATCGAGCCCCAAATCAGGCTTCCTGCTCCACGGGAAGCCTGCTTCTCCGTCTCACACTCCCCTTGCTTGTGTTCCCTCTCTCGCTGTCTCTCTCTGTCAAATAAATAAATAAAATCTTAAAAAAAAAAACAAACCCTACAATGAATTCTTACTATTTTTGTTTAAACAGTTGTTTACTGTGGATCTTTTTTTGTATCTTCTGTGTCTGTACTTAACTCTCTGAACCTATGGAATGGAGAAGCAGGGCTCCTCACTGGAAACTCAATGAGTCCTGTCTTTAAGACTTCTATTGAACCTAGGGTGGGCATGGGTTAAGGGAAAATAAAAATGTCCAAAGCTTTCCTACCATTTTTAAGTTGCCTTTTTCTTAATTTAGTTGTAACAGAATTGATTCTGACAGTTCTTGCTTGATTTTTTTATATTTCCTTGGTGGAACGTGCTATTGGAGCTGCCTGCTTCACTATTTTTGCTGACATAAATCTGGATATCTTTGCCTTCCTTTAAATTTTCTTCAGGTTTGTTCTGAAATACAGTTAGGTTTCTTGGAAATAGTTAGATCCTTTCAGGTTCTGCTCTTCTGTTTTATTAGGTAGGTGTAGAACAGTGCTTGGTCTAAGGGTAGTTATTCCCCACTACTGAGGCAAGATCTTTCTCAGAATTCAAATAACCAGTGCCCTGTGAGTTGAGTTTTTCCAGTCTGGGTAGGGGTACCAGGCAATGTTCCTGGCTCTTTTTGTCTGCCCGATACTCTTTAATTCTTTTGGATTGTTCTTTTTCCAGCGTTAGGTAATTTCTTCACTCATATGTTCTCTACTTTAATATTCATGTGGTGTTCTCTGTGTATCTCTGTCTGTCAGTGTTCGTTCTCAATGTGAAGAACTTTAATTTCTGGTACTTACTTTGTCCTGCCAGTTTTAGCTGCCTTCTTCTCACCTGATCTTCTGAACTTTGGGAGTGTCCTGGTCTTGGCCTCAGTTTCTCTCCCTGTGCCTTGGCCTGAAAGAACTCGAATGTGCTAACATTTTGGATCTTTTCTTCTGACCTCTTTTGTTGTTGCCCTCTAATTCTGTTTTCACCTATGTCTAAACTGTTGTTAATCCCACCCATTAATTTTTTTTTTTGTAAGAACAAGAGAGGGAGAGAGAGAGAGCGCATGCACGTGTGCTAGTGGGAAGGGAATGTGGGAGGAAGAGAGAGAATCTTAAATAGGCTCCATGCTCAGCACAGAGCCCTACACAGGGCTCGATCTCACGACCCTGAAATAATGACCTGAGCTGAAATCAAGAATCAGATACTTAACCTACTGAACCACCTAGGTGCCCCCTGCCCATTGATTTTTAACAAACTTTTGTTTTTACTTCTGGGATTTTTGATTTATTATTATAGTTTTCAGTTCTTTGAAGAAATTTTCAATTTTGTGTTATACGTATTTGAACGTAATACTTATTTTTATTTATTTTTTTAAAAAAGATTTATTTATTTATTTGACAAATTAGAGACAGCCACCTAGAGAGGGAACACAAGCAGGGGGAGTGGGAGAGGAAGAAGGAGGCTCATAGCAGAAGAGCCTGATGTGGGGCTCGATCCCAGAACGCCGGGATCACGCCCTGAGCCCAAGGCAGACGCTTAACCGCTGTGGCACCCAGGCGCCCTGTAATACTTATTTTAATGTCTGTGGCTGAAACTCCAAAATATAGATCTGTTTTGATTTCCTTGTTTCTGCTGGTTTTCATTTATGTTGTCTTATCTCTCATGTAGTTTGGTACTTTTTATTCTGCTGAAAATGATAATGAACCAATAGTAGAAGTTATTCGTAGTCAAGATTACATTTTTTTCCTCCAGGGAGGATGTATATTTGCTTCTCTCTGGTGCCCATGGGCACTTGTAATTTAGTATTACATGAGTCCAGTTTCAGAGTTTGAGGTGATCAGAGCCTTGGTGCAGTCTCTTTGAGGGCCCATGTACTTTTAGTTTATTGTTCTGGCTTGCAGCACGTCAGGGTCTCAGCTGGAAGGGGATTAGGGGCTTACTAGTTCCCCTTCTCCCTCAGTTGTCTAATGGATCTAGATCCCTGTTGTTTTGGCCTTCTGAGTTTGTCAAAACTACCTTTCACCTTTTTTACCTGCTTTCTCTGAAAAGGGCAGATGTCCCATGGGTGGCAAAAGTGGCCAGAAGCTGTACTCACCTCCCTGGACTTTCATCTTTTCCAATTTTGGCTCAGTAATTGCTCATTATCACAACTTTTTGATACCTTCAGTCACATTTTAAAAATTAAAAGAAGCATTGATATTTAATATCAATTGTTAAAATGTTTTAAGTAAAATTTTGAAATAGTTAAATAATGAATGTTAGTACTAGTATTTAAAGTGTCAACATTAACAAAATTTAAAATTTTAATACTGACATTTAAAATGTTAAAATTTTTATTTTTATTTTACTTTTTTGTTTTGAGAGGGGGCATAAGGGCAGAAGGAGAGGGAAAGAGAATCCCAAGCGGGTTACATGGCCAGTGTGAGCCTGATGCGGTGCTCAGTCCCCTGACTCTGAGATCATGACCTGAGTCCAAATCAAGAGTCAGATGCTCAACTGACTGAGTCACCCACGTGCACCTTATTTTATCTTATTTTAAAAGTGGTTTTCAGAAGTAGTGTTGATTTGAATTATTCATTGTGCTTCTATAAGAAATGTCAGTGCTAACATTTGAATTTTTAAATTTTTATTGTGTTACTATGCTGGAGAAATGATTGAGTTTTATCAGTAGTGGTTTGACTATTCACTCAGTAATGAGAATTTGTTGGCGTTTTGTTGTTCATTTACTTAACATAGTCATTTAAAGGATCTCTTTAGGAAGTTAATGATTTATCCTTGAAAAAGTTTTGTTGAAAACTGGAAAATGACATTACTTTTATTTATTTTTAGGTTGGGCTCATGTGGTTTGTGCCCTGTATATTCCGGAGGTACAGTTTGCCAATGTTTCTACAATGGAACCAATTGTTTTACAATCTGTTCCACATGATCGTTACAATAAGGTACGGTGGATATTATTTTATTGATGTTCAAATACAATTTTTTTGTTCTAAAGCTGGGAAGTGTAAAGGATTTTTTTTGTATTTTGTTTTATTATAGGCCTTCATTAAACATTTTAAATCATATGCCTCCATCAGATTCCAGAGAGATTTCAAAAAAGTATAATTACTAAATGGTAAACTACAATTATTAAAATATGTTATAAAGTCATAGGAGTACAAAACAAACAAAAATGTATTACCTTTTATGCTAACCTAGATATCTAGTATTTTAACATTTAAATGACATTTCAGTCCTCATAGATTTGTCCATTAAGAATTATTGGCTTTTTATATTCTTTCAAACATAAAGGTTCTATTAAATTTGAATTAATCATTATTTGGTATAACATTTATTATGATATCAAACATCCTATCTTAAAAATAATCCTGTTACAGAATATTACTTGCTCCTTTTCCTTTCCTTATTTTCTACCCCCAAGGTAGGATTTTTGTTGTTGGCGTTTTCTTAAAAACTTAATGTTTTCTTTCCTTTTTTTCCCACCCTGTATCTTTTTCTTGATTAATACATATATATTATTGCTTTATTCTCTTTTGCATGTTAGATGACTTTTCTTTTATCCAGTGTGTTTTTAAGTATGGTGTTACCATTTAATTGAAGGTACCTGTTGGTTTATTTAATATGTGGGGGAAAAGGTATCGCTAATTTTAAGGTTTCAAATATTTTTTGTGAAGTATTTTATAATGTAGATTATTAATATTTTTAAAATTTAACAATATAGGAAACAGAAAAGTGCAAGATAGAGATCATCCTAAGTCTTCTCTTTCTGATCCTTTTAGATTTTTTGTGTGCGCATTTTTATATATAATATATATTCATAAAAAATGGATTATATAGGTTATACTGTTTTGTCTGTTTTTGAAACTTATCAACCCTGAACATCTTTTTGTATCAGTTATAGTTTTGCCATTATTTTTAGTGGATACTTAGCATGTAATACAGAGTGTTGATAAACTAATTAAGGAATCCCTTACTTTGAAGAGCCTCGTTTGGCTTTGGCTTTGGCTTATACATACCAACAGAATCTTTGTGTAAAGGCTGTGAATATTTTGGAAGCTTCAGTAAATATATTATGTGAAATTGTCCTCTGGAATACAGTTTCTAATTTATACCGCATGGGTAATATGTGAGGTTGCTCATAACCTTATGCCCTGTAAAATGTATTGCGTGTTACCGTTAAAACAGTCTTCGCTGTTCTTTTTTTGATTTATTTAATTAAAAAAAAAAGATTTATAAATAAAATCATAGAGAGAGAGAGAGAAGCAGACTCCCTACCGAGCAGGGAGCCCCTCACAGGGCTCCATCCCAGGACCCTGAGATCATTACGTGGCCTGAAGGCCGCCACTTAAAAGACTGAGCCACTCAGGCGCCCCTTTCATTGTTCTTTTTAGTCAAAAATACTAGGTTAAATATTTTACAGTTAAAAAAATGTTATTCATGTTTATTAATTTACCTTGAATAGCTCTTTGTTCATTTTAATACTATATTTAAAAATTTTTTCTTACAAAGTGTTTCTTATATTGAGATTTTTTTCTTTTGTATACTTGCTGTGTATGCTTTTGCCCTTAATTTAACATTTGCTTTTTAACTTTCATTGTGTCTTCATGGTTTTTATTGTTGTTGGTATTTTAGCAGGTTATTTTTTTCTAGTTGAGAAGTTTAACATTTTTGTATAATTTACACAGCTATTTTGTATTGTTTCTGCTTTTGATGCCATGCAAAGAAAATTTTTTTCGACGCTAATGTATAGGTTTTTTTAGTACTTTCAAGTTCGTATTTTTAAGTCCCTTTATTGTTCATCAAGTTCATGTTTTTAAATACTTGTTTTTCCTTTCAATTTTGAAGTAATTTCAAATTTACATAAAGGTTGCATTAATAGTACAAAAAGCATTTCCTCTTGTAAACCTTTTCAGTTATTTATCAACATATACTGACATCCCAGAACGATTTATTTATTTATTTATTAAAGATTTTATTTATTTATTTGACAGAGATAGAGACAGCCAGTGAGAGAGGGAACACAAGCAGGGGGAGCGGGAGAGGAAGAAGCAGGCTCATATCGGAGGAGCCTGATGTGGGGCTCGATCCCATAACGCCGGGATCACGCCCTGAGCCGAAGGCAGACACTTAACTGCTGTGCCACCCAGGCGCCCCTATTTATTTATTTAAAAAATATATTTATTTCTTCATTTGAGAGCGTGAACATGAGTGGGGGGAGGCTGCAAAGGGAGAGGGAGAAATAGACTCTCCACTGAGCAGGGAGCTGGACATGCGTCTCGATCCCAGGACCCCGGGATCATGACCTGAGCCAAAGGAAGATGCTTAAAGCGCCCCCCAGAATGCTTTAGTATGCATTTCCTATAAGAAAGGACTTTCTTCTGCATGACCAGAGTACAGCCATCAAAAAGAGGAAATTAACTTTTATCCATTATTACTGTCTAATCTACAGACTTCATCATTTCCCTAATTTTCAGTCCTGTTTCCCCCATTTTCTCAGTAATGTCTTGTATAGCAAAAAGATCACAGTCTCCTTTAGTGTTGAATAGTAGTAACTCAGTCTTTCCTTAACTTTTGTAAGTTTGATGCTTCTGAAGATTACTTGCCAGTTATTTTGTAGAATGTTCTGCTATTTGGATTTTTCTGATGTTTCCTCATGATTAAATTTAGATCTTGTATTTTGGCAGGAATATCACAGAAGTGATGCTGTGTTCTCACTGCATCCTATCAGGTGGTACATGAGTTCAGTTTTTCCCATTACTTGGTGATTTACCTTGATCACTTGGTTAAGGTGGTGTCTGTAAGGTTTCTTCACCAGGAGGTTAATTTTTCCCTTTAAAATAAAGCATTTTGTGAGGAAGTAGTTTGTATGTAAGTATCGTGTTCCTTGTGCCTTTTACCCACTAATTTTAGTATCCATTGTTGTTTCTTGGCTTAGTTTATTACTGTGATTGATAGCAAGGGTTGGTTTTCTGTTTCCATCACTTGTTTCATGTTCATCAGATGGCATTCCACTTGAAGGAATAACTTTTCTCTGTGTCCCATTTGTATTAGTATAACTAATATGGACTTATGTGTTACTGTTTTATTTTAATGGGTCATTCTCCATTACTGTAATTTATAGGGAGACCCCCTTCAAGCTGGCTTCTGTATTTTGATGTGTTGTGAGCTCTTTTGACACAACAGTATGTTCCCAGGCTCGTCTTAATCATTCCTTACCTAGCCCTAGAATCATCACCCCATTTCTCCTTTGATTCCTTTTAGAAACCAAAGTGGGCACTAAGTGTGATTTATTATTATTATTATTTTTAAAAGTTATATGTATTTGAGAGAGGAAGGGAGAGAGACAGAGCACACGCAGAGGGAGCAGCAGGCAGAGGGAGAAGGAAGCAGGCTCCTCACTGAGCAAGGAGACCAATGCGGGACTCCATCTCAGGACCTTGGGATCATGACCTGAGCCAAAGGCAGATGCTTAACCAACTGAGCCACCCAGGGGTCCCACAAAGTGTGATTATTGTTATTCGGATATTGCTACTCCCAGGCCCTCTCAGTGGGAACAGCTAGGAAATACATATGTTGTATATATAGATACAGAGATATATACACATTCACATCAATATTTTTTCGGTTCTTATCTCTATATACTGAAGATTGTGAGGTCACAGTGATACTTCCGATTCAGTATATGAGTATATATTATACACGTATCTATATGTATTTTTATATAGTGAGAGGTAGAACCAGAATTCTTAGTAATTTCTCCAAATCGAATCCAACAATGCAGGGCTGGTTTTAAATATTTTCTTTTCACGTTTATGACTCTCATCCCAACAGTAAGAAACCTGACTCCCATTATCCTCAATATATTTACTTATTTGATCAATCTTCTTGTATTAACAGATGATTGCTGCCATCCCCTAGTGTAGCAATCATCCTAACCTTGTTTGGATTCCACGCTTCACTCTGGGTGGCTGCTGCTTCCCTGCATTGGGTGCCCTTTTCACCATTTTGGGATTTGATATCAGCTTTAGTCAAGACTCCCTCCCTCTTCTCTCAGATGGTTGGTTTCCTCACCTTGCTTAGGCTTTGGCACTACCTCCACGCCTACCCTCAGCACCCTCATGGGAGCCAACTCTGCTGGGGCCTTGAAACCTGTGTTAGACTTACCTACTTCACCAGCACGGATGTTGCCATGCTTGGACCCATCTTATGGCTTTGAGACTAATGTATTCAAGGAGTAAGGGAAAGGAAGAAGGAAGAATGGATTATTTAGATATAAATCTTTTATCCATTTAGAGTTCATTTTATAATATGGTGATATATGTGTCTAACTTTTCCCCTCCCACATAGTCAACTTTTTTTTTTAATTTTTTTTTTTTTAAATTTATTTGACAGAGATAGAGACAGCCAGCGAGAGAGGGAACACAAGCAGGGGGAGTNAATTTTTTTTTTTTTAAATTTATTTGACAGAGATAGAGACAGCCAGCGAGAGAGGGAACACAAGCAGGGGAGTGGGAGAGGAAGAAGCAGGCTCATAGGGGAGGAGCCTGATGTGGGGCGATCCCATAACGCCGGGATCACGCCCTGAGCCGAAGGCAGACGCTTAACCGCTGTGCCACCCAGGCGCCCCTAGTCAACTTTTTTTTAACACTATTGACTAATCTGTGTTTTACACAGTAATTTGAAGAGTACGTGATTCTTGATCTCAAGTTGTGAGTTTGAGCCCCATGTTGGGTGTAGAGATTATTTTTTAAAAAAAGGAAATGAAATACTGTTTAGATCATTATTAAATTCTTGGCTGTTCTTGACATTTTTTCTGTTTAATTGTTGCATTTGTTTATTCTTACCCTGGTACCTATTCTAAATTATTACAGCTTTATGTACATCTTAGTACATGGTAAAATAAATATTGTTATATAGTTCTTTTTTCCAGATTAACATTAGGACTAACAAAATACAGTTTTGATTATATTAGTGTTACAGTGAAATATTATTTTGAGGAAGAATTGATCTTTTTATAATATTGAATCTTCACTTCTAGAAACATGGTGTCTCTCTCCATCAAGTTCATTTTGTAGTTTTCCTTATATGAGGGTGCTATACAGTTGACCCTTGAACAGTGTGGGAGTTAAGGGTACCGACCCTTGCACAGTCAAAAATCTGAGTATAGGAGCACCTGGGTGGCTCAGTCGTTAAGTGTCTGCCTTCGGCTCAGGGCATGATCCCAGGGTCCTGGGATTGAGACCCGTGTCGGTCTCCCTGCTCTGTTGGGAGCCTGCTTCTTCCTCTTCCACTCCCCCTGCTTGTGTTCCCTCTCTCTCTGTCAAATAAATAAATAAAATCTTTTAAAAAAAAAAATCCGTGTATAACTTTTGACTCCTAAAAAACTTAACTACTGGCAACCTACTGTTGACCAGAAGCCTTACCAAAAACGAAAGTCAGTAAACACATATTTTATATTTTATGTGTATTATATACTGTATTCTTACAATAAAGTAAGCTAGAGAAAAGAAAATGTTAAGAAAATCATAAGAGAAAATATGTTTACAGTACTGTACTGTATCCCACATATAAGTAGGCCTGCACAGTTCAAACTCATGGTGCTCATGAGTCAACTGTCTTCTGTTTCTTGGATTTTTATGGCTGTTGATTTGTATAGTTAACCTTAAAAGCTTACTAATATTCTATTCATGATTATGCAGGGTGGCTATTGGGAGGCATGTAATTCTGAAATGATAGGAACAATTGGAAAATGGATTGTTGAGTTTTGGAAGACACCATTTTTAAAAAAGATCTTATTTATTTGACAGTGGAAGACACCATTTTTTAATGGATGGTAGTAAAGAGTATTGAAGAGCATTTATTAATGTATTGGGCTCTTACCGTGGACCTATTTTATATCAAGCATTGTGCTAGACACTGGGAATTCAAAGATGCATAAAATGCAGGGTTTTTTTCCATATGACACTCTAAATTAGATGGGTGCCTGGGTGGCTCAGTCAGTTAAGCATCTGCCTTCGCCTCAGGTCATGATCTTGGGGTCCTGGGATCAAGCCCCACATCAAGCACCCTGCTCAGCGAGGAGTCTGCTTCTCCTTCTCCCTCTGCCTCCCCTGGTCCTTCTTTTTCTCTCGCCCACTCTCAAATGAATGAAATCTTTAAAAAAAGATAGTCAAGTAAATATGTAATTATAATGTATGAAAATAATAATAATAATATGTTATAAATATAGGTTTCTGCAGCTATCAAAAGTAAAGCATTCCTGTGAAACCTTCCATAAGCTGAAATTGGTACAAAATTGAGGAAGCAGTTATCGTTAATTTATATGGAAGAAGTTTTGAGCATTCCCAGATTGAAAAAATTAACCTTTCTTAGGCTTTTCTGATACCTTAGGTCTCACCGAGCTAACAAATGCACAAAAGAAACCGAGACAAAGCACAGATGGTTACAGACAAGGTTCAAAGCTCTGGAGGCTTGTTGCTGAGATGCTCAGTGTAGGTCCTTGGGAAGGAGCTTGGTAGTGCCATTCTTGCTGCTCTGGGTGCATGTTGCCTCTGTAACGGCTCAATGCAAAGCCAGCATTGAACACGACTTTCTCTTTTTGACTTTTTTCATAAAAGCGAAAATTCTTTTTGGATTTTTTTCAGTTAGGAAAATAGGTATTAATGTAAGTCTTGTAATATCTAAGTGGCATAGCACAGACTTTTGAAAAATGGGGGATACCTGTCATAATAAAAAATCTAAATGGAGTATTATGGAATGCAATGAAAGGAGGGATTACTTTTGCCTGAGGAATTGAGTAAAGCATACAAAGAGATTATAAGGACTTTGCAGAATAACTAGGAATTTGACCTGTGGAAAAAAGGATCAAATAATAATTCCAGACAGAAAGTAACATAAGCTAGTGTATTAAGTACAAAGGGAAGGTGGTAGCCAGTTCACAGAATGATAAATAATCCTGTGCGGCTGAAACATAGTGGGATTTAGGGGGAAAAAAAAGGACATTTTGTGGATGATAGGAAAGGAAATTTTCTAGAGTATCTATGTAGTATATCCAAATTGCATGGAACTCATTGTGTTGACTCATTATGTTGTGAAGTTTTCTACGTGTCACTAGATATATAATAGCCAGTTTTTATACCACTTGTCACTGGTTTCTTTTTTTTATTTTTTGACCTCAGTCAATTCTTCATTTCACTAACATACACATTTTGTTAATAAACACAATGAGTGGCATATGTTACCTGGAAGTTACCATTTGTTTTTTTTATTATTTTTTTTTTAAGATTTGTTTATTTTAGAATGTGTAAGCCTGGAGTTGGGGGAAGGAGAGAACAGGAGAAAGAGGGAAAGAATCTCAAGCAGACTCCATGCTGAGCATGGAGCCTGACCTGGGGCTTGATCTCAGGATGCTGAGATCATGCATGACCAGAGCCAAAACCAAGAGTTGGACACTTACCCAACTGAGCCACCCAGGTGCCCCTTTAAGTTACCTTTTAATAGTTTTTAAGAAATATGAAGACTGGGGCAACATAGAGATTTTTTTGAAGTTTTTGGTGATAGAGACTTGTGTTCTTCAGAGTCAAGGAAGCATTTTATTTTATTTTAATTATTTTTATTTTTAAAGATTTCACTTTTAAGTAATCTCTGCACCCAACATGCAGCTTGAATTTACCACCCCGAGATCAAGTCACATGCTCCACCAGCTGAGCCAGCCAGGCTCCCCAGGAAGCATTTATTTTAGAAAGCTATAATTTCCAGAGAGTAGTTGGTAGGTGATGTATGTATTCTGTATATATGCTTTTGAAGAGTCTTTGTTTACTGATGGCCATGAAGAAATGAGTGTTTATAAGTATATGAAGGATCATAATAGACCAAACAAAGAAACAAAGAGCACAATAAAAACATGGTGTCATTTAACTGTAAAAGCTTAAAGGTAGAGGAATACTTAGAAATTGCTAGCCCAACATCCCTTCAGTTTTTTTTCGAGAGGAATGATAAGTGGGATAGCTATTAAGAGAGGCCTTTTTTTTTTTTTTTAAAGATTTTATTCATTTATTTGAGAGAGAGTGAGAGAGAGAGTGAGAGACAGACAGCAACGGAGAGCAGGAGCCAGGAGGACAGGGAGAAGCAGGCTCCCTGCCAAGCAGGGAGCCCACCATGCGTCTCAATCCCAAAACCCTGGGATCATGACTTGAACCTAAGTCAGACATTTAATTGACTGAGCCACAGGCCCCCAGGAAGTGTTTATCAATATATTTAGTATCTGAGTGGAAAAGTTTGAAAGTACTAAATATTCTTTCTGATTGTGGGATTCCTCATTAGTGCCATTTAAAAAGCTAGGTTTCGGATAGTGGAGCTAAACATGTATCCATTCGTCTGGCCAACATTTATGTATGGCATGCTCTGTTATATATCAGGCACTACTGGAAGCATGGGGAATACATAAGCTCCTACATGGTAGGTAGATATGCACAAATTATTGATTGATAGTGTGGTATGTGCAAGGATTCTGGAATACAGAAAATGTTTACTTAATGTAGTGTAACAGAGCTGAAGAGAAGCAGGGTATCTTAGAAAAGATTGTAGCTTCTCTGAATTTTGAAGAGTGAGAAGCGTCCAGGTGTTGGGTGTGAGGAGAGGAAAGAAGGAGCACACCAGTGGCTATTAATTTTACAGACTGAAGGAGTAAAAGCTTTGAAGGAGGAAATAGGGAGGGTGATAGGGAAAGAGAGTGGGGGTAGTGGTGAGGGAGAAGGGCAGTATTGCTAGGAGTTTGAGTGTGATATGTAGAATGCTGAGAGAGGTTGTCAAGGACCAGATTTTCAAGGGCCTCATATTATCATGTTAAGGAATTTGAATTGTATTTCTGTTGAAGGGTTTTTATATCTATCTGGAAGGGATGTGCTCAGGTCTACCTTTTTCTCTTTTTTTCTTTTTTTGAAGATTTTATTTATTTATTTGACAGCGAACACAAGAAGGGGGAGCAGCAGGCAGAGGGAAAGGGAGAAACAGGCTCCCCGCCGAGCAGGGAGCCCGATGTGGAACTCGATCCCAGGACCCTGGGATCATGACCTGAGCCGAAGGCAGTGCTTAACGAATGAGCCACCCGGGTGTCCTGGGTCTACCTTTTTTTCTTAAAGATTTATTTATTTGAGAGAGAGAGAGAGAGTGGGGGTGGAGAGGGAGGGGCAGAGGGAGAGACTCTTCAGGCAGACTCCCCTCTGAGAGCAGAGCTGGATCTCACAACTGAGAGATCATGACCTGAGCCAAGATCAAGAGTCAGTCTACCACCTCAGGTCTACCATTCTAAAGGGTAGTGAAAGGAGGATTGGGAGAGGGAAGATAGACAAGAGTAGTTACTTAGACACTGTTTACGCTTGCAGTGTTCCAGAGGTGATAATGAGGGTCCGAAGTAGGAGGGTAGTATTAGGAATGAAGAAACACATATTTAGGTAATAAATGAGAGGTTCGGTTGACCGTGCATGGTGATCAATTTAGTGTGACACACAAGATGTGGGAGGAAGAAAAATCAGAATGGCTTTTCATCTTCAAGATGATAAGTACTGGGCACGTCATCATCACCTGAGATATAGAGTATATATAGAGTCATCAAGTTAATTGAATCATTTCTTAGAACAAAGACACTAAGCTTTAAATTCTTGGCATATGTTGATGGGACTTACTACTTTGTTTGTAAAACAAATCTTGTGTCTACGAGTTGTTGCCTGCGTGTATTAGCAATGTGATGATAAGACCCCAAGATAAAATTCACATTTCCGCTGAAGCATTGAATATTTGCTTTTGTATATATCTAACACATGTTTGTTTTACTTGGCACTTTATCCTCGTAACTCAGATGAACCCTTAAATTCTTTTTTTCTTTTCTAGACAGTTGAGTCATTTGGAAAAAGGAAAACAGTCTTACAACTGTATCTATAGAAAAATCTTTTTGCACTTTTTTGTACCTCAGCTGATTCTCACTTTCCCTGTTTGGCATTTCTCTATTGTATTTGCGTCCCTCCTCTACCCGCCAGTACATACATGTATACACACTCTGTTTTGTTTGGTATTGTTTCTTTTTTTCTTAGTGAATAGTAAATTATTTTTCTTTATATTTGTTTTGTGTGTATTTTGTGCTTCTTTATTCAGCTTTACTTCTTCTTTTTTTTTTTTTTTAAAGATTTTTTATTTATTTATTCGACAGAGATAGAGACAGCCAGCGAGAGAGGGAACAGAAGCAGGGGGAGTGGGAGAGGAAGAAGCAGGCTCAGAGCAGAGGAGCCTGATGTGGGGCTCGATCCCATAACGCCGGGATCACGCCCTGAGCCGAAGGCAGACGCTTAACCGCTGTGCCACCCAGGCACCCCCAGCTTTACTTCTAATTGCCTTCTCTCTCTCAACTCCAAGGCTCAGAGGCTATTTTATTTATTGATTTATTGATTTTATTTATGTATTTGACACAGAGACAGCCAGTGAGAGAGAGACAAGCAGGGGGAGTGGGAGAGGAAGAAGCAGGCTCCCAGCAGAGGAGCCTGATGTGGAGCTCGATCCCAGAACGCCAGGATCACGCCCTGAGCGGAAGGCAGACATTTAATGACTGAGCCACCCAGGCGCCCTCAGAGGCAGTTTTATTAAATAGGGTTTACTGAGGACTGTGGAAGAATTGCAGTATTATTTCCCTCATGTTATTTTTTTCTCCTTTTTTAAAGGCAGCAGTCCAGTCTAAACTGGAAATGCCAGTACACAATAGTTAAGTTAAAATTGTTCATGGGAGCAAACTTAATAATCTAACATACAAATTGCCAGTATCAGTTTTTTTCATGTTTGCTTGATGTCCTGGGTACTCCTAGATGATAGATGTTTATATGGTATAATCTGCTAAATAATTAATTAAGAGATAAGATTTTATTAGAATCTATACTTAAAGGGAGATTACTAGACTATGTTTTAAGACAAGGCAAGTCATACTTGACAAATTTGGTTTATCCATAGAAAAAATACTATAGTGGGGTTAGAGTTAAGACCAAAGACTTTATCCTAGTCAGAAATTAAATTTACTGAAACTAGCTAAAATTCAAGTAGGGTTGGCTGAAAGGCTACAATAGGTAGTTTCACAACATACATGGGAAGTTGGACCTGGAACTAGAAAGTCACAGACTGAATACCATCCATTCTATCTTTGATGTGTGTTTTAACAGTCTTTTTTTTCTCTCTGTGGTCTCTTCTTGTTTTCACATAATTTGTAATTCTGCTTCTCATTTCATCTGAGTTCCCTACAAGTACCTTGACTTAGTGTCCAAGTTCTAAATTTTTTACAGAGCAAGTCTGGTTTTGGCACCTGGGCTTAGAAGCCATTTTCACCTAGCAAAACATGGATACCTAGTTACCACTGCATCATTAGAAATTGAGCATAGATATGGACAGTTTTACAAAAGAGGTAGGAGTTGTTTGGGTGCTCTTCCTTACCTTCTGTCTCATTAATGTCCTATTAATTTAATTTAATTTAAGAGAGAGAGTGAACACAAGTAGGGGGAGCAGCAGGGAGAGGGAGAAGCAGGCTGTCCGCCGAGCTGGGAGTCCAATGTGGGGCTCAATTCCAGGACCCTGGGATCATGACCTGAGACGAAGGTAGACGCTTAACAACTAAGCCACTCGGGCGCCCCATATATGTCCTGTTTAAACTATGTAAAAGCCTATAAATTGTTCACGATGTACATATGCCAAATTGCATATGCCGATTCTTTAGTTTTTATAAAATAGTGTAGTGTTCTGCATAAACTTCTTGAGAATTTCTTTTTTTTGGTAATAAATTAAAATTATATTTAATAATTCACAAAGGAGTTTTTGGCCAACATTTAAAAGAAGTGATTTAAGGGGTGCCTGGGTGGCTCAGTCCCTAAAGCATCCAACTCTTGATTTCGACTCAGGTCGTGATCTCTGGGTCATGAGATCAGGCTCTGTGTCTGGTTCCACATTCAGTGGGAAGTCTGCTTGAGAGTCTTTCCCTCTGCCCATCTTCTGTCTCTCCCCCCCCCCCCCCCCCGGNCCCCGCCCGGGTACCCACGCTCTCTCTCTCTGAAGTGAATGAATAGATCTTTAAAAAAAATAAAGTGATTTAAGGTGAATTGATGACTTCATAAAAGATGGACTCAGGGATCAATTATATATTGGAACTTCTTTTTTTCTTATTATATAGAACTAGCATGTTGAATTACGGCATAAACTATTAGTATATGTTATTACAGCATGGAATCATGCTGAATAAAATTGAGTAAACTGATCTGTTTGAGTTGTTTGATTTTAAAGCAGTAAGTCTTAGTAAAGTGTATAAGGTGTCCAGGAAGACAGTGTACTTTGAAGGCATGTCAAATTTTTCCAAACTAGTGTGTATTAACTTTTTTTGTGTCTTCAAGATTCTGATAAAACATAAGGGTTCTGGGGCGCCTGGGTGGCACAGCGGTTAAGCGTCTGCCTTCAGCTCAGGGCGTGATCCTGGCGTTATGGGATGGAGCCCCACATCAGGCTCTTCCGCTATGAGCCTGCTTCTTCCTCTCCCACTCCCCCTGCTTGTTGTGTTCCCTCTCTCACTGGCTGTCTCTATCTCTGTCGAATAAATAAATAAAATCTTTACAAAAAAATAAAATAAAAACATAAGGGTTCTTTCTACAGAATAATATACACCCAAAATATAACAAAATATTTTACATATACTTTCTGGAGGATTGTAATACCCCTTGATATATCCTCAAATTCTCTGCTTCCCAGTCATGAGGATTACCAAATTTTAGATTACATCAAATAATAAATAAATTGTTAATTTATTATTTGATGTATTTAAAAATAATACATTTTATTATTTTGCAAAAAGATTTATTCATTTTAGAGATTGTGTTCATAAGCGGGGAGAGGGACAGAGGGAGAGAGAGAAGCTCAAGCAGAGCGGAGCACAGAGGACGGAGACTGTTGTGGGGTTCTGTCCCGAAAAATAATACATTTTAAATTTAATATATAAACATTTTTAATATTTGGCATTTTAAAAAGATCTGTAAGTTGAAGTTATAATAATGCCAAATGTACAGATTTTATTCCTGGTTCTTTACTTTGAATGGCTCTAATTATAATGTTTGTGTCATAATTTGCCTAACCATTCCCATATTACTGAGATATTTTTCTGTTACAAATTAAAGCATGACAAGAATCCTGCTTCACCAAGCCCTTCATTCTGTGTTTTGGATCATTGCTTTTGGGTAGAACTCTATAGTTAGAATTACTGTGTTATAGATTATACCTGTTTCTGAAGTTCTCAGAAGATTGCCTGATTGCTTTCCAAATTTATATAGCTGATAATTTATGATAATGCGATTCTTACCACACCATTATCTATATTGGTTTTTCATTTTTTTTGAAAGATTTATTCATTTATATGAGAGAGAAAGAGCATGCGCATGTGGGTGGAGGGCAGAGGGAGAGAATCTTCAAGGGGACTCTGCACTGAGTGCGGAGCCTGAGGTGGGGCTCAGTCCCACAACGTAGGAGAGCATGACCTGAGCTGAAACCAAGAATCAGTTCCTCAACCAACTGAACCACCCAGATGCCCCGGGTTTTTATTATTTTTAATATTTATTAATTTGATAACTAAAAATGATATCCAGTTATTTTAATTTTTCTTTGATTACTTGTCAGGTCATCAGAATAATATTTCTTTCTGTGTCTGTTTTTTGCCCATTTCTCTCTTAAACTGTTAGGTTTTCTAAAGTTAAGATCGCTTTAAATAAGGATACCAAATTTTTGTTTGAATATACCAAAGGTACCTTTTCACTTTGTCTTTTCGTTTTGATGACATAAGAAAATATTTATAGGCACACAATTAAACTTTATAGTTTTTTTGGGCGGGGTGGCGAGATACATGGTGATTAAAAAATTGAATCTTTGAAAAGAAATTAGGTTGTATAGGATTACAGTTGCTCTTTGAATAGCACAGGTATGAACTGTGTGGGTCCACTTCCATGCAGATTTTCTCTGGTAAGTACAGTACAGTACCTAAATGTATTTTCCTCCCCCTCCTCCCCCTTGTCCTCTTCCTCCCTCTTCTTCTTCCTCTTTTTCTTCTTCTTTTTTAAAAAGACTTATTTATTTATTTATTTATTTATTTATTTATTTATTTATTTATTTATTTATTTAGAGAGAGCAAGAGAGAGCATAACCAGGGAGGAGAGGGAGAAGCAGGTTCCCCACTGAGCAGGGAGCCCGATGCAGGGCTCAGTCCCAGGTTCCTGGGATCATGAACCGAGCCAAAGGCAGATGCTCAACCAGCTGAGCCACCCAGGTGCCCCTATGTGTATTTTCTCCTACAATATTTTTAATAACATTTTTTCATCTAGTTTACGTTATTGTAAGAATATAGTATATAGTAACAGATAACATGCAAAATATGTGTTAAGGCTTCTGGTCAACAATAGGCTATTAGTAGTTAAGTTTTTGGGGAGTCAAAAGTTATACCTGGATTTTCTTTTTTCTTTTTTAAAGCTTTATTTATTTATTTATTTATTTATTTGAGAGAGTGTGTGCATGTGAGAGTGTGTGTGGTCATGAGTGGGGGAGGGGCAGAGGTAGAGGGAAGGAAGCAGACTCCCCGCTGCTGACATCATGACTTGAGCCAAAATCAAGAGTTTTCCACTTAGCTGAGCCACCCAGGCACCCCTATACCTGGATTTTCAGCTGCATGGGGGATCAAGGCTTCTAACCCACATGTTGTTCAAGGGTCTACTGTATATAGTATGCACCAAATTATAGTGTTACTCTTATTTTTCTGTACTTGTAATGCAGAGATCATTTTTTTGTAAAAAGATTTTATTTATTTATTTGACAGAGAGAGAGAGACAGCCAGCGAAAGAGGGAACACAAGCAGGGGGAGTGAGAGAGGAAGAAGCAGGCTCCCAGCAGAGGAGCCTGATGTAGGACTTGATCCCAGGACCCTGATGTGGGACTTGATCCCAGGACCCTGGGATCACGCCCTGGGCCAAAGGCAGATGCTTAATGACTGAGCCACCCAGGTGCCCCAAGATCATTTTTTTTTTGTTGAAGATTTTATTTATGTGACAGAGAGAGAGAGAGAACAAGCAGGGGAGCAGCATTCCGAGGGAGAGAGAGAAGCAGACTCCTTGTTGAGCAGGGAGCCTGATGTGGGGCTCGATCCCAAGAACCTGGGATCGTGACCTGAGCTGAAGGCAGATGTTTAACTGACCCAGCCACCCAGGCTCCCCAAGATCATTCGTTGTATACACAAATCTCTACACATAAGCACAGAGCAGCTGCATAGGACTAAGGAAGTTACACATCACATTCACAGAACCTTTCAGCAAGTTCCAGAAGATTGACAGAGTAATAGCTATAACTCTTATTCTGGCTCTTTCTTCACAGGTGGCTAAAATCTGATATTTTCTGCATGCTGTAAGTGAGACACATTAGGCAAAATGATACAACTTCTCTTGCAGTATTCCACATCATGTGGAAGATGAAAATGACTTTGTTCATTATCAAATACTGTCTTTTAAGAGGGAAAGTCCATTTGCCATAATGGTTATATCTATAGCACTAGAAACCATAATGTTGAAATTAAACATGTAAGGATTGTCAGAAGTGAATGTCTTTTGTTCAAGAGTACATACATGGTCCATTCTTTTTTCATGAAGAAAATAATAGTTGAATTGCATATCTGGATATGTTGACAGAGTGGTCTTTTCCACAGCTAAGGAAAGACTTTGACAGCATACTATAGCAGGTTAGGTCTGTGCCTTCATTCATCCGGTTGTGTGGAGCTTTCTTCATGGTTATCTTCCATACTACTGGTTTAGGCATTCTGTTTTGTAAAAAAAAAAAATTTTTTTTTGTTAGACCAAATTATATTGAATGCAAGTCAAAATTTATTAACTTGTTAGAGAAGGAAATGGCGGGACACCTGGGTGGCTCAGCTGTTAAGCGTGTGCCTTCGGCTCAGGTCACGATCCCAGGGTCCTGGGATCGAGCCCCGCATTGGGCTCCCTGCTTGGCAGGAATCCTGCTTCTCTGTCTCCCACTCCCCTTGATTGTGTTCCCTCTC
The DNA here is from genome assembly GCF_002007445.2 of Ailuropoda melanoleuca. Taxonomy (NCBI): domain Eukaryota; kingdom Metazoa; phylum Chordata; class Mammalia; order Carnivora; family Ursidae; genus Ailuropoda; species Ailuropoda melanoleuca. Next base: position 19,639,944 of record NC_048232.1, read on the forward strand.
TCGCTGTCTCTGTCAAATAAATAAAAAATCTAAAAAAAAAAAAAAAAAGAAAAAAGAAAAAGAGGAAAGGAAATGGTAAGGTTACAAATAGAACATGCAGGTTCAGAGGGAGGGTATGGAAATAGGGAGGTTATATAGGTTGGGAAACAGAGAGCTTACATTAGTGTTTTAAAAGAAAGAAAATTTGAAGTTTTATTTTACAGGGTCATATAAATACCATGTCTTTATTTGTAATTGCAAGGAGTAATAAGATGATCAGAGGTGCCAGATAGAAGAAAAAATGATAAGGATACATTTTGGGTCTGAAATTGGAATAATGAGATTTTATCACCCAACTAATGTTAGCAGCACCAGGTAATAGAAAATCATGAAATGGTGTCAAGTAGAAGTAGAGCACCTAGCAGTAAGTTCTAATTTTGATCAGGTTACTATTGCTGATAGGGATTTTCTCAAGGTACAAAGTTATAGAGTGGAGTTTGCCATTTTTAAAATCCAATATGGGTGTAATTTTTTCTCTTTGAAAGTTCAAAGCGTTGGCCTTCTCTGAGATTGTGACCACCGAAATTCCGTGTTAACATAGCATGTGACCTTTTTTTGGGGGGGATAAGCTAGGTACCTTTTGTATCTACCATCTCTTCTCCACAAGAATGAGGTAACAAAGGAATGTATCGTAGCTGCAAAAGAGTCAGGTTTGAGGGGCACCTGGGTGGCGCAGTGGTTAAGCGTCTTCCTTCGGCTCAGGGCATGATCCCAGAGTCCTGGGATCGAGCCCCACGTCAGGCTCCTCTGCTGGGAGCCTGCTTCTTCCTCTCCCACTCCTTCTGCCTGTGTTTCCTCTCTCTCTGGCTGCCTCTCTTTCTGTCAAATAAATAAATAAAATCCTTAAAAAAAAAAGAAGAGTCAGGTTTGAATAGGCTGCTGAATTGGTGTGCTCAGTGACAGTGGGGGCATATAATATAGATCTTTATAAGAGTATAAACATAACTTCGATGCTTCCTTTAGAAATTAGTTTTACTTTTTTGAAAGTGTTGAATACTTTTTGTGTCACTCGTTTCTGTTGGGTTTTCTTCACATGAACATTTCATTGGGATTTTTACCTTTCTCCAAGCTCTTGATTGATCTCGTTTGTGCCTAATATAAAGAGCAGTTTTAGGGATTATTTCTAATTGTCCAAACGTTTTCTAATTTTTTACTTACGCTTTTATTAAGTTTTCATTTTATCCTACATATTATAAGAATTTGAGTATTTTAGAAATTGTCATATGTATAAAATACACAATAATGTAATGAAACTACTTCCCATCTCAGTTCATCACTCCACTCCAAAACATTACCAGCTCATAGCCATTTTTTTGTACCACCTCTTTATTGGTTTCCTAGGGCTGCCGTTAAGAAAGTTATTCTCTCACAGTTACGGAAGCTAAAAGTCTGAAATTTAGGTATTGGCATTGGTTCCTTCTGAGAATTATGAGGGAGAATCTGTTCAAGGCTTCTCTCCCAGCTTCTGGTGGTGACTGGCAATCCTTGGCATTCCTTTGCTTATGGATTTATCACCCCAGTCTCTGCTTTCTCACCCCAGTGTTCTTCCTTTGCCTCTGCATTCTCAAGTGGCCATCTTCTTATAAGGACCAGTCATGTTGAATTAGGGGCCTGCCCTACCCCAGTGTGAGCTCATCTTAACTAATTACATCTGCAATGACTCTTTTCCCAAATAAGGTCACATTCTGAGTTACTGGGGATTATTAGGACTTCACATACCTTTCTTGGGGGACACAGTCCAGCATATAATAATTTATTACCCCCCCCATTCATGTTCTTACCACATGCAAAATACTTTTATTTCATCCTACCATCTCCCAAAGTCTTAATCCATTCCCAAAGTCTGACTCCATATTGCTTCTTTTTCCCTTGCTGCTGTGACCTAAACTTACAAACTTCTGTTTAGCCCTGCACATAGGCATGTTACACCTAAGATTTGCAAAAACTGCTTTTTACCTGAAATATACCTCACCCAAGGAGATAAGGAAGTACGTGCAGATGATTACACTATGTTTAAGATTTACAGGAACAACATTACGAGATTCCTATATGCAAAGATCAGCTGACCAAGAACAAAGAAGTTACTTGACCTTCCCTGAATGTCTACAGACATCAGTCACCTTTTGACTCCAACTTCCTCCCACTTCCGCCTCTTACTAACATAAAAGCTCAAATCTCATGCTTGAGGAGATGGGTCTTTAGGACAGTAGTCTGCCACCTCTTTGGTTTGGTTGCTTTCTAGAATAAAGTCTCTTTCCGACTCCAATATCATGCCTCTTGACTTACTGGCTTGTCATACAGTGAACAGAACAAACTTGAGACTTGTTTAAAAAAAAAAAGGTGTGGTAAAGTGAAGAGCATAGAGAGAAATCAGCCTCTGTTGCCCCAGTGAACAGATAAGGCTAAAAGCTGCGGGCAGAGCACAAACATTGTGGAAACAAAAAAATTTAATTCTCCAGCCCTCAACCTAAATATAAGGTATTATTAGAGGAAGACCAAGGGGCAAGAAGGCTACCCCAGTGGCTCAGAGGACAGGACATCAAGTGACAGAGATCTATTCTCTAACCAAATGTGTCCTTTTGAGTTACAAACCTGCTTTAGTGCAGTAAACACCTTTTTCCTTCTGACTTCTCCCTTTAAAATGGGACTGTCTATACTATATCTAGCCAACCGCTATATCTTGGGGGAAGGTAACTATTTCCTATCTGACAGGGTCACAGATGGAAAGGAATTTTGCCTCAGGATCAACCATACCCAGAGTTTCACCCACACCTGATTTAGATGATTCAGAAGATGAGATTTGGAACTTTTGAGATTATAATATTTAGACAAAATTCTGAATTTAAGAGTTGATGCCTTATGAGACATGCTGAGTTTCTTTCTAGTACACTTTTGCTTTTTCCTTAGTGTTGGGTTGCTTTTTTTGATGTTTTGGGCTTGGGATTTCTCTGTTGTTTTGGTCCAGCCTCAGTCTTTGGTAGGCCCTGTATATCTGGGCCTCAGGGTTTCACCATTCCTTCCTTCTCCCCATGGCAGACTTACATTTGTCTCTTTGGAAAGACTTGTGAGGAAGAGAGCCTCCTGCCTCTCCCCTAGCACTAGAAAGCCTCTAATAGTATTGTTAACAGGAGTGAGAATTTGGGGTTGGGAATATTTCCTGTCCTTTGCTTAGGTGTAAAGGTTTTTTTCCTTTGTTTTCCTAATCATGGTGGGTCTTTACCCATGCTGTGGATGTGACAGGGCTTGCTGCCAGTCCCCCAAATGCTTAAGGCTTTTGAAAGGAGTGTTTGGGCAAGATGTGGGATTTCATATCTTACCATCAGTAGTACCCCATTTGCTTCTTCATGCCTACACTGTCAAGGGAGATTATTTCTGATGGTTTTGTCTCCTTGCTGTCAGTCCTCCCTGTGAGCCTCTTATAAAAGTTCATGGAATAGAGTCTGTGAGTGGGTAAGAACTCTCAGTGGTTCCAGTGGTTCTATACTGTCACGCTAGCTCACAATCAGCCTTTAGCCATATGTTAAAACTTTAGCTAATTTCTTCTTATCTGCACATCTTTCTCCTTGCTATATCATTTGTGGATATTCTGAACATCTTGTAGTTCTTAGGGGTTTGTTGGGAGAGTGTATCTCCCCTTGGATTTCAGGCTACTTGGTTGCCTCACAACTGTACCTTTCAGTAACAGGAAAAACTTGTTCAAGTTAGGTTTGGAATGATGCTTTCAGCTACTTTTTAGGTGGAGTTGGAATTTGGCCCCTGAATCTTTTGATACGAGCCCTGTTTCTTTACTTTAAAAAATTAGGTTAAAGGGCTGTGTGTATCCCCACCTGTCGGTGCTATCATGGTGGGTTTGCTGAAGAAGACCACCAACTTGTGGGTTTGGCTGTATGTGAGAATGCATATGAGAGGCTAAGAATATTGTACAAAGATTCTTGATGTTCTTGAGCAAATTCCTAAAAATGCAGCATATAGAAAGTATATAGAACAGATTACAGATGAGGAGCTGAGTATGATTAAAGTGGAATCAGATGTTAAGAAATTAGAAAATCAGGGGCGCCTGGGTGGCACAGCGGTTAAGCGTCTGCCTTCGGCTCAGGGTGTGATCCCGGCGTTATGGGATCGAGCCCCACATCAGGCTCCTATGCTATGAGCCTGCTTCTTCCTCTCCCACTCCCCGTGCTTGTGTTCCCTCTCTCGCTGGCTATCTCTATCTCTGTCGAATAAATAAATAAAATCTTTAAAAAAAAAAAAAGAAATAAAAGAAATTAGAAAATCAACTTCAGGGCGGCGAACTGCAAGAAGTGATTTTTTGGGCTGAAAATGAACTAAGTCTGGCAAGAAAAATGATATAATGGAAACCATGGAAGCCTTTAGTGGAAGAGCCTCTTGCCAACCAATGGAAATGGCCAGTGTAATTATCATTAAATGACTAGTGTGTTGTTGAAAAGCTGATGTAATTATATCTTCTGTTATGTTAAAAAAATAAAAATTAGGTTAAAATACAACTTTTATTTTCCCTTAATGAAAACTTTTCAGGCTATGAATTTGCCTCTTGAGTGTAGCTTTAGTCACATACTTGATATTTTATTTAGATATGATTTTGTTGTTTGGGAACATTTTCTCAATAATCCTTAGTTATTTTACAATTTTTTCTCCTTGATCTAATAGCTAACATTTAAAAATTATCAAATTATTTATTTCTACCTTGATTGATGAGTCTTGGGGCCCTCTTGTTTTCTTTTTCTCTCTCAATATGTATATATGTATATATACAGTCATAGTTGTTTTATCTTCCTGATGGATTGACCTTTTTTTAAATTATAAAATATTCATCTTTATCTTTAATAATTTTTTTTAAAGATTTTTTTATTTATTTATTCGACAGAGATAGAGACAGCCAGCGAGATAGGGAACACAAGCAGGGGGAGTGGGAGAGGAAGAAGCAGGCTCATAGCGGAGGAGCCCGACGTGGGGCTCGATCCCACAACGTCGGGACCACACCCTGAGCTGAAGGCAGACGCTTAACTGCTGTGCCACCCAGGCGCCCCAATAATTTTTTTTTTTTTAGAGAGAGAGAGCATCAGCGGGGGTGGGGAGGGGTGGAGGGATAGGGGGAGAGAGAATCTTAATCAGGTTCTATGTCCAGTGCTGAGCCTGAGGTAGGGCTTGATTTCATGACCCTGAAATCACAACCAGAGCCAAAATCAAGAGTTGTATGCTTAATTGACTGTGCTACCCAGGTGCCCCTCTTTAATAATGTTTTGTTTCAAGAGTCTATTTTTTTAAATGTTAAAATGATAGCCAGTCTAACCATCTTATGGTTGCCCTTTGCATGGTATTTCTTTTCTTATGTTTTATGTTATTTGTGCTTTCATAATTTCTTAAAAAAATTATTTATTTTAGAGAGAGCATGAGCGGGAAGGGTAGAGAGAGAGAATCTCAAGCAGACGCCACAATGAGCACAGAGCCCAATGTGGGTCTTGATCTCACAACCCTAAGATCACAACTGGAGCCAAAACCAAGAGTCAGGCACTTAACCGACTGCAGCTCACACACCCCCTTATTCGTACTTTGAAATCTCGAGTATGCCTTGTGTAGACAGTATATGGAACTTGTTTTTTTTTTAAAGTCCTGTTTATTAATCTTTGCCTTTTGATTGGAGTGTAGTCACATTAAATGCAATTATTACTGTGGTTGGATTTATGCCTGCTATTTTACTTTTTAAAATTTTTATTTTATTTATTTGAGAGAGAGTGCAAAGTGGGGGGAGGAGCAGGGGGATAAGCAGACTCCTCACTGAGCAGGGAGCCTTAACGGGGCGGGGGAGGGAGTGCTTGATTCCAGGACCCCGAAATCATGACTTGAACTGAATTCAGACACTTAACTGACTGAGCCACCCAGGCACCCCCTGACATTTTACTTTTTGTTTGCATTGTCTTAATGACTACTTTGTTTCTCTCTTTTCCTTTTATAATACCTTTTCTCAAGTGGATATTTTCTAGTGTACCCTTTTCATTCCTTCATGATTTTCAAAGTATATTTTTTGGGTTCTTTTTTAATTTTTTTAAAGATTTTATTTATTTAGAGCGAGTGTGAGTAGGGGGAGGGGCAGAAGAGGAGGGAGGGAGAGAGAAAATCCCAAGCCAACTTTGTGCTGAGTGCAGAGCCTGAGGAGGGGCTCTTACTCACAACCCGGTATCATGACCTCAGCTGAAATCAAGAGTTGACGCCCAACTGACTAAGCCACCAGGTGCCCCCAGTTATTTAGTGGTTGCTCTGGGGCTTACAGTATTCACCTTATTGGAATCTGTGTAACTCCAGTAACATAGAAAATTAATTCCCACATGCCTCCGTTCCTTTCTCCCTTTTTGTGCTGTTATTAAAGATATTGTGTCTGTATATACTACATATCAACAATCTGCTATTACAATTATTGACTTAATAATCTTTTGTCTTTTAAAGCTATGAGAAGGAAACCACAAATGTAGTGTGTTTGTGTGTGTGTGTGTGTGTGTATGTGTGTATTCCTGATTACCACTTGTGTTTCTCTTCATTTCTTCCTGTGGGTTCAAGTTACCTCCTGATATTACTTCCTTAATCCCAGTATATCTTTATTCACATTCTCTTTCATTGTGCTTTCATTGTCAAAAATATCACATTTCTCTGTGTTATAGTCCCAGCAGTACAATTTATGGACATTGTTTTATGCAATTGCTATTTATGTATTTATTTATTTATTTGAGAGAGAGAGAGAGAGAGAGCAGGAGTAGGGGGAGGGGCAGAGGGAGAGGGAGAAGCAGACTCCCTGCTGAGCAGGGAGCCCGATGTGGGGCTCAGTCCCAGGACCCTGAGATCATGACTTTAGCCGAAGGCAGATGCTTAACCAGCTGAGCCACCTGGGTGCCCCAGTGCTATTGCCTTTTAAATGAAGAGAAGAATGAGAAAGAAGTATCTAATCGCGTCTTTTATCATTTCCTATGTAATTCCCTTTGTCAGAGATTTTTTTATTTGTGTTTAATTGGTCTATATTTTTTAAAGATTTCAGCTTTATTGAGGTAAAATTGAATCTTCTTGGTGGGGTGTGTATGTGTGTATTGCAATTATTGTGTCACATCTCTTGATTTTAGCCTAAAGAATTTCCTTTAGTATTTCTTGTTAATCAGGGTTGGAGCAACAAAGTATCTCGGTTTTTGGTTGTTTTTTTTATTAAAAAAATTTTTTTATTTTGGGGAGAGGGAATGCGAGAGGGGAGTGGGGCCGAGAGGGAGAGGGACAAGCAGACTCTGTACTGAGCCCAATGCGTGGCTCTATCTCATGACCCTGAGATCATGACCTGAGCCAAAACCAGCCGCTTAACTGACTGAGCCACCCAGGTGCCCCAAAAGTATCTTAGTTTTTGTTAGGGAATATTTTTATTGCATCTTTATTTCTGCAACATAGCTTTGCTGTATATAAGATTCTTGGTTGATAGCTTTGTTTTTTAAGCATTTGAATGTCTTATTCCACTGCCTTCTGTCCTCCATTGTTTCTGTTGAGACCTCAGGTGTAAATTTTATTGTAGTTTCCATGTATGTGATGAACCATTTTTCTCGTGTTGCTTTCTTTCTTTTTTAAAAAAAAATATATTTATTTTATAGAGGGGGAGGGGGGGAGAGTGTCTTAAGCAGACTCCCCACTGAGTGTGGAGCCCATGGGGCTCAGTCTCACAACCCTGAGATCACAACCTGAGTCGAAACCAAGAGTTGGATGTTTAACAGACTGTGACACCCAGGCGCCCCTCATGTTGCTTTCAAGACTTTGTTTTGTTTTGTTTTTTGGCTTTGATCATTTTTAGTGTGGATCTCTTCGTGTTTATCAAGCTTTTTAGATTTGTAGGTTAATTGTTTTTCATCAAATTTGGGAAGTTTTCAGCCATTATTTCTTTAGATACAGTCTGTTCCTTACTTTCTCTTTCTGGTTTTCTCATTATACATAATGTTGGTATACATAATGGTGTCCCACATTTTTTGGCAACTGTACTTTAGGTAGTGTAATCTAAAGATGTCTCTTCTTTATACTGTATAATCTTTATTGATCTAGTTTTTTAAAGTTTATTTTATTTTTTTTAAGAGAGGGAGGGGGGTGCAGAGAGAGAGGGAGAGAGAGAATCTTAAGCAGGCCCCATGCCCAGCACGGAGACTGAGGCGGGGCTTGATCTCACATCCCTGAGATCATGACCTGAGCCAAAATCAAGAGTTGGACCTCAACTGACTGAGCCACCCAGGTGCCCCTAAAGTTTATTTATGTTTAAGTAATCTCTATACCCAATGTTGGACTCAAACTCATGATCCCAAGATCACTAGTCAGATGTTCTCCCAACTAAGCCAGCCAGGTGCCCCTTTATTGATCTGTTTTTAAGTTTCTTGATTCTTTTTCTACTGCCAACTAAAATCTACTATTGAGCCCTTCTAGTGAATTTTAAACTCTAAAATTTCCGTTGAAGTCTTTGTCTTTCAAGTCCAACGTCTGGGCCCCTCCTCAAAGTCAGTTTCTAATGTCTGTCTGTTGTTGTTGTTGTTTTTTTTTTTTCTTGTGTGTAGGTCACACTGCCCTGTTTCTTTGCAGGGCTTACAATTTTTTTTGTTGAAACAACATTTAGATAATATAGCCACTTTGGAGAATGATCATTCCTTCTCCTTGTAGGCCCTGTTTGTTTGGTCACTTAATTCGTTTAACGACTTGGGTTGGGCTAATTTTCTCATGTCTGTTTTCTCAGCAATATATAGTTTCAGGTGGCACTGCTCAGATGTCTTCTTAAAAACAAAACAAAACAAAAAACAGCAATATATAGTTTCAGGTGGCACTGCTCAGATGTCTTCTTAAAAACAAAACAAAACAAAAAACAGGCCTGACTTTTTAGGATTGTCCGTGGGTCAACATAAACCACTTATTAGTCAAAAATTGTGCTTTAACCCCATTAGCTAGTTAGATTTTCACCCTTAATCATTTAATATGTGTGTGATTTAGAGATTATTTTTTAAGTAGATCTGAAGTTCTCTCTCCGGTTGTTCCTGATGCACACAGTCTTTGAGACCATCGTGTATGAGTGTGATTTTATTTTCAAGTCTGGATTCTGAGGAGTTCCGCTTGGGTCACGGTAACTTATTTTTCAGCCAGTTTTTTTGATCATAGTTTGTACTAAAGCCTCTTGAACCTTATTGGCTGATGGATTTGCTTGTGGCTTTGGGGAATGCTTTTAAGTCTGCCCCCAAGTCCCACTTTGATTTTTCCCAGTTGGGTGCACCCTAGTTCATGTACATAGCCTTTTGGACCCCCAGGGATGAGTGTGATCCCAGGAGGGCCCTCATTTGTTGTCTATTTCTCATTGTCTCTGTTAATCTTCAGGCTAGTTTTGCTTGTTTCCACTAGTATTTTGGAGCTACCAGTCAGTCCTGTCTTACTTGCTTGCCACCAGGGTGTTTTTGACTCTGGCCTTAAACTTCTCTAAGCCCTTTTCCAGATAAAGTTAGTCTTCTCAGGCAGAGCTGTTGAGCTCTTTGTTCACCCCATGCACCTTTCTGAGAACCTCTACATGACTGCTCTGGGGATGATGATAGCAGTCTGCTTCTCCTGAAGAGATACATGTACTCCAACAGGGTGCTGCGAGGAGGGAAGGGTGTAGTAGCCCCTGGTTTTCTCAAGTCATTCCTCCTACCACTGGGACTTCCATTCCGCTAGCAAGTTGGGGTAGGGATACTATGGCCTCAGGACTCTTGGCCATTTGTTAGGATGGATTCTATGAGTGAGAGCTTACAGCACTAAGTAGGTTGAGAGTCACTGGAAATTGTTCTCCTAGGGTACAACTATAGCTTTAGACTAGGAGCTGGGGGGCGAGGGGGGCCTTCTCAAACCACGTCCACCCAGAGGGGAACTTCCATTACAGGAAGTTGTGTGTGTGGTGGGTTGTGATGGGAGCAGATCATGACTCAAATTCCACAGACTCTCACCGTTCTTACTGAGATTTAGTAGAGTTTTTGAATAAGTGTTCTACTGTTTACTGCATGTTTTTAGGATAATTTTGAGACTTTTTTTTTTTTTTTTTTTTAAATCTGTGAAGTGGTTAATTCACTAGGGAGAGGATCCATGGAGCTCTTCACTCTGCCATTCCAGAAGTCTGGAAGTCCTACTTCACCTTTCTTTTTAATACTATCATAATTTTTAGTTTTTTGAATGGTCAAATGGTGGTGTCTTTTCAGTTTGCTTTGGAATTTAAAGACCATTGGATATTTCCCCTGAATTTTGTGTTATATAAAATGTTATTGTTTCAGTCTTCTTTGTCTTTTCTTTTTTTAATATTCTTGATCATTTGTAGGTTAAAAATGTATGTTACATTGTTGCATTGTAATTGTTTGGTACTTTCTTTTTGTAATTGAATGGGTAGAGATGTTCTTAATTCAGTGTATCTGGGTTGGTTTTGTTGTGACTTGGGATTTTACTTATTAGAGGCATAAAATAATTGTAATTCAGTTCACTCTGAGTCCTTGTTTTTCAACAGAGGAGTTTAAATTAATTTACCTGACTTGATACAAGGCTTTTTTGAGAACTGTGTTCTTATAAATATTGTTGAATGGTATTATTTGGCACCACAGGGCATAGTGGGGGAAACCTCTCTAGGTTTAAAAATACATGTGGTCCTATTTAAGTTGGCTAGTTATACTTCATTACTGTGCAGAAAGAAGTTGGTTTCTTTTTTTTTTTTTTTGAAGATTTTATTTATTTATTTTGACAGAGAGAGACAGCCAAAGAGAGAGGGAACAAAGCAGGGGGAGTGGGAGAGGAAGAAGCAGGCTCCTAGCAGAGGAGCCTGATGTGGGGCTCCATTCCAGAACGCCAGGATCACGCCCTGAGCCGAAGGCAGATGCTTAATGACTGCGCCACCCAGGCGCCCCAGAAGTTGGTTTCTTTTTAGAAGTGTATCACCTGATTTTATGTAGACCTTAATTTTTGTATACTCAACTTCTAGTCAGCTGATGATTTTATTCATTATACATTGATACTTGTAGATTGCCATTTATCTAATTCTGTTTTTTCATAAAAAGGTGGTACTGTTTATCAGCTTTTTTTTACCTGGGAAAAGGACCAGATGTCAGTCAAAGTTGCTGGGACTGTTCATCTCTGACCTCCTTAGCTAAAGTGTCTTCCTCTCAGGCTCAGTATGTCAGGTTGGCAGGCTGAATGAGAGCCCATGTGGGATTCCTGTGAACAGTTGAAATGACCTAAGTTTTGCTCACTCACATAGGACCATCCTTCGTCTCTTAGGTCCCATCTCCCTGTATTAAACTCCTTTAGGTATGCTTACTTATAGCAGAAAGGAAAGACAAACCTCTTTTTATACTCTTGTTATAGAAATCAGTTGAATACTGGTGAGGAAGTTTTAAGACCAAGGTAGGCTGTGTCCTGGCCCCTGACCTCAGTGCCTGTGAAGATTCTTCTTATCGTGTGGGGTGTTTGAGCCTAAGGAAGCCTGGGCCTTTGTGAGATCCTTCTGGGACTATTTCCACGTCCTTGTTTATGTTTTCATGTTTGTAAAAATTAGATTACTGTCAGAAAAAATGAATTCATGTTTTTGAAGTAAAGCAGGTTAAATAGTAAATCCAGTCTTGACTTCTGAAGATAATTGTAAAATTCATTTCTATAAAGCACTTTAAGGTTTTTGCTTCATTTTGTTTATTTTCTCTATACTAAGACTTGCTACATTTGTGATGAACAAGGAAGAGAAAGCAAAGCAGCCACTGGTGCTTGTATGACCTGTAATAAACATGGATGTCGACAGGCTTTCCATGTGACATGGTAAGTGTGTTTCTGTCATTGTACAAAACTGATATTCTTGTACTTTGTACAAGGGAATACCTTGTAAGTTAAAGGTTTAGATATCCAAATATTTACAGTAAATTTTATTGGGATAGTTTCTATGTTTAGATTTTCTTATTTATAATAAAGATGATTCTAATAATTGAATTTACCAGAGTGAATTTTGAATAGGTGAACTCTGGTTCTCATGATTTATTTAGTTGCATTTTGTTTAAAGTATTGGTGTTGGTTACCCAAACTTTGATTTGTTGTTAGGACTAAAAGAGCTGATGTAGCTAACTTAGTGTAGTGCCTGTAATATTAATAAGGATTTAACGAATGATTATGTTTCTTTACTTTGTGTTTGAAAAGGGGAAAAAGCAATCACCATCACATTCTTGTATAATAGTGGCTACTTCCTAAAAAGTTACTTAGATACTTTTTTTGGCATAAAATTTCAAGATCAAAGATTATCCTAAAATAAAATATTCAGCATAATAGACAACAGTTCAAAATTAGAGTTTGGGAATAACCCATGTACTTGTTACTTTTAAGAAATAGTCTGTATCTAGCAGCCAGTATAGGCACATGCTTTATTTCCTGAGCTTTTAGTGTATGGGTTTAAGAAGTCCATTTTAGATTATTTTTGGGGAATGGAAAAGATTTTTGGTTTTATAAATTCTGTTAATAATGAACTTAATTTTTCAAAGATGAAAGTTCTTTTTTCTAATACTACTGTAATTTTGAAATGTTAAAAATGGCAATTGACACTATTGAAAAATTGATAAGGTGATGATTGTAAACTTAAGCACTTTGTGTTTTTTTTTAAAAAATGAATATCATAATTTTAGGTTTTGATTCACTTTCTTCCATAGTTTTCTACTGGAAAACACAGCTTGTTTTTTTGCCTGCTGTATGGTTCTATGACTTGAAGCATTTTCCTTGTAACAGAATATAATCTGCATCTATGGGCACATCCCATCCCAAATTATTTCAGCCCTTCAGAGGCCTGGCCTTACTATTTGTACCTGTGATACAGATTGAAGAAGTAAAATGAAGTGTTAATTATGGGGTGGGGGGTATCTTAAAGCAATTTAATGTTTATTTGGTGACATAAAACATGCATAAGTCTTCATCCTTATTAGAGATGGATGGATCAAAAGTTGATCATAAACTACAAATATAACTTTAGAAAATATCAGAGGTTGAGGTGAAATGTACTTGGTCACAGTGAGAATAAAGCCTTTCATTTTCCCCCTTTCTCTTAGGAGATGTGTAAGGTTTAATTACAAATCTTACATGCTTGGAAGTGAATTTTAGTTTATACGTACTGTAGTTTGAAGTTTAGTATTATGTGTGTATTTGTATTTTATATGTATTTTTTGGCTTTTATTTTCAGTGCTCAGTTTGCTGGACTACTTTGTGAAGAAGAAGGTAATGGTGCAGATAACGTCCAATACTGTGGCTACTGTAAATACCATTTTAGTAAGCTGGTAAGAATTTATCTTGAATTTAATGTTAAAGTGATACCATAATTTTAACAATAGAGTTGACTCTGTTTTATGAAAAAGGCATAATAGCTATTCCCTTTCTCTTCATTTTTTCATGGGATTGTTTGCTTTGCATGGTCTTTACTGGGAATTAAAAGATCAAGTAATTTTTAAAGATTTTGCTTTGCTTAGGTTCATTTATAAAGGTGAATATTGTAAAATAATTTCTATTAATAGCAAATGTTAGGATAGTAGAAGCAGCACGTGTAAAGGACTCTATAATCTAACACTTTTTTCATTTAATTTCATTTTTTGACATTTGATTATACATTTTGTGATTTTCTATCTCTTGTTTCTCATCTTTTTGCTAATATTTCTTTATTTTCATTTTTATTTACTCAGAGATAGTAAACCTGAAAGCTGTTTTGTAACTTCTTAGTTGACTATCTTGAGAAAAATGTATTTAAATACAGCTTTGGGAATATTTTAGATTTTGCCAATCTTTACTGTTACATAGTCGCATGGATGATTGAGTTGGTAAAATTTGATTAGCTGCTACATATATTGTGTCCATGTTCCTCTGAAAGATCAATATTTAATGTTCTAAGTGTCTATTATTTTTAGTCTTTAATGATAACAATTAGATGTGTACACTGAAAGTTTAAGTCTTCTTTATTTTTCTTTAGTTTCTCTCTCTCTTTTCTCTCTCTCTCTTTTTTTTTTCTTATTACCTTTCCTCTGTGAGTGGAGCTATTTTTTCTTCCTTTCTTTTAAAGAAATAATATCATTAGGGTTCCCTTTCTCATGAAATCAGCTCATGACTCTTCTGGTTCATGCATATTAGAATACTTAAGATTATGTAAATGTATTGTTTGATATTGAAGACTTTGATTTATTTTAAGGGCTGACAAAGAATATTAAAGTGTTTTAAGAGAAGTTTTGAGCAAAATTGAAAATTTTGCCTCCTAGATGTGAAAAGCGTATTGGATTCTTAATTTTCTAAATGGAAGATGACATAGAACGAATCTACAAATAATGAAAATGGATTTTGAGTTTGTGTAAATAATAAATAGGATTTTTTCATTGCTAGTTATTGACATGTTGTTATCCCATTTGCTAGTTAGAGAGGAAGAGTCTTTAAGATTGTGTAACCTTTACATTTGCATGGAATTTGAATACCTTTCATAGTCATTTTTATTTAATTTAAACTAGTCATGGTACCACTAAGTTTTAAACACCTCAAATGACTCACTGTCATACTTTATTATGAAATTCTATAAGTATTTTAAATAGAAATGTGCAGTACTTTTAGTAATACTTTGAAAAATGCATGGGTCTAATGCTGACATTTCCTTTAATTTTTTTCTTAATGAACTGCAGAGACAAGTTTTTAGAAAACTATGCCTTAATACCAAAAATATGAGATTAAAAGACTTCTTGCTTTTCCCAGTGTGGCAAAAAGTAACTCTTCAAATATTTTCTTTTCTTTTCTTCTAGTCTTGGCATCCTTCCTCAGTATGGCATTCTCTATTTTGGTTGAAACTCCTTTTCTTTTTTAAAGAAGACACTGAAAATTATAGTTGATTTCTTTAAGAGGTGGTTTTGTGATAAAGTGACAAATAAGCTACTGCTTATTTGAAATTACAGTTTTCACACATTTTAATAGATGTACAAAAATATGGCATTAATGTTAAATTTAGGTTCAGATTTTCTTTTGTAATGAATGTTGTAATAGACAATATATATGGATGGTGTCTAAACTGGATTATATAGCTTGAAATAGTGAGAATTTTTTTTTTTACTTCAGTAGACATTTTTAAATACTACACACTTGAATTGGTTAAGCCTAACAAAAAGAGTATTTAAAAATTTTTATATACATATACATGTATGTATATATATTTTCTTTTTTAGAAAAAGAGCAAACGGGGATCTAATAGGTCATATGATCAAAGTTTAAGTGATTCTTCCTCTCACTCTCAGGATAAACATCATGAGAAAGAGAAAAAAGTAAGTGGATTTGTTGTTGCTCTGTATGTAGCACATCTACTTAATAGATTATTTTTTCTTTTTTTAGATAAAATAAAGTTCTTGAGAGCTGGATGGAGATAGTGAAATACTGAAAATTTTTGACTGAGAGTATAAAGTCAAAGAATAGGTTTAAAGTAATGCCATATTTGTGAATATGTTTGTATGGCAGAACCTATTTCAACTGAAAATTTGAAATACAAATTGAAAGCATGAGAGAGATTTCTTGCATGTGTTGCTGTGGTCATCTTGTGAAATCTTTAGGTGACTTCAGCAATAGTAGTTTGTGGCTATGTATTATTAACTTGATTATTTCACATGTAAGGGAAAATCTCATCAGCTTTTTCACTTTGTAATGGAACAGTTTTGAAATTCTGTATATTCTTGACTGTTTTTCCCCCCAGTGGTACTAATAATGGTTTAGTTTTTTTTTTTTAATGCCCAAATGTCATACCATTTGTTTGAGAATATTTTGTCTTTTAATAAAGCACTAAAACTTGCCTGATACTAATCTGTCTTCTTCTAACTTACCTGTTTTCTGCTTACATTTTTATGTATTTTAAAGGATATGAGTAATTTTTAGTGAACTAATATAAGACTGTAGTGTCATTCGTAGGACATAATTCTCAACATAGGAAAAGGATACTACTATGAATTGTTTTTAATGAGGTGAGGATAAAAAAAACCTCTTCAGTTAGAAAATAACATTACTCTTAAACTGTTGGTATAAAATAGTTTGGAACATTTCCATGTTTATAAATACTTTAGATTTGGGAATAGATTTGGTTTGAATTTCTGTGCCTTTTTTCAAGGTAAATGTTTTTAAAAGCTTAAATTTTTAATTTTGAAATTAGATTTCCAATTGTGAGCGAAATAATAATTATAACTTTATATTCACCTTTAGAGCATTTGTTAGGTTTATGTATATGTTTTCTAAATCTTAGGCAGCAAGTATGCATATTCATCTTCTTTAATGAGGTGGTTTTGTGATAGTGACAGTTACAGGATTCTGTCTTGCTGTCTATTGTTATTTGGATTGCTGAAGGGAAATGGCAGATTGGGTTTAATTAGCAGTTTTACTAAGAAGCACCATGAGATTTTTTGTAACCCTTTGAATCCAAGAATGAGTGATACAGGTAGGACTCAGGAGAAAGTCTTGCTGATGATATTCGTCTCTTCAGTCATTTCATGAGCATTATCTTGTTTAAAGAAGTGTTCATGGTATGATCATGTTTATCTTAATATACGCCCTGAGATGATATTTTTAATGGACGATTATTAAATGTAGTATAGTGTTTAATAAATACAGTGCTATTGATTATATTTATTGATCTTTCTCTCTCCCTTTTTTTTTTTTTTTTGCTCCAGGAATGAGATTTTTCATTTTATGGTTTTTTTTGCAGTTGTTGAAAACTAGATAAAAACATTGTGTGTAGTCAAACCTGTTTAGCTACAAATTTTAGCAGTTGGTATTTTCATTAGTATGTAAATGCTATTTGCATTTTACTTTTGGCGTGTATAAGTTTAGTATAATTTGATTCTGTTATTAAACTTAAAATCCATTTGTACGTTTTATTTTGTAACAGTTTTTCTGATCATTTATAAAGGCTGTGAGGTAAACATAGTATGAATTTATTATTGTTAGACTTGTTTGCTTGCCTTGGGAATATTTGGGAAGGGACTTTTTTATTATGGTATAATGTTAAGTAAGTGATAATATAGCTGAAAAGATCAGGTATGATAGACTATCTTACTCCCCATCCCATCCCACTTTACCTCTTTTAAGACTTTAACATCTAGGTTTGTCTCAAATATGCTTATCATATTACAAAATGTTGCATTGAAGCCTAGCACTCACAATCCATTCAGACTTTAGTATTCTAAAATACTGTATGTTGTGAGCTAAATTTTGGTGGTATTGTTCATAAGATGTGTTGGAGTCACTCTCCCTCTGAATTTTTTTTTTTTTACCTCCTTCATACTGGCACATACTTTAAAATATTTTAAAATATCTTGTAAGTAAGTGGTGATAAAGAATATTTCATACTAAGTATGTGCTATCCAAATCACTTATTTAAAAATGAAACCAACGATTTATAAGCTAACTTTTTATATAACTATGAGAAAATTAAAAATACATAGTTTTTGCTTTTCAGAGAGTTTTTGTGTGACCCAAGATACATTAATACTGGTTAGATATTAGCTGTGAAATCCCAACAAAGAGAGAGGAAGATTTAATGCTGAGATACGACTTTGAATAAAGGACAGTTTCCATAAAAATTGAAAAATTGGCATATTTTTTTTAGAGGAATCAAAGTGCATGTTTGAAATGAATTGAAGCTACATAGAGGATTTATGTAGAGGTTTAATTCATTCATTAAACAGTTTGCAACATTAGGTATTGTTTAAGAGGAATATCTTCTAAGACGATTAATGTTCATTGTAAAATAAGATTTTCTTTTAAGCCTAGAATTTTTGTGTTGCAGAAGCACTGCCACAGAGTGAGATGTGGGCCAGGGTTAAGAAATGCAGAGATGTATCAGAGATGTATGTGGTTGTATTGGGATGGCCCCCGCTTCAGAAAGGGCTTTTTTTTTGAAGGCTAATTTGTAGGGCTGTCTTTAGAAATCAGTGGTTATTTATTACATTGAGATAATCTCGTACCAGTTCAGTTGATCCTCAGACACATCCTCTCCCCACTCATTAATGTTAACTAATCCATAATGTATTAAAAGTATAGTACTATATTTCTCATACTTTACAGCAAAGTCATCATTAGTGACAGCATTATGTTGAAATGCATTCATTTCCAAGTAGGTTTGCCAGAAAACCGTCTGTCCCCTACTATAGCTAGAGGGATTTATCTCCTGCTGTGTTCCCCACCCCCTTACTTGCTCTTGATTTTCTTCTGTTATTAATAACTGGCAATAGATAAAGGAGCTGTTGCCAGTGTAAATACTTTTAACCTCGGTTGGGTGGGTGTGTGGGGGAGGTAGGTTTTTCAGTTAGTGTTTTGTGAACCTCAGGGATTGACTGGACTTTTTTTCCTTTGGGACTACTCATCTCTCTGAAGAGAACTGGGCTGGGGTGCCTGGGTGGCTCATTCGGTTAAGTGTCTGCCTTCTGCTTAGGTCATGATCCCAGGGTCCCGGGATGGAGTCCTGCATTGGGCTCCCTGCTCAGTGGGGAGCCTGTTTCTCCCTCTCCTGCCTGCTGCTCCCCCTGCTTGTGCTCACTCTCTTTCTATCTCTCTGTCAAATAAATAAATAAATAAATAAATAAATAAATAAATAAATAAATAAATAAAATCTTTTAAAANTCTCCCTCTCCTGCCTGCTGCTCCCCCTGCTTGTGCTCACTCTCTTTCTATCTGTCTGTCAAATAAATAAATAAATAAATAAATAAATAAATAAATAAAATCTTTTAAAAAAAGAGAACTGCTACTTCTGTGGCCCTCAGAGGAATAAAACTCTCATTTCAGGGGTGTCATTACTTCTTTATGTATCTTTTTAAAACTTTTCAACATTGAGAATACCTGTCATCCCCTTCCCCTTTTTGTGTACTTTTTCCTTTTGGAGATCTTCCACTCAAGTTAAAGCTTTAAGCTTCTCTACATGTGCAAAGAGTTAAGAGAGGTCAGGGCTTTCAGTTTAGAATGGCTGGGGTGTGTGTTTGTTGGGGCTGAAGAGTGACAGGAGACTACTTCATTAAGAAGGGGCCAGTTCCTGGGGAATTTTTAAAGTGATGCCAGTTTGATTCTTTATTCTGAGGTGTTGGGCAGCCAGCCAGAAAGGTTAAAATTTTTTTTTAACTTTTGATTTTACAATAATTTTAGATGTTGAGAGAAGTAGAAAAATACTACACGTTATTTCTCTATACCACTCACCCAAATTTTCAAAATTTGACATTTTAAGCTTGTCCTCTCTCCCCTCCCCTCTTTGCCATCCCGCTTTTTCACTCTCTGTATAATCTTTTTCTGAATTATTACAGAATAAATTAGAAACATAATACCCTTTTAGCTGTACTACTTTAATGTGTAGTTTTTGTTTGTTTTGTTTTGTTTCTTTTTAAAAGATTTTATTTATTTGACAGAGAGTCAGCCAGCGAGAGAGGGAACTCAAGCAGGGGGAGTGAGAGGGGAAGAAGCAGGCTTCCCAGCCAAGCAGGGAGCCCGATGGTGGGCTTGATCCCAGGACTTTGGGATCACTCCGTGAGCCAAAGGCAGATGCTTAATGACTGAGCACCCAGGTACCCCTTAATGTGTAGTCTTAATAAAAAATGGAATTTCCTACTTGATTACAGTACAATGCTCAAAATTAGTAAATTAACATTTTTCACAGAGCTGTTAGGTAATCTGCAGGTCCTATTCAGATTTCACCCACTAATATCCTTCATACTGAAGAGGGAAACTTTCTGGTCCAGAATCCAGTCCAGGATCACACCCTGAATATAGTTTTCATGTCTCTTCAGGTTTTCAGTCTGTTCATTCTGGAATATTTCTCATTCTTTCTTTGTCTTTCATGACCTTCATGTCTCTGAAGCCCTGTTTTAGATTCTTGGAGGCATTGCCTTGATTTTTATTTTTATTTTTTTTAAGAGTCATGTATTTGCTTGAGAGAGAAGAATCTCAAGTTGACTCCCCACTGAGTGTGGAGCCTGATGTGGAGCTGGATCCTAGGACTCTGAGATCATGAGCTGAGCTGAAATCAAGAGTCAGAGGGTTAACTGACTGAGCCACCCAGACACCTGTGCCTTGATCTTAACAATGGATTTTACAGTCACACCCTTGTTTCACTTTTCATGGAATTATTTTCTGAGTGTGGCTTAGGTTTTGTCTTTGTCTGAAAACCATTCCTCACTTTTATATTGTTGCTTTTTGTATAGAGTGTATGAATTTTCAGAACCAGCAAGTAGCCTTTCCTAATTTAGTTTATACTCCTGTATTTTTTTTAAGTAAAAAATTAGAGTGCACTTTCAACATACTATCTAAAAAATCACCTTAGTTAAATCATCCAGTTCATTAAATACACTATTTTCTGTTACCATGGGCAACAGTGTTGCTAAACTTCCAGCTTCTATATAACAAGGACCCCTTTTCCTCTAATTTTCAATTAAATTTCTCTCACTTTCTTTTATGCTCTGGATAGCAGCCTCATGGAAGGCCATAAGGTTTCTAGTAACAGTCTCTTCAGTATTCATTAGGCTTTCACTCATAATCTCCTGAAAGTCCTTCTAGCTTTTTTCCATTGCTTAATTCCATGCAACTTCCACAGTTTTAGGTTTTTGTTATGGTAGCATCCCGTTCCTTGTAACAAATTCTGAATCGGTTACCTATTGCAGCATAGCAAATTTCCCTAAAATTTAGTGGCTTAATTATAATAAACATTTATTGTCTCAGTTTCTGTGGGTCTGGAATTTGGAATGAAGGTATTTCTAGCTCAGGGTCTCCCATCCGATTATTATAGGAATACAGTCATTTGAAGGCTTGATTCAGGCTGGAGGATGTGCTTCCATGATGGCTTATTGCTGGTGGAGCAAGAACCTTATTTTCTAGCTGCATGGATGTTTCCGTGGGGCTGCATAAGTGTCCTATGACATGGCACCTAGCTTTCCTCAGGGTGAGTATCTAAGAGAGCAAGGTGGAAGCTGCAGCTTTTTTGGGATTTAGTCTTGATTTTACATATAGTCTCTATATCCTTGTTGAATGCCTTTTTTTAAAAAACATTTTTTTTTGGTTGTAAAACATATGTAAATTATCATTTGCCATTTTAACCACTTTTAAGACACTCATTTTTACAGTATTCTATTGGTTACACAGAGCAACCCCTTCAGCGTAGTTGGATACTGCCTGGGGGCAAAGATCATGGGAAACTCTTGGAGGCTGGCTATCACACCCTGAGAACTAGGCAGGCACTGTGTTTCCCATTAAATTTTCACCCAGAAGTTTTAGCACCCATTGATGATTCTACCTGAAATAGTGTTTGATAGAAGGTGATTTTCCATAACTCATTCTGTACCCATTAATTGGCACTCTGTGGTAAATTAGAGCTTCTCTCCCTTTCTCACTTTCTTCATCAGTAATGGGGAAGGGAAGTTCGACCGAGGAAATCAGAAGTAGCCATAAATACAGGAGGAAAGTTAGAAGAGACCTGGTACGTTTTGGAATTCAGGGGAAGTGAGTATTTCAAGAAAGTTAATACTCAGCAATTAGATTGCATATGAAAGATCAACTAATATAAGGCTCAATACATGTCCTTTGGATTCAGTGCTAAAGAAGTTGTTGAGAAGGACTCTCAATGTAATGGTCAGAGGAGAAGCTAATTGAAGTTGGTAAATGAATAAAGCAGGTATGAGTAAATGTAAATCATGAGAGTATTTAACTCTTAATCTTGGATGTTAAGAAGAGGGGAGAAATAGGGCAATAACTGGAAGAATATGTGATATTAAGCTTTAATAGTGGACAATAAGAAGAATACTGTGTCTCTTCCCCTGTTGTAGGAGGAAGAAGGAAAAAAGCATTTAGGTGAGTAACTTGGTTACCTGGATAATGAAGCAGAGAAAATAGGTATGGACAGAATCCCAAGGGAGATATTGCTAGGTAGATTGGATATAAAGATAAGGAAAAGGAAACAAGTTTGTTTTTTCACAAGTGTTTAAAGTAGTGGGTCTTGAGATCCAAGGTTGGATAATAGGTATAAGTGAAACTAGGGAACAGGGTCACATAGATTTGGACAAAATTTGGAGCAAGGGCCTGGAAGACTGAGTGAGGTTCAAGAACAAGTAAAGTGTGAATCAACTGCAAGCTACGGAGAAAGTATAGATCATAGTGGTTCAGTTTTTCACTGGACTGTTCTGACTTCAGCTGTTGTAAGATAAATCTGCATGGGTCTCTCACATTTGTACACGTCTTGTGAATAGAGGCCTTGACTGCCTTTGTTCCAGATTATCTTTTCAAAGTTGTTTATGTAATGAACAGCCTTGGCAAATGGAGGCAACATCATTAAGAGCAAAGGGCAGATTTACTTACAGCCATGGATAATGCAGAGATAGTCTCTCTTTCTGGGATAATTGACAGCAGACCTGCTTACTGTTCAGAATTAGGTTCCCTAAGCCCAGGGTTCCTCTCCTGTAACGCAACCCACTGTATGTGCAAGCATCATTTGGCCCTTTTCAGGTCATCCTGTCAGAATTGGGGCTTGGGGAACCCATGGAATTGCTGACATTCTGGCTACTGCTGTTGCTGTGAGTGATAAAGCCCTTTGTGTACAACTCAGGAGTCTTGTGTCTTCTTCAAGCATCCATGAAACTGGCAGTCTGATTTGTTAGATTGCAACCATGATATTAGACCCTTCATAATTTTTGGCACAAGATGTTGTTATAGGCATATTGAAGAAGAAAGAATTTTAAGTGAAAACCATTGGGATTGAGGATGTTTGGGGATTGTGAGGTTTGTCCACTTAGGATTGGCTTATTTTGGTAACACATCCACTCTTGTGGTCAGGGCTGTTGGGATACTGTGGTTGGAGGTCTTAACAAGATCACATGGAGTAGGGAAGAAATACCTAAAGAAAAATAATGGGCAGACAAAAACAAGAGATATCTATTAGTAAATGACAGAGCTAGGACTCAAGACCAAGTATGCCTGATTTCCAAAGTCCATGGATTATTTTTCTTTTTTTCTTTTTTCTTTCTTTTTTTTTTTTTTAAGATTTTATTTATTCGACAGAGATAGAGACAGCCAGCGAGAGAGGGGAACACAAGCAGGGGAGTGGGAGAGGAAGAAGCAGGCTCACAGCAGAGGAGCCTGACGTGGGGCTCGATCCCATAACGCCAGGATCACGCCCTGAGCCGAAGGCAGACGCTTAACCGCTGTGCCACCCAGGCGCCCCCATGGATTATTTTTCAAATGTCTTTCTGACTTTTACTTGGAGGCTTAATAATCACATTTCTTTAAAAGTTCGATAAATCAGGTATATTATAAAATGTAACTTTTCTTTTGTATTAATACACATGGTGAAGTTTTTACATGTTTTAAAAAGAATGCTANGAAGGCAGACGCTTAACCGCTGTGCCACCCAGGCGCCCCCATGGATTATTTTTCAAATGTCTTTCTGACTTTTACTTGGAGGCTTAATAATCACATTTCTTTAAAAGTTCGATAAATCAGGTATATTATAAAATGTAACTTTTCTTTTGTATTAATACACATGGTGAAGTTTTTACATGTTTTAAAAAGAATGCTAATGCAAAGAATCTCTTAATCTTTTTTTCTTTTTCATATGAATCTTATACATTGTTCCAGGATGTTCTTATTTAGACTGGTGAATGTTTGGGGGTGCTTG
>NC_048232.1:19663771-19668478 GCF_002007445.2 Ailuropoda melanoleuca
ATAAAATCTTAAAAAAAAATGTATTAGACTGGTGAATGTTTGGGAGAAGAGATTTTTGAGGAGCTTGTAACTTAGAAGAGATAGGTACCTTGTCAAAGAAGATGGAAAGTGAAAGTTATAAGTTGGTGTGAATAATCTTTTTGAAATTTTTTTTAAACACTTCATTTTTCTTTTTTTCTTTTATTTTTATATTTATTTTTATATATTTTTTTTTGTCAGAGAGAGAAAGAGAGAGTGCGTGCACAAATGGGGGGGAGCTGAGGCAGAGCGAGACGCAGGCTCCCAGATGAGCAAGGAGCCCTATGCGGGACTCGATCCCAGGACCCTGGAATCGTGACCTGAGCCAAAGGCAGATGCTTAACTGATTGAGCCACCCAGGCGTCCCTGAAATTTTTCTTGAATTCAGGCGTTGAAGACAAACATTAATACAGTGTGCATCAGTTAAATGGCATGTCCATGAAATGGCATTTAATGACTAATTGAATTGGGTGAGGACTACATTCTTAAGTCTATAGAGTTATTTTTTGTAAGGTTAAGATCGCACAAAATATAAAGACTCAAATGCTTAAATGCATTTAGGTGTTTAGAGTTATATTCTAGCTGTCTAAAACCATAGCATTATGGAGATTAAGTGACTATAACAAATTGTTTTACAATAATAATACAAGTATTTGTTAATATATTACCTTTATTAAACTAGTTTAATTTCCTTTTTCATAGATGCAGAAATAAGGACATGAATGTTAATTGAATTTGACAAGTGTTTTGAAGCATCTATTGGATTCAAGATACCATGTTCATTTCCTAGGAAAACATTAAAAATCTAGAGAGTCACATTGACGTTAAACAGTTTGTCCAAAGTTACATATTTGGGAGCATAACAGTGAGAAAACCCAGTTTGTATTTTTAAACTTTTGTGCTGTCTTCATTTGACTTTTATATATTTCAGAAATGTAGCTACCAGCAGTGAGAGTGTTAAGAGTAAGTAGGTGGAAGTTTCTGAAAAGCTGTTTACTGTATTTCATCTAATTTGATTTGCTTCTGATATATACA
This sequence comes from Ailuropoda melanoleuca, assembly GCF_002007445.2. Lineage (NCBI taxonomy): Eukaryota > Metazoa > Chordata > Mammalia > Carnivora > Ursidae > Ailuropoda > Ailuropoda melanoleuca. The sequence goes on from NC_048232.1 coordinate 19,664,825, forward strand.
TACCACTAAGAACAAAGAAAGGTGGCTAAGTCAGTTAAGCATCTGCCTTCGGCTCAGATCATGATCCCAGGGCCCTGCGATTGAGTCCCACTTTGGGCTCCTTGCTCAGNCATATTTGGGAGCATAACAGTGAGAAAACCCAGTTTGTATTTTTAAACTTTTGTGCTGTCTTCATTTGACTTTTATATATTTCAGAAATGTAGCTACCAGCAGTGAGAGTGTTAAGAGTAAGTAGGTGGAAGTTTCTGAAAAGCTGTTTACTGTATTTCATCTAATTTGATTTGCTTCTGATATATACATACCACTAAGAACAAAGAAAGGTGGCTAAGTCAGTTAAGCATCTGCCTTCGGCTCAGATCATGATCCCAGGGCCCTGCGATTGAGTCCCACTTTGGGCTCCTTGCTCAGCAGAGAGCCTGCTTTTCCCTCTGCCTGCTCTGCCTGCTGCTCTCCCTGCTTGTGCTCTCTCTCTCTTTCTGACAAAATCTTAAAAAAAAAAAAACACAACGAAGAAAGGATGTGGAGTAAACTGCGACGTAGAATCATTGTAATATATGTGTCCTTTTTAGAGATTTAAATAAGTACTTAGAATCTATTACATATGGCCTATCAGGGAGCTTGAAGTTCATTCTTTTCCCTAATAAGTATTAGATATTACTTTATATATATATATATATATATATATATATATATGTATGCATGCATGTATATGTTATCACTGTTTAGCTACTTATAGTAGCTAATGTTTAGAAATGATAAAATAGCCAATAATAGATGAAAAGTTATGACACGTGTAGAATGGGATATGTTGTGCCTCAGTGTTCTCATTGCATCTAGGTAATATTAGTATTTAATTTCATAGGGTCGTTGTAAAAATTAAGTGAGTTAATACATGTAAAATGCCTTTGCACTTCTTAAAGTGGTAATTGAGAATCTCGTTGTCCAGATAGACAACTCAATAGTATCTAAAGTGTTAGTTAATGTTATTACATTTAAAATTATGATTTAAAAGACAAATGATGGGCAAAGGGGTTTTTAATATAAATGAAAGATGTAGTATACAAAAGTGTGCACTTTAAATTTTTTTTTAATTAAAAAATTAATTTCGTTTAAGAATTTTATTTGTAAAAGGCTGGAAGAACATTCAGCAAGATGTTACCAATTATGGCTATATAATATTTGCTTTTTTTTTTTTCAACTGTATTTTCTAAATATTTTTTAGAGTTTGTTTTTTAAATAGTCTATATACTAGTTTATTTTTACCTTTCTATTTTAAAAGATTTTAAGGGGCTCTTGGGTGCCTCACTTGGCTGAGTGTCCAAGTCTTGATTTTGGCTCAGGTCATGATCTCAGGGACCTGGGATTAAGCCCTGTGATGGGCTCTGTGCTCAGTGGGGAGTCTGCTTGAGGATTCTCTCTCTCCCTCTCCCTGCCCCTCTCCCGCTCACATGCACACACATGTGCTCTCTCTCAGATAAAAATGAATCTTTAAAAAATGAAAGATTTTAATATTACAGGAAATTTGAGTAGTATAATGAACAAGTATGTAGGTTTAACCTAGATTCAGCAGTTGTTGACATTTTACCACATTTGATATATCTTCATTTTTATACATCTACATAAAATACAGAGACATTAAAAAAATCTATCATGTATCCATTTGAGAATTAATTGCTCACATTGGGACACTTCATCTCTAAATAGTGATATCTCCTAAGAATATCCTTCTACATTGCTGCAATGTGATTATCTTACTTAGGAAATATATTAACAATGTAATATGAAATCATGTACTATATTAGCCATTAATTAATATTAGTTATAATTAATTATATTTACCATATTGATATAGTAATGATATATTAATATATTATAAAATCAGTATATAACTACATTAATATGACATTAATATAAATATTTTACTTAGAAAATATAATTACTTCGGAAATACAAATAGTATCTAACATACTATCTCCATATCCAGATATCTCCTTTTGTTCCAATCATGTCCTTTAATAGCTGATTTGAAAAGAAATTGACCCAGGATTCAGCAGAGTATCAAATATTGTATTTAGTTATTTCTCTTTAATCTCCTGTAATCTAAAGCAGTCTCCAGGCTTTTCTACCTTTCATGACATTGACATTTTTGAAGAGTCCAGACCAGTTGTTTTACAAAATGTCCCTCTATTGGGATTTGTATTATTTATTTATTTATTTTTTAAAGATTTTATTTATTTATTTGACAGAGAGAGACACAGCGAGAGAGAGAACACAAGCAGGGGGAGTGGGAGAGGAAGAAGCAGGCTCCCAGCAGAGGAGCCTGATGTGGGGCTCGATCCCAGAATGCCGGGATCACGCCCTGAGCTGAAGGCAGACGCTTAACGACTGAGCCACCCAGGAACCCCTGTATTATTTATTTAAACCTCCTGTTCAGATCCATGTTAAACATATTTGATAGAATTACCACCTAAGTGGTGTATTGCTCACAGTGCATCATATCCTTTTTTAAAAAAAATAATAAGGATCATCATGTCATACCCTGTAGTAGGGATGGTATTTAGAAACAGTTCTGTTTGGAATGGGTATCTGTTTTACAATGGACCGCTACTTGGAAGGTTAATTTGAGATGTTACATCAGTCCTTCTTCCCCATAGGCCTCTTGCATTTATCCAGTATTGGCAAGTGCAAAACTCTTCTTGTTTCAGATGCTCTTCTCAGATTGGCCCCTAGTGCTTTCCAGGGGGAGACAGTTGATGATTTGGGGGTTTATTTGTTGCTTCCTTCTCCCCTCACAAATACTTTTACCCTGCAGTCTTGTAGTGCTTTGTCCCAACCTCCTTGTATTTTGGAGTTCATGGTGATATTTTGAACATTCAGTTTTGATTCCATGGGTTTTGGTTTTCCTGTTTAAGTTGTTTCTTTTTATGTGGGGATTCAGAGAGATTGAGAAGCTATACTGCTGCCACCATATTTCCTTACTGTTTTAATATCTTATTCTATTTTTTTTTAGAAGATTTATTTATTTGAGAGACAGAGACACAGAGAAAGAGCGTGAGTGCACAGATGTGCACACACTAGTTGGGAGAGGGACAGAGGGAAAGGAAGAGAATCTCAAGCAGACCTCCCAGGGAGCGAGGAGCCAGACATGGGGCCTGATCTCAGGACCCATGAGATCATAACCTGAGCCGAAATCAAGAGTCGGACGCTCAACTGACTGACCCACCCAGGCACCCCCAATTTCTTTCTTATTTTAAGTTTTCTTTTAGGGGCGCCTGGGTGGCTCAGTCGTTAAGCATCTGCCTTTGGCTCAGGGCGTGATCCCAGAGTCCTGGGATCGAGCCCCCCACATCAGGGCTCCTCCACTGGGAGCCTGCTTCTTCCTCTCCCACTCTCCCTGCCTGTGTTCCCTCTCTCGCTGGCTGTCTCTATCTCTGTCAAATAAATAAATAAAATCTTAAAAAAAAAAANAAAAAAAAAAAAGTGTTCTTTTAGTGCATCTAATTTTATTGTCTGTGTATATAAAGATTATTGATATTTATATGTTAATTTCATACGCTACTAACTTATTTTATTGTATGAGGTAGTTTTATCACTGATTCATGATGTCTTATCATTGGTTCACTTAAAATTTTAAAGAGGGGTTTTTTTGTTTTT